>NC_041217.1:44317701-44335088 GCF_002837175.3 Physeter macrocephalus
TACAATGAGGTATCACCTCACACTGGTCAGAATGGCCATCATCAAAAAATCTACAAGTAATAAATGCTGGAGAGGGTGTGGAGAAAAGGGAACCTTCTTGCACTGTTGGTGGGGATGTAAATTGATACAGTCACTATGGAGAACAGTATGGAGATTCCTTAAAAAACTAAAAATAGAACTACCATATGACCTAGCAATCCCACTACTGGGCATATACCCTGAGAAAACCAGAATTCAGAAAGAGTCATGTACCACAATGTTCGTTCCAGCTCTGTTTACAATAGGACATGGAACCAACCTAAGTGTCCATCGACAGATGACTGAATAAAGAAGATATGGCACATATATACAATGGATTATTACTCAACCATAAAAAGAAACAAAATTGAGTTATTTGTAGTGAGGTGGATGGACCTAGAGTCTGTCATACAGAGTGAAGTAAGTCAGAAAGAGAAAAACAAATACTGTATGCTAACACATATATATGGAATCTAAAAAAAAAAAGGTTATGAACCTAGGGGCAGGACAGGAATAAAGACACAGACATAGAGAATGGACTTGAGGACACGGGGAGGGGGAAGGTTAAGCTGGGACGAAGTGAGAGAGTGGCATGGACATATATACATTACCAAATGTAAAACAGATAGCTAGTGGGAAGCAGCTGCATTGCACAGGGAGATCAGCTTGGTGCTTTGTGACCACCTAGAGGGATTAGATAGGGAGGGTGTAAGGGAGATGCAAGAGGGAGGGGATATGGGGATATATGTGTATGTATAGCTGATTCACTTTGTTATACCGCAGAAACTAACCCAACATTGTAAAGCAACTATACTCCAATAAAGATGTTAAAAAAAAAAAATGAATATACTCTATGCTCCATGATTCTGCTTCTCATCATCCATTGCACAAGGAGAAATATACAACGGTGATCACTGTTTTTAATAAAAAAATGTCACAGACAATGTAAGGATACATCAATAGAAATATGCTTTTAAATAATATATGGCACACACAATATAATGAAATAGTTCAAAAGAGAAATCTAGAGCTATATCTATTATGAATAGATCTCAGAAATATAGAGTGAAAAAGCAATGCATAATATGTGGCATTACTTATGTACAGAAAACATGCTTGCATATAAAGAAATATATATATATGTGGATAGATATATACCTATTTAAAAGAATTTTACCGAAAAATCTTGAAGGATGTACACCAAATCAAAATGGGAAAAGAACAGAAATTGGGTGGAACTCAAAGAGAACTTTAGCTTTATCTATAACATTCTGAAAAAAAATTTTTACGAAAATATATTTATATGTAACTTTTTAAGTAAAACTGAATTTCAAAAACTATATATAAATTAGCCTATCTCATATTTAGTTATTTATCAGCCCATATTTGGGGAAAGAATATATATATCATATTATATGTCATTGCATATATAAACATAGCCCTCTTTGTGTATCATGAACGGTGTTCTTGACGTGTTCTCTGCAGGTATGACCCCAAAACAAACCAATGGAGCAGTGATGTTGCTCCTACAAGCACCTGCAGGACAAGTGTTGGTGTGGCTGTGCTTGGAGGCTTTCTCTATGCTGTGGGTGGCCAGGATGGAGTGTCTTGCCTCAACATCGTTGAGAGGTGATTTTTTTTAAAGTCATTTTCAGTTTTTTAAAAGAAACAATTTAGGACACTAGGGATTCAGTAGATTTCCCATGGGCTTTAAGGAAAAAGTTTTCAGTTAACTTTAAAGTCTAGGAAGATGAAAGATATAACCCAATTTTTTTTTAAACATCTTTATTGGGGTATAATTGCTTTACAATGGTGTGCTAGTTTCTGCTTTATAACAAAGTGAATCAGTTATACATATACATGTGTTCCCATATCTCTTCCCTTTTGCGTCTCCCTCCCTCCCACCCTCCCTTTTACGTTTGGTAGTGTATATATGTCCATGCCACTCTCTCACTTCGTCACAGCTTACCCTTCCCCCTCCCCATATCCTCAAGTCCATGCTCTAGTAGGTCTGTGTTTTATTCCCGTCCTACCCCTAGTCTCTTCATGACATTTTTTTTCTTAGATTCATTACATATGTGTTAGCACACGGTATTTGTTTTTCTCCTCTGACTTACTTCACTCTGTATGACAGACTCCAAGTCCATCCACCTCACTACAAATAACTCAGTTTCATTTCTTTTTACGGCTGAGTAATATTCCATTGTATATATGTACCACATCTGCTTTATCCATTCATCTATCGTTGGACATTTAGGTTGTTTCCATGTCCTGGCTATTGTAAATAGTGCTGCAATGAACATTGAGGTGCATGTACCATTTTGAATTATGGTTTTCTCCAGATATATGCCCAGGACTGGGATTGCTGGACCATATGGTAGGTCTATTTTCAGTTTTTTAAGGAACCTCTATACTTTCTCCATAGTGGATGTACCAGTTTACATTACCACCAACAGTGTAGGAGGGTTCCCTTTTCTCCACACCCTCTCCAGCATTTATTGTTGTAGATTTTTTGATGATGGCTATTCTGATGGTGTGAGGTGCTACCTTATTGTAGTTTTGATTTGCATTTCTCTAATAATTAGTGATGTTGAGCATCTTTTCATGTGCCTTTTGGCCATCTGCATGTCTTCTTTGAAGAAATGTCTATTTAGATCTTTCGCCCATTTTTTTGTTCGGTGGTTGTTTATTTGGTATTGAGCTGCATGAGCTGTTTGTGTATTTTGGATATTTTCTCCCATTCTGAGGGTTGTCTTTTCGTTTTGTTTATAGTTTCCTGTGCAAAAGCTTTTAAGTTTAATTAGGTCCCATTTGTTTATTTTTGTTTTTATTTTCATTACTCTAGGAAGTGGATCGAAAAAGATCTTGCTGCAATTTATGTCAGAGAGTGTTCTGCCTAGGTTTTCCTCTAAGAGTTTTATAGTATCTGGCCTTACATTTAGGTCTTTAATCCATTTTGAGTTTATTTTTGTGTATGGTGTTAGAGTGTGTTCTAATTTCATTCTTTTACATGTAGCTGTCCAGTTTTCCCAGCACCACTTATTAAAGAGACTGTCTTTTCTCCATTATATATTCTTGCTTCCTTTGTCATAGATTAGGTGACCGCAGATGCATGGCTTCATCTCTGGACTTTCTATCCTGAACCATTGATCTATATTTCTGTTTTTGTGCCAATACCATACTGTTTTGATTACTGTAGCTTTGTAGTATAGTTTGAAGTCAGGGAGTCTGATTCCTCCAGCTCCGTTTTTCTTTCTCAAGATTGCTTTGGCTATTCGTGGTCTTTTGTGTTTCCACACAAATTGTAAAATTTTTTGTTGTATTTCTGTGAAAAAATGCCATTGGTAATTTGATAGGGATTGCATTAAATCTGTGGATTGTAAAGCTTAATTCCTGATTGGATTGAGGTGTTCAACATTTCACCATGTCTGCCTAATATAAGAAAGAGTGAATCCATTGTTTGGGGCATAGGTGTTGTCAAGGGGGTGTATAATATCAATTTCAGTTTCTAGGATTCCATTATTTTATGATAATGCCCAGCATACAATAAAAAAAATGAGACATATAAAGAAACAGAAAAATGTGGCCAATAATTGAGAGAAAAAGTAGACAACAGAAGCCAACTTATAGATAATCCATATTTGGAGTTGACAGAAAAAGACTTTAAAATAAGTATAATAAATACACTGAATAAAATAGAGGAAAAGATCAATGGGTAAAATGTTGGAGAATTTTAATATAGGATTGGAATCTAAAAATAAGATGTACATTTCTACAATTGGAAAATACAGTATCTAAAATGAAGAACTCATTGAATGAGAGTAAATAGACAGAGTAGAAGTAGACTGGACACACAGCAGAAGACACAGTTAGTAAACTCAAAGCCAGATTAATAGAAAATATCCAAACAGAAGAACAGAATGTAAAGAACAGATCATAAGCAACTCAGGGAACACAAATAGACTAACACATATGTAATTGGAGTCCCAGAAGGAAAATAGCAATAATAGCAGAAGCAATATTTGAAGACAGAATATTTGGCTGAGAATTTTCTAAAAGTGATGAAAAATAAACTTTATTCAAAGTGCATGAACCTCAGGATACCTTTACTGACTAACCATAACCTTTCTCCAGGGCCTCCATTCTGCAGCACTTATATCTCTGCTTCTTTCATCTCTGTGAGTTACTACATTCTCAGAATTTGTTTGGAGGTTTTTCCTGAAGAATGTGCTCTGTCTCCCCAGCTTGCTTTTTAAGAACACGGGCTATTTTTTGTATTATTTATTTTATATCCTGTAATATTGATATAGTTTGCTATACAATACTTAATATACTAACAGAATTTTTCACCTATGTAATAAAATGCCCAGCACAATTCCAAGTGATTTTTGTCATATTTATTTCTGAACACCAATAATTTATCAATCAGGGCTCAGTTTTAAAAACATGGAAATCATAGCTATTTTAGTAAAGAGAATTTAACATTAAAAAATTGGCTAGCACATATTGAAGGGCTGGAAAAAAAAAAGAAAAAGGACACTGAAGTAACTGTAGGAACCCTAGGTCTGGGAAGACACGGAAAGAGATTAGAGTTATTAGAGCCTAGAAGCTTGTAGGAGAGGTCCCATAGAACTAGGACCATCAGCACCTGAGGAGAGGGTGCCCTGAACAGCTATGACTCACATCTCCATGGAGGGTTATCTGCCTGGCTGGTTCTGGAAGGCTGTATTTTCCAAAGATGGTTACAATACCTGACATCTCACATGCTCTTCATACAATTTGACCTTGAAACTTCATTGAGAGATGAAGTCTGTGTTTGCTCCCCCTCGAATTTGGGCTGGCTTATCAGTATGGTCGTAGCTCTATGTGACTTGCAAGGCTAGGTCATAAAAGGTTATACATCGTTCACTTGTATCTCTTGGGGCACTCACCTTTGAAGGCTTGAGCTGTCTGAGGTCGCCATGCTGAGAGGAAGCCCAACTAGCCTACATGGAGAGACTACATGGAGAGACCCTGAGGCTGCATGGAGACATGCCCAGCCAGCCCCCAGCTGCTTCAGCACCTGGTTGTTCCAGGTCCAGCCACAATTTGACAGCAACCACATGAGACACCTGAGCCAGAACTTCCCTGTGAAGCCCTTCCTAAATTCCTGATCCATGGAAACATAAGAATTAGTAAAATAATTATTATGGAAAGTCACTGAGTTTTGGGGTGGTTTGTTACACAGCAGTAGATAACCGGAACATTGGTACTGTTATCTCAGGAGCTCAGAGGAGCTGCCTCACAGAGCTGTAACTGAAACCTCCAACAAGTCTAGCTTTGGAAGTGCCAGAAAAAGTCTAGAAACTGAAATTAACTGCTACTGTCAGAGTGAAAGGCCAAGGTTGAGACAATATTGACAGGGTTGGCAAGCAAACAGAAAGTGTCTAGTCCTTCCTTTTGGCAGAATCTAGTAGAGAGCCAGCTTGGCAAAGGAGAAATGTAGTTTTCAGAGTTCTAGCCCCAGTGTCATAATTCAGAGTACTGATAACTATGTAAAATATGTTAGATTCTCTCTGTACATTTGACCTTAGCAAATCTATGTATCTAACATATCTTTAGCATAATTTCATACCTTATGGAAAAGGCTTCACTTAATAAAAACATGCATGCAGTCTTTGGTTTCTCTTACAACAGGTATGATCCGAAGGAGAACAAGTGGACTCGGGTGGCTTCTATGAGTACTAGAAGACTAGGCGTGGCTGTGGCTGTGTTAGGAGGGTTTTTATATGCTGTAGGTGGCTCTGATGGGACATCTCCACTCAACACAGGTTAGTCCCTTCCAAAGTCAGTCTGGTTTCCTCAAAGCAATACATTTTTCTTAGGAGAGTCCCCTTACAAAAAGTATAAAAAGTCCATGTTATCCTATCATTTATTAAGAAAATTATTTTCCCTCTAGGAGAGTTCAACTGTTAGCTCTTCCTCAGCTCCTTCTGCAGTCATAGTCTACTAGTATATTCCCAAAGTATTTCTTTCTCCCTTCATTTCACAAGTTTCCAGGAATTTATAATGAATAAAACAACTATTTTCTTAATATTATTTCCCTCCCCCAACCATCTTTCCTTAAAAAACAAATAAAATCCTCTGTATTATAATCTAAAAATAAATAAAAACTTATAGCTATAAACTGGTTTATAGTCTAATCCTGTCATTTAAAGATAAGGAGAGATGCCACGAGTTACCTAGCTAATGAGTCGTATAGCCAGAACTAGAACTAGGTACCTTGACTCCAACACATGCCCTTTCCACCAACCATACCTAAAAGAAATCAGTCCCTGATGAGAATATAGTAGTATTGTCCAAAGGTAGATGATTCCTTCTCAGAAGCAAAAATCAGATTGCTTATTGAAAATATATGTTATCACAAAGCGAAGTAGCTATGAAGAAAACTAGAGGTGAAAGGAAATGATTGCATGGTCACTTACTGGTTTTTCTTTTCCCTGCAGTGGAGCGTTATAATCCTCAGGAAAACAGATGGCACACCATAGCCCCTATGGGGACCCGGAGGAAACACCTAGGCTGTGCAGTGTATCAGGATATGATCTATGCCGTAGGAGGTAGAGATGACACTACAGAGCTTAGCAGTGCTGAGAGATACAACCCCAGAACCAACCAGTGGTCTCCAGTGGTGGCTATGACATCCCGCCGTAGTGGAGTAAGTGCCCGGCTACTGAAAACTTTGAAAAGCAAAAGCACCAAGAGAGGGCTGTGCAGAAGGAGAAGTCTGATCTGTAAAGTATAATACAATGTGACAGCGAGGAGATGCACTGTATAGGCAAAACAACACCTGCCACTTTTGTACTGGAAAAAAAAGTTAATTTCTTTTGATTACTATTATCTCAAGAAGTTAAATATATTATATCTAATCATATCTTTAATTAGAGAATTATTTTAATGATTTATTTACTTTTATTGAAGTATAGTTGATGTATAATATTACGTTAATTTCTGCTGTACAGCAAAGTGATTCAGTTATACATATATACATTCTCTTTCAATATTCTTTTCCATTATGGTTTATCACAGGATACTGAATGTGGTTCCCTCTGCTATACAGTAGGACCTTGTGGTTTATCTATTCTATATACAATAGTTTGCATCTTATGATTTATCTTGTAATCAGTTGCTTCTTTGAAAGGCATCTCCCTGTCTTATCTACTACCTTATCTAACTTCACTCGAATTCATTGATATCTGTTGGATATATGGATTCATCCATATCTAATAGAGAGCAGTTTCTTCAGCAGCCACTGTGTTTTGGTCCCACAGGTTGGCCTGGCAGTAGTGAATGGACAGCTCATGGCTGTAGGAGGTTTTGATGGCACAACGTACTTGAAGACCATTGAAGTTTTCGATCCTGATGCCAATACATGGAGGTAACCTTTAAGCTATGTTGCAAATCACCTCACTGCTGACTTGAAAATCATGGGCTTGAGATAAAACATGACCATCAAAATCAAGATGGTCAGTACATTGAATTACCTCTTGCAGTACTTTGAAAAGGGCTCAAAGTTACCCATATTCAATGGCTTATTTTGACTTCATTGCTCTAAAGTGGCTGACATCTTACAAAATTCCTCTCTTTGGTAACTGTCCAGTTTTATAATTAGAGATAGCAAAAACAGAAAAAACAATCTCCCCTCTAGCTCCATCATGTTCAGCTGAGGAAACTAAAGCACTGAGAAATAAAGAGACCTGCCTAAGCAAGTTAGTGACAAAGTTAGAATTAGAACCTAGACCTTTGGCTGTCAATCTGTCATTGCAATTGTTATGCCCAGGAAAAACAAACTGCAGTTACTGTTTTAAAAATAATACTTTATTTCATTTTAAAACTGATTTTTTTCTCTTGAGTTTTAAAAATATTTAAATATGTTATTACTCTATTTTAAAGTCTAGTAAATTGTAACAGTCACTTTTAGCAAGGAGGCTACATCTTACTTAGGAGAGTTTAAGTTAAGCTGTATTTATAGGCTTAATTTTACTTGCTTTTAAATCCTTAATTGTCTAACAAATCCTTCCTAAATACTTAAGTAGTTCTTATAAATTCACATAGATTGGGTGACTCTTGCATTTATTTTAAATATTCAAAAACTTTTACAAATATAGCAAAATTCTCTTAAACCTTTCAACTTAAAATCCTAAGTCTAAATCTTTGCTCAATCACACATTTTAAACTTGATTCACAAAACTAATCTGATAGATGCTCTAATATGCCAAAGTCTCTTAAACACTACAAGTTTAAAAGGTCAAATATATAGTTAATTCACATTTTTAATATAAAATATTAATAGTATGGGTTTGAGGTACTTTATATCTATACTAATATCTATTTTAAATACTAGCTTTTAGGGCTTCCTTGGTGGTGCAGTGGTTGAGAGTCCGCCTGCCAATGCAGGGGACACGGGTTCGTGCCCCGGTACGGGAAGATCCCACATGCCGCAGAGCGGCTGGGCCCGTGAGCCATGGCCGCTGAGCCTGCGCATCCGGAGCCTGTGCTCCGCAACGGGAGAGGCCACAACAGTAAGAGGCCCGCGTACTGCAAAAAAAAAAATAAAAATAAAAAAGAAATAAATTTTAAATAAATAAGATACTAGCTTTTAAAAAAAAACAGTTTTACCTTCTAAGCAGTTCCTTCTCAGTGAATTGGGCTTATTTGCCTAAACACGTCTGAGGTAACCATCTCAGTGGTTGAGGTTGCACATAAACCACAGATGTCAGTCTGGATATGATATCTGAGGCAGAAGACATTCTGAAAGATTTTTCTCATGACCATGAAAGATAAGTTGACGTCTTTTTTAGTCACTTTTATATTCCAGAAGGGGCAGTAATGCAAAGTAGTCCATTCCTGCTGCATTCTGAGTATACATTTTCTAATGTTGAGCCTGTAACTATCCACCCAGATTTTTTTCATTAGTATATAAGATTCAACTAATGAATTTACTGGGTTCTTTTTATAGTCTTCATCTCTGGGAAAGCCACAACTTTGACAGATATCTGAATGACATTCTTTGGATTCTGCATCTCTCTCATGCTCTGTATGGCTCAGTGGTCACAATACTAAAGTCAGACTAATAACACTGTAGCACTTTTTGCTTATACATCACATTTTCACAACCTTGTTCATGAAGTAAAGATTTACTGAGTGCTCTAGACCCTGGGGATACAAAAGTGAACACAACAAAATTCCCTGCCTGCCTGGAGCAGACATTACAATGAGGGAGATAGTGCCATACCAGGGGTGGAAGTGCTATGGCAAATAGCAGAGAGGCAGGGAGTCCAGGGAGGATTATCCACTTTAAAAGGTGGTCCAGGGAGGCCCCACTGAAAAGGCAACATTTCAGCAAAACCTAATAGAGGTTAAGGGAAAGAGAATGGCAGGTTTTCATGAATAGGAGCCTCTCACTTGTGGTGTATTTTCTTCCATATACAGCTTTCTATTTTTAGTGGGAATCTGGGTAAGCATAATTTGGGAAGACAGCCAAGTTTATTTCTGCCACTTAATGACTATGATCCTATGTAAGGACTTGTTTCTCAGTAACTGTTACTAATTTATGTTAGTAATATTTGACTAAGTAATATTCATGAAATTCTTAAGGACCATCTGTTGAGGGATTACTATATAAATTTTTGTAGTTGCATATCCCAAATTTAAAGCCAATTTAAAATCAATACTTACAGTTGACAGAGGATCTAATATTCTTTTCCATGGAAATCCTTAATTTTGAAGATGATCTTGTTCACATATCACAAACTAGATGCAGACTTTATTTAATCATATCCAGCTTTGTTCCATAAAGGGTTTGAGAAGACTTCTAAGAGTACATACAAAAGGATAGAAATAAATAATTGAAGTTTAGGCAAAAGCAAAATGTGGGTGGGAAAATATTATAGCCAGGGTCCAAATTAGACACAAAAATGTAGAATATGTGATTCTGTGTAATTGTTATAAGTCAGTCTAGATGTAGAGTTATAAAGTTACAAGGCAAAATGGATATGGTGCTCTCTTAAAACAGTGTCCTATAAGTCAGAATTTCAGTCAATGTCTGAAATAATTCTGCTACTTGCCAGTGCTCAATTCCAGCTCCTACTCTTTGGAAGAGATGTATGTAGCTAAAAATATTAGTTGTGATATAAAACAAAGAATTGTGTTTTTTTAACATCTACATTATGGAAGAACTAGTGCTTTTTCTATTTAGAAATCTGATTGTGTTTCTTTCTTTGCAGGTTATATGGTGGTATGAATTACCGTCGGCTTGGAGGTGGTGTAGGAGTTATAAAAATGACACATTGTGAATCCCATATATGGTGAACATATAGAAGACAGTCATGCATATGCTCCTCTGTATTGTGGAGAGCTTTGACTTTGGAGCTTTGTACAGCTCTAGAAAACAGTAAACAAATTTTATTCTTTGCCGGTGCCTCAACATGTGGAAATACAAATACATTGAAAGTACTTCACCTGCAAGACGCCACCTTTGCACAATAATTTTCAGTTCTGTGCAGAAGAATATTTATTTTTGGTTTTAATTTATCATGGGATTTTTGTTGCTGGGTTTTTGGTTTTTTGTTTTTGTTTTGGGATTTAGCCTTCCTCCCACCAAAAGAGAAAAAAAGGAAAGAAGACAAAAAAAGACAAACATTTCAAGCAGTAAAACCTATTTTTAAGATACTGATTAAGTTTGAAACTACTAATTAGGGAAGAGGTCTATATGGGATCCAGTTGTCAGTTCTAAGCACTCCATCCACAAGACTCCACTACTTACAGGGACCTACCAGTGACAAAGATAGGTATGCAAGGTGTATTAGTTAGCCATCATTCTTGCACTAAGCACCAGAAGACTTGAAAATGTAAAAAACAAAACAAAGGAAACATCTCATTTAACTAGAACAATTCAAAAGGAATATTAAATCAATAAGACCAGGACTCAGATGCCAAAGTTTTCATCAGTGGAAGCTCACATCTTGTTTCCCTTCCTTATGGACTTGTTTGCCACTATAAAGTCTTTTTTTCAAATATTTCCATAGAGTTCCTGCTAGATCTAGAGCTCTGCTCAGTGCCTCTACAAAAACTGTATATGATTCTCATATACTGTCTTGAGAATCCCCCAGTAGAATCACGTGTAACTAACTCTGCAAGTTTTTGCTCAAAAACATTACTGACTGAAGCAACTTTCTATTTCCTATTGCTACTAAGGACCAGCAGGGAGAAATGTCCTCTCCCCAGCAGTGAATACTGTTATGCAATTTACACTTGATGCTCAGGCCGGCTGAAGCTGAGGCTTACCTGTAATCACAGCCTCCAAGGGAATGAATTCTTCAGTTCGTGTAATAGTATGCTAATGAGTATAAAATCAATTGAGGCATTTAATTAATAAAATCTTGGTTCTTTTATAAAAACTATATATCATTATCCTCATTCTATAAAGCCACTATTACCACTACTCTCAAATTGCACTTTCTGGTAAAAAGCTAACATTTTTAAGGAAAAAAAAAGAATACAGATTTCAGTGGTTAAAGTGTTTTTGTTATTGTGATCATACACCAATTTTTTTCTATGTTATCTTGCAGGAAAAGCTTTGAAAAAGACTTTTAACCACAACCATAAGGAATAACCTTCTTCTCCCTCCCCACTACAAAAATATTTGGCAGGGCTTCCCTGGTGGCGCAGTGGTTGAGAGTCCACCTGCCAATGCAGGGGACACGGGTTCGTGCCCCGGTCCAGGAAGATCCGACATGCTGTGAAGCCGGCTGGGCCCGTGAGCCATGGCCACTGAGCCTGTGCGTCCGGAGCCTGTGCTCCGCAACAGGAGAGGCCACAACAGTGAGAGGCCCGCGTACCGCAAAAAAAAAAAAAAGAAAAAAATGTTTGGCAACATTTGTGTTTACATTTAAAGATCATTTGCACCTTTATAAGGAAAAAAAATAAGTATTTGGTAAAAAATTGTTTACATGCATCATTTATGCTTTTTTCTAGCATGTATAACTTTTTAAAATAAAGGTAGTACTTACCATAAAAAAATTTTGGTTAATGCTTTTTAATGCTTGTATCTTTGCTATTTAATTTAGATTTTCTGTTTCTATATCATTTATATTTCCTATTATAAAATTATAAGTACTTACAACCTGAAGGAATAAAGGGATTGCCAGCTAAAATTATGAATTTTTATTATATATTTTATATAATAGTAGTATATTACCTAACCTCTAAACTTATTTTCTGGTGTGGGACTTGGAATCAAACAATTTTGAGCTAGAAGGGCTTTTAACAATCATCTGGTCCAGGGACTTCCCTGGTGGCACAGTGGTTAAGAATCCGCCCACCAACACAGTGGACACGGGTTTGAGCCCGGGTCTGGGAAGATCCTGCATGCCATGGAGCAACTAAGCCCGTGCACCACAACTATTGAGCCTGCACTCCAGAGCCTGTGAGCCGCAACTACTGAGCACATGGGCCTCAGCTACTGAAGCCTGCACGCCTAGAGCCTGTGCTCCACAATAAGAGAAGCCACTGCAATGAGAAGCCTGCACGCCGCAACTAGAGAAAACCCACATGCAGCAACGAAGACCCAATGCAGACAAAAATAAATTAATTAAAAAATCATCATCACCAGGCTTCCCTGGTGGCACAGTGGTTAAGAATCCTCCTGCCAATGCAGGGTACATGGGTTCAAGCCCTGGTCTGAGAAGATCCCACATGCCACGGAGCAACTAAGCCCGTGTGGCACAACTACTGAGCCCATGCTCTAGAGCCCTTGAGCCACAACTACTGAGGAGTCCACATGCCACAACTACTGAAGCCCACGTGCCTAGAGCCCGTGCTCCACAACAAGAGAAGCCAATGCAATGAGAATCCCGTGCACCACAATGAAGAGTAACCCCCACTCGCCGCAACTAGAGAAAGCCCGCGCACAACAACAAAGACCCAATGCAGCAAAAAATAAATATTTTTTTTAAATGGCTAAATAAAATCATCATCATCATCTGGTCTAAACCCATTTATTGCTCTGCTTTAAGACTGAAAACCGGGCTTCCCTGGTGGCTAAGAGTCCGCCTGCCGATGCAGGGGATGCGGGTTCGTGCCCCGGTCCAGGGGGATCCCACATGCTGCGGGACCCAATGCAGCAAAAAATAAATATTTTTTTTAAATGGCTAAATAAAATCATCATCATCATCTGGTCTAAACCCATTTATTGCTCTGCTTTAAGACTGAAAACCGGGCTTCCCTGGTGGCTAAGAGTCCGCCTGCCGATGCAGGGGATGCGGGTTCGTGCCCCGGTCCAGGAGGATCCCACATGCTGCGGAACCGCTAGGCCCGTGAGCCATGGCCGCTGAGCCTGCGTGTCCGGAGCCTGTGCTCCGCAACGGGAGAGGCCACAACAGTGAGAGGCCCGCGTTCCGCAAAAAAAAAAAAAAAAAAAAAAAGACTGAAAACCAAGGAAGTCCTGCCTAAGCATAAACAGTCAATGATAGAACCAACATTTGAAATCAGTTCCCCAAACTCCTACTTCATTTCTCCTTCTATGCCACACAGCCACTGCAGACCTACCTGAAACATGGCCTGGAACTAAATATACTAATAGACCTTAATTTTAAGGTCTGATATGCAACATTGAAAAAGTATAAAAATTTTTATGAGATCGTTACGGTACTGCATCACTAACAGTCAGTCTTCAAGACAAAATCACATATTTCCAAAGACTCTACTATTTCATATATTTGAAGAAAAGGAGGGGAATAGTAACAGGAACAAAATTCAAGGGATTAGACTTTCCATAAGCAGGGAAGTCACCAGTGAGAGCAATTCACATGGCAGTGATTCAAGAGTAGAGACCCAGGGACTATAGCACTGGCCAAAGTGACCGTTGGAGTCTAAAGGGTCTTTTTTTTCCTTACACTGAAGGTGCTCCAGATTTATTGAGTGAAGTGTAATTATTCTATAAAAGACATTGGTGTAAGATAGAATATTTATTAACTTATTTACCTAGCAATTTCCACAACACTATGAAGTAAACTTGGGTTGGGCTGGTGGTTATCTTCATTTTATAAATAAGTAAATTGAAGCTTAGAAAAGTTAAAATGACATGGTAGACGCTGAACCTCAAATGCACATCCCCTGATTCCAAACCCATTCTTCTCTACAGTACTCTCCACATTCTCATTTCTAATGTCACTGTTCCCGTTTTGTTCTCCAATATTTTACCTACAAATATCTACACTGCAGAGACTAGTTCTTGACAACTGTGAAGTAGAAAAGGTCCCTCCTGAACAATATTTGAGTGAAAGTAGGGAAAAAGCATTTCAAACTTTATATTAACTTAAGAAACAGATGGGAAAAGAAAAAAAAATGGGATAAGGAAAGAAATAGAGGAGAGAAGAAGGAAGAAGCAAAAACAGACCAGTAAACCCAAATATCACTGGCTGGTTGTCTAAGTAGTTTGTGACACTGGCTCTGTAAATTGCTTTGAGGTCTCTGTACTGGAAGTGACTGATAAGAATAGTTCCTAGAAATGACAAAACTCGTCAACTAGAGTTGTCTTAAGGGTCCTTAACAATAGTAACCTTTAAGTTATTTAGTCATGGTTAGGAACTTTTAAATGTAGAAGACGGATGGTATTATACTAACATTAAATATTCAGGGTGTTCCAATAACTGTCAGTAACCTATTAATATCCCTATCCTAGAAAGTTAGAATATTTACTAAAGCGATTCTGAATTCCTAGGAAAAGAGGACATTTATCTTCAGTGTGAATTTAGATCAATATACATTTGAACTCCTACTAAACAGAAACAGTCCCTGCCTTCAAAAAGCTTAGTTTCGAGTAGGCCTTCAAAAAGCTTAGTTTCGAGTAGACCTTCAAGATGGCGGAGGAGTAAGACGTGGAGATCACCTTCCTCCCCACAAATACATCAGAAATAACATCTACATGTAGAACACCCCCTTACAGAACACCTACTGAATGCTAGCAGAAGACCTCAGGCTTCCCAAAAGGCAAGAAACTCCCCACGTACCTGGGTAAGGCAAAAGAAAAAACGAAAAAACAGAGACAAAAGAATAGGGATGGGACCTGCACCTTGGGAGGGAGCTGTGAAGGAGGAAAAGTTTCCACACACTAGAAGCCCCTTCACTGGCAGAGATGGGGGGCATGGGCAGGGGGAAGCTTCGGAGCCACGGAGGAGAGCACAGCAACAGGGGTGCAGAGGGCAAAGTGGAGAGATTCCTGCACAGAGGATCGGTGCTGACCAGCACTCACCAGCCCGAGGCTTGTCTGCTCACCTGCCAGGGTGGGCGGGGGCTGAGAGCTGAGTCTATGGCTTCAGAGGTCAGATCCCAGGGAGAGGACTGGGGTTGGCTGTGTGAACACAGCCTGAAAGGAGCTACTGCACCACAGCTAGCTGGGAGGGAGTCTGTGAAAAAGTCTGGAACCGCCTAAGAGGCAAGAGACTATTGTTTTGGGGTACAGGAGGAGAGGGGATTCAGAGCACTAACTAAATGAGCTCCAGAGATGGGCCTAAGCCACGGCTATCAGAACAGACACCAGAGATTGGTATGGAGGAGTAAGACGTGGAGATCACCTTCCTCCCCACAAATACATCAGAAATAACATCTACATGTAGAACACCCCCTTACAGAACACCTACTGAATGCTAGCAGAAGACCTCAGGCTTCCCAAAAGGCAAGAAACTCCCCACGTACCTGGGTAAGGCAAAAGAAAAAACGAAAAAACAGAGACAAAAGAATAGGGATGGGACCTGCACCTTGGGGTGCAAGCACAGGTCACTATCCACACCTCCCCTCCCAGGAGCCTATGCAGCCCTACACAGCCAGGGTCCCGTGATCCAGGGACAACTTCCCCAGGAGAACACACAGCACACCTCAGGCTGTTGCAACGTCACACTGGCCTCTGCCGCTGCAGGCCGGCCCAACATCTGTACCCCTCCCTCCCCCTGGCCTGAGTGAGCCAGAACCCCCAAATCAGCTGCTACTTTAACCCTGTCCTGAGTGAAGAACTGACGCCCTCAGGTGACATACATGCAGAGGCGGGTCCAAATCCAAAGCTGAACCCCGGGAGCTGTGCGAAAAAGAAGAGAAAGGGAAATTTCTCCCAGCAGCCTCAGGAGCAGCGGATTAAATCTCCACAACCTACTTGATGTACCCTGCATCTCTGGAACACCTGAATAGACAACGAATCATCCCAAAATTGAGGCAGTGGACCTTGGAAGCAACTGTAGACTTGGGGTTTGCTTTCTGCATCTAATTTGTTTCGGGTTTTATGTTTATCTTAGTATTTAGAGTTTATTATCACTGGTAGATTTGTTTGTTGATTTGGTTGCTCTCTTCCTATTTTTATATATATAGATATATATTTTTTTCCTCCTCTTTTTATGAGTGTATATGTGTATGCTTCTTTGTGTGATTCTGTCTGTATAGCTTTGCTTTTACCATTTGTCCTGGGGTTCTGTCTGTCCGGTTTTTTTGTTTGTTTGTTTCTTTTTTAATATAGGTTTTAGCGCTTGTTATCATGGTGGATTTCTTTTTGGTTAGGTTGCTCTCTTCTTTCCTTCTTTTTTTACTTACACTTTATTTTTATTTTTAATAATTTTTTTTACTTTTTATTTTAATAACTATATTTTATTTTATTTTATTTTATTTTGTTCTTTCTTTTTTTCCTCCCTTTTCTTCTGAGCCGTGTGACAGACAGGGTCTTCATGCTCTGGCCAGGTGTCAGGGCTGAGCCTCTGACGGGGGGAGCCCAATTCAGGACATTGGTCTACCAGAGTCCACCCGGCTCCATGTAATATCAAATGGCAAAAGCTCTCCCAGAGATCTCCATCTCAACGCTAAGACCCAGCTCCTCAATGACCAGCAAGCTACAGTGCTGTACAACCAATGCCAAACAACTAGCAAGACAGGAACACAACCCCACCCATTAGCACAGAGGCTGCTTAAAATCATAATAAGGCTACAGACACCCCAAAACACACCACCGGACGCAGTCCTACCCACCAGAAAGACAAGATCCAGCTTCATCCACAAGAACACAGGCAGCAGTCCCCTCCACCTGTAAGCTTACACAACCCACTGAATCAAACTTAGCCACTGGGAGCAGACACCAAAAACAACAGGAACTACGAACCTGCAGCGTGGGAAAAGGAGAACCCAAACACAGTAAGTTAAGTAAAATGAGAAGACAGAGAAACACACAATAGAAGAAGGAGCAAGGTAAAAACCCACCCGACCAAACAAATGAACAGGAAATAGGCAGTCTACCTGGAAAAGAATTCAGAGTAATGATATTAAAGATGATCCAAAATCTTGGAAATAGAATAGAG
>NC_041217.1:44335439-44337283 GCF_002837175.3 Physeter macrocephalus
ATAGAATGGAGAAAATACAAGAAACGTTTAACAAGGACCTAGAAGAACTAAAGAGCAAACAAACAATTATGAACAACACAATAAATGAAATTTAAAATTCTCTAGAAGGAATCAATAGCAGAATAACTGAGGCAGAAGAATGGATAGTGACCTGGAAGATAAAAGAGTGAAAATAACTACCGCAGAGCAGAATAAAGAAAAAAGAATGACACAGACCTCGGGACAACAATAAATTCACCAACATTCGAATTATAGGTCTCCCTGAAGAAGAAGACAAAAAGAAAGGGACTGAGAAAATATTTGAAGAGATTATAGTTGAAAACTTCCCTAATATGGGAAAGGAAATAGTCAATCAAGTACAGGAAGCACAGAGAGTCCCATACAGGACAAATCCAAGGAGAAACATGCCAAGACACATATTAATCAAACTATCAAAAATTAAATACAAAGAAAATATATTAAAAGCAGCAAAAGAAAAACAATAAATAACATACAAGGGAATCCCCATAAGGTTAACAGCTGATCTTTCAGCAGAAACTCTGCAAGGCAGAAGGGCGTGGCAGGACATATTTAAAGTGATGAAAGGGGAAAACCTAGAACCAAGATACTCTATCCAACAAGGATGTCATTCAGATTTGATGGAGAAATTAAAACCTTTACAGACAAGCAAAAGCTAAGAGAATTCAGCACCACCAAACCAGCTTTACCACAAATGCTAAAGGAACTTCTCTAGGCAGGAAACACAAGAGAAGGAAAAAACCTACAATAACAAACCCAAAACAATTAAGAAAATGTTAAACGGAACATACATATCGATAACTACTTTAAATGTAAATGGATTAAATGCTCCAACCAAAAGACATAGACTGGGCTTCCCTGGTGGCGCAGTGGTTGAGAGTCCACCTGCCAATGCAGGGGACTCGGGTTCGTGCCCCAGTCTGGGAAGATCCCACATGCCGCAGAGCAGCTGGGCCCATGAGCCATGGCTGCTGGGCCTGCGCGTCTGGAGCCTGTGCTCCGCAATGGGAGAGGCCACAGCAGTGAGAGGCCTGCGTACCGCAAAAAAAAAAAACCACACACAAGAATGGCTGAATGGATTAAAAAAACAAGACCCATACATATACTGTCTACAAGAGACCAAATTCAGACCTAGGGACACATACAGACTGAAAGTGAGGGTATGGAAAAAGATATTCCATGCGAATGGAAATCGAAAGAAAGCTGGAGTAGCAATTCACATATCAGAAAAAATAGACTTGAAAGTAAAGACTATTACAAGAGACAAAGAAGGACACTACATAATGATCAAGCGATCAATCCAAGAAGAAGATAAAACAATTGTAAATCTTTATGCACCCAACACAGGACCACCTCAATACATAAGGCAAATGCTAATAGCCATAAAAAGGGAAACTGATGGTAACACAATCATAGTAGGGGACTTGAACATCGCACATTCACCAATGGACAGATCATACAAAATGAAAATAAATAAGGAAACACAAGTTTTAAATGATACATTAAACAAGAAGGACTTAATTGATATTTATAGAACATTCCATCCAAAAACAATAGAATACACATTTTTCTCAAGTGCTAATGGAACATTCTCCAGGATAGATCATATCTTGGGTCACAAATCTAGCCTTCGTAAATTTAAGAAAATTGAAATCGTATCAAGTATCTTTTCTGACCACAATGCTATGAGACTAGATATCAATTACAGGAAAAGATCTGTAAAAAATACAAACACATGGGGGCTAAACAATACACTACTTAATAATGAAGTGATAACTGAAGAAATCAAAGAGGAAATCAAAAAATACATAGAAACAAATGACAAT
>NC_041217.1:44340774-44342220 GCF_002837175.3 Physeter macrocephalus
CTGATTCACTTTGTTGTAAAGCAGAAACTAACACACCATTGAAAAGCAATTATACTCCAATAAAGATGTTAAAAAGAAAAAAAAAGAATAAAATACCAAGGAATATAGGGGCAAGATGGGAATAAAGATGCAGACCCCCTGGAGAATGAACTTGAGGATACGGGGAGGGGGAAGGGTAAGCTGGGACAAAGTGAGTGGACATATATACACTACCAAATGTAAAATAGATAGCTAGTGGGAAGCAGCCACATAGCACAGGGAGATCAGCTCGGTGCTTTCTGACCACCTAGAGGGATGGGATACGGAGGGAGGGAGGGATGGAAATGCAAGAGGGAAGAGATATGGGGACATATGTATATTATAACTGATTCACTTTGTTATAAAGCAGAAACTGACACACCATTGTAAATCAATCATACTCTAATAAAGATGTTAAAAAAAATACCAAGGAATAAACCTAAGGAGACAAAAGACCTATATGCAGAAAACTATAAGACACTGATGAAAGAAATTAAAGATGACACAAACAGATGGAGAGATTTATCATGTTCTTGGATGGGAAGAATCAACATTGTGAAAATGACTATACTACCCAAAGCAATCTACATATTCAGTGCAATACCTATCAAACTACCAATGGCATTTTTCACAGAATTAGAACAAAAAATTTCACAATTTGTAAGGAAACACAAAAGATATGAATAGCCAAAGCAGTCTTGAGACAGAACAACAGATCTGGAGGAATCAGGCTTCTGGACTTCAGACTATACTACAAAGTTACATTAATCAAGATAGTATGGTACTAGCACAAAAACAGAAATATAGATCAATGGAACAGGATAGAAAGCCCAGAAATAAACCCACTCACATATGGTCTCCTTGTTTTTTTGTTTTTTGTTTTTGCGGTACACGGGCCTCTCACTGTTGTGGCCTCTCCCATTGTGGAGCACAGGCTCCGCACACGCAGGCTCAGCGGCCATGGCTCACGGGCCCAGCCGCTCCATGGCATGTGGGACCTTCCCGGACCGGGGCACGAAACCATGTTGCCTGCATCGGCAGGTGGACTCTCAACCACTGCGCCACCAGGGAAGCCCATGGTCACCTTGTTTTTGATAAAGGAGCCAAGAATATACAATGGAAAAAAGACAGCCTCTTCAATAAGTGGTGCTGGGAAAACTGGACAGCTACATGTAAAAGAATGAAATTAGACCACTCCCTTACACCATACACAAAAATAAACTCAAAATGGGTTAAAGACCTAAATGTAAGGACAGACACTATCAAACTCTTAGAGGAAAACATAGGCAGAACACTCTGTGACATAAATCACAGCAAGATCCTTTTTGACCCACCTCCTAGAGAAATGGAAATAAAAACAAAAATAAACAAATGGGACCTAATGAAACTTAAAAGCTTTTGCACAGCAAAGGAAACCATAAACAAGAC
>NC_041217.1:44342684-44414959 GCF_002837175.3 Physeter macrocephalus
CATATGTAAAATAGCTAGTGGGAAGCCGTTGCATAGCACAGGGAGATCAGCTCGGTGCTTTGTGACCACCTAGAGGGGTGGGATAGGGATGATGGGAGGGAGACGCAAGAGGGAGAAGCTATGGGGATACATGTATATGTATAGCTGATTCACTTTGTTATAAAGCAGAAACTAACACACCATTGGTTATTTGTAGTGATGTGGATGGACCTAGAGACTGTCATATTGAGTAAAGTAAGTCGGAAAGAGAAAAACAAATACCGTATGCTAACACATATATATGGAATCTAAAAAAAAAAAAAGGTTCTGAAGAACCTAGGGGCAGGACAGGAATAAAGACGCAGACGTAGGGAATACACTTGAGGACATGGGGAGGGGGAAGAGTTAGCTGGGACGAAGTGAGAGAGTGGCATGGACATATATATACTACCAAATGTAAAATAGCTAGTGGGAAGCCGTTGCATAGCACAGGGAGATCAGCTCGGTGCTTTGTGACCACCTAGAGGGGTGGGATAGGGATGATGGGAGGGAGACGCAAGAGGGAGAAGCTATGGGGATACATGTATATGTATAGCTGATTCACTTTGTTATAAAGCAGAAACTAACACACCATTGTAAAGCAATTATACTCCTATAAAGACGTTAAAAAAGAAAAAATGCTTACAGTTTCAAACTTTGAGTTTGATTAGTGGTTCTCAAAGTGAACCCTGAAGTCCTCAAGATTCTTTCAGAGTATCCATGAGTCGTCAAAGCTTTTTCCTTAGTGATCCTAGGAAGTTTTTTGCCTTTTTTTTTTTTTTTTTTTTTACTGTGATGACATTTGCACTGATGATGCAAAAACAATGGTAGATAAAGCTGCTGAGGTGTTCACACAGTTCAAGGCAGTGGCACCAAACTGTACTACTAGTTATAATATTCACCACCATCCACTTACAGTTCAAAAAAAAAGTCAATTTCACCTAAGATATCTCAACCCTTAGATATATGAAATATTGCTGCTGCATACCAAAACAGTGATTTTCACAAGAAAAATCTTTGTGTGATTGTTTTGAGTTGCAAGCTGAACAAGCCACTTCTTTTTGAAAGAATGACTGAGAAAGTTATTCAGACTCGGGTGTTGGTGGATATTTTGTGGAAAATGAACACAGTGAGGCTGTCACTTCAAGGAAAACAACTGACAGCATTTTATCATCAACGATAAAATTCTAGCTTTCAAGAGAATATTAGAATTTTGTGAAAGTTGTATGGACCACTGTGGTAGTTAATTTTATGTGTCAAGTTGACTTGCCTAAAGGATGCCCAGATAGCTGGTAAAACATTTTTTCTTGGTGTGTCTGTGAAGATATTTCTAGAAGAGATTAGCATTTGATTCAGTAGACTGAGTAGATTTCCACACTCACCAATATGGGCAGACATCATCCAATCTGTTTGGGGCCATATGGAACAAAAGAGGAAAAGATGGCAGAATTCTCTCTCTCTTCTTGAGCTGCGATGTCCATCTTTTCCTGCCCCCGAAAATCAGAGCTCCTAGTTCTCAGGCCTTCTGACTTGGACTGCATTATACTGCTGTCTTTCCTCATTCTCCAGCTCGCAGAGGCAGACTGTGGGACTGCTCAGCTTCCAGAACTGCATGCAACAGTTCCTATAATAAATAGATAGGGGCTTCCCTGGTGGCGCAGTGGTTGAGAGTCCGCCTGCCGATGCAGGGGACACGGGTTCGTGCCCCAGTCCGGGAGGATCCCACATGCCGCGGAGCGGCTGGGCCCATGAGCCATGGCCACTGAGCCTGTGCGTCCGGAGCCTGTGCTCCGCAACGGGAGAGGCCACAACAGTGAGAGGCCCGCGTACCGCAAAAAATAAATAAATACAAATAAATAAATAAATAGATAGATAGATAGATAGATAGATAGGGACTTCCCTGGTGGTCCAGTGTTAAGACTCTGCTCCCAATGCAGGGGGCCCAGGTTCGATTCCTGGTCAGGGAACTAGGTCCCATATGCTGCAACTAAAGATCCTACACGTGGCAACTGAGACCCAGCACAGCCAAATAAATAAATAAATAAATATTTTAAAAATTAGCTAGCTAGCCAGCTAGCTAGCTAGATGATGGTAGATAGATAGATAGATAGATAGATAGATAGATAGATAGATAGATAGATAGATAGATAGATAGATAGATAGATAGATAGATAGATAGATAGATAGATAGATAGATAGATAGATAGATAGATAGATAGATAGATAGATAGATAGATAGATAGATAGATAGATAGATAGATAGATAGATAGGGACTTCCCTGGTGGTCCAGTGTTAAGACTCTGCTCCCAATGCAGGGGGCCCAGGTTCGATTCCTGGTCAGGGAACTAGGTCCCATATGCTGCAACTAAAGATCCTACACGTGGCAACTGAGACCCAGCACAGCCAAATAAATAAATAAATAAATATTTTAAAAATTAGCTAGCTAGCCAGCTAGCTAGCTAGATGATGGTAGATAGATAGATAGATAGATAGATAGATAGATAGATAGATAGATAGACAGACAGATGATAGATATAGATCCCTGGTCAGGGAACTAGATCCCGCATGCCACAATTAAGAATCCGCATGCTGTAAGTAAGACCTGGCGCAGCCAAATAAATAAATAGTCTGGCGGGGTGTAGACTGGAAGAGTGATCAGAAAGGAAGTTATGGCTGAAAAAGGTTTGAAAGACAGAGTACTTTTGCTAAGTAGCAAGAGTGGAAAGGGCATTCTAGACAGAGTAGCATGTGCAAGATATACAGAATAAAGTCAATGAGACAAAATGGACTGTTTGGGGAAATCAAAGCAGTTTGGTTTATCAGGAGAATAAAATGAAAAAAGGCAAGTGTCCAGAAATAAGACAGGAGAAGCGGGCAGCCGGTAGGTACCATCATAAAGGACCCCATTGCCAATAGTTTCCTCTCTTAGCTTTCTTTTCTAATGTTTATTCCCCAAGCCTTTTTTTCTGTGTGGGTGTGGTGGCTAGGTTCCAAGATTCCCCTAGTGATCCCTGCCTTCTGATCTCTGTGTAATCCCCTCCTGCACTGCGCTAAGGTTGTTCTGGTCTGTGAGTCTAATTGTATGCTACAAAAGTGATGGTATGTCACCTCCAGATTAGGTTATAAGAGACCCTGCTTTCACATTGGGTGTCTTTCTCTCCCTCTCATCTCTCACTCTGGGAGAAGCAAATACATGAAAAAAAAGAATATAACAAATCCATGAATGCCCATGTACCCACCATCCAGCTTCAATTTTTATTAATACATTGTTAATCTTGTTTTATCTATTCCTTCCCACTCTCACTTCTCCCACCATCACTGGAGTATTCTAAAGCAAATCCCAGGCATCATGTTATTTCACTCACACTTGAATATTTAATTTTTACATATAAGGTCTACTTATAATAACACTATCACATCTGATAAAATTAACAATTCCTTAACATCACCTAATACCCAGTCCCTATTAAAGTTTCCCTAATTATCATTTTATTTATGTTTATAATTATACCTTGGAGTTTGCTTTTTTCCTGTCCTTCCATTTGCTCATTTGGTTAAATTGCTTTTTTGTTCCTTTGCTCAACCATTTTTGGAAATTCTTCTATAGTCTCTGTAGTCTAGTCTATGTATATGTGTGTATCACCCCATTGTAAAAGAAGTAGTCAAACTTACATTTCTCTATAAAGATATTCAAATTAAATAATATTTAGAAATACTTCTTAAGGACATATGCAATATCTGGACAGCCCATTATGTCCCTTGTATCATTGTTGTCATTCATTTCACTTATATATAGACATATATAAATACATGTTTATATGTATATAATTTATATTACATAATATATTTCTATATAAACACATACTTATGTATATTATATATAAGCATACATAATCAAACATTGTCTTATTATTTTGAACAGTCATGTTATATCAATTAAGAATAAGAAAAATAAAATTTTTTACTTTACCTTCACTTATTCCTTCTTTGATGTTCTTCATTACTTCATACAGATCCAAGTTTCCGACCTATATTATTTTCCTTCTCTCTGAAGAACTTTTAACATTTCTTGCAAGGAAGTTCTACTGATGACAAATTTCAACTTTCACTTGTCCAGGAAAATATTTGCGTTTCCTTCACTTTTGAGAGATAATTTCACAGAATTCTAGGTTGCTGGGTTTTTTTTTTAACACTCCACAGTCTTGCTTGCACAGTTTCTGAGGAGAAGTCAGATGTAATTCTTATCTTTGTTACTCTATAGGTAAGGTGTTTTCTTCCCTCTAGCTTCTTTCAGGATTTTTCCCTTATCTTTGACTTTCTGTAGTTTGAATATTATATGCCTCAATACAGTTTTTTTGTTTTTTGTTTATTTGTTTTTTCATCCTGCTTGGTGTTCTCTGAGCTCCCTTGATCTGTGGTTTGGTGTCTGGCATTAATCTGAAGAAATTCTCAGTCATTATTGTTTCCAATATTCTTCTGTTTCTTTTTCTCTCCTGGTATTCTCATTGTATGTTAACAGTTGAATCTTGAACACAGAAGGTTAGGGGCACCAACCCTCCACACAGTTGAAAATCCATATATAATTATAGTTGGGCCTCCATACACACAATTCCTCCATATCCATGGTTCCTCTGTATCTGCAGTTCCACATCTACAGATTTAACCAAACTTGGATCACATAGTACTATAGTATTTACTATTGAAAAATCTGTGTATAAGTGAACCAGCATAGTTCAAACCCATGTTGTTCAGAGTCAACTGTATGTTATACCTTTTGCAGTTGTCCCACAGACCTTGGCTGTTGGTTTGTTTGGGTTTCTTTCTTCAATCTTTGCTCTTTTTGCTTTTTAAGGATTCTATTGATATATTCTCTAGCTCAGAGATTCTTTCCTCAGCTGTGTCATCTACTAATAAGCCCACCAAAGGCATTCTATTTTTTTTTTTTTTTTTTGGCTGCGTTGGGTCTTTGTTGCTGCACACGGGTTTTCTCTAGTTGCAGCAAGCAGGGGCTACTCTTCATTGTGGTGTGTGGGCTGCTCATCGCGGTGGCTTCTCTTGTTGCGGAGCATGGGCTCTAGGGCGCGCAAGCCCAGTAGTTGTGGTGCACAGGCTTAGTTGCTCTGCAGCATGTGGGATCTTCCTGGACCAGGGATCAAACCTGTGTCCCCTGCATTGGGAGGCAGATTCTTAACCACTGCGCCACCAGGGATGTCCCCAGAGGCATTCTTCATTACTGTTACAGTATTTTTTATCTTTAGCATTTCTGTTTGGTTCTTTCTTAGGATTTCCATTTCTCTTCTTACACTGCCCATCTGTTCTTGCATGGAAATACTTTATCCATTGGATCCCTTAACATATTAATCATAGTTGCTTTAAATTCCCAGTCTGATAATCCTAACATCTGCCATGTCTTGCTCTGATGCTTGCTTGATGTGTTCCTTCAAATTGTTTTTTTTGTTGTTTTTTTTTTTGCCTTCTGATATGCCTTGTAATTTTTTTCTTGATAGCCAGACATGATGAACCAGGTAAAAGAAACTGCTGTAAATAGGCTTTTAGTAAGGGGGTAGTGAGGTATGGGGAGAAGAGAAGGGCTCTGTAGTCCTGTGATTAGGTCTCAGGCTTTTAGTGAGCCTATGTCTATGGACTGTGAACTTCACAAGAGTTTCTCAGTTTTTTTCTCCCCACTTAGGTGGACAGAATGGCTAGAGAAGGCTAGTGTTAGATATTTCCCTTTCCCCAGGTCAGTTAGGCTCTGCATAACTAATCTCCCCTAAGGGAAGACCTTGTTAAGAAAAACCAACTGCTCTGGTATATTTCAAAATTGTTTTTTTTCCCTCCCCTCTACCAGAAGCATGAGAATTTTTCTCTGATATTTACTGTAGGAACCTGGTTGAGCTCCTGGAGGTAAATCTCACAATAATGTGAGGGTTCCCCTGGAGCTTTTAATTCTCAGGTTTATCCACACTGAGCCTCCAGCAATTCATCAATTATAATTCATGTTTTCCAACCCTGGCACTGGTTCCTACAGTGGTTTCTGCTCATGAGCCACTGCTCCTGTAAGCCATGATTCCCCATATTGGCCTGTTTGTCTCTCCAATCTTGGAGGCAGCAGTTTGTTCTGTGTCCTCCCCTTTCTTACAGACCCAAGAATAGTTGATTTTTCCATCTGTTGATCTCTTTACCTGTTAGGACAGAGTGGCGACTTCCAAGCTCCTTATATGCAGAACTGGAAGCCAGAAGTGAAAGGTGTGGTTTTAAGTAAAAAAAAAAAAAAAAAAATCAATCATGAATCATCCCAATAGATGCAGAAAAATAATTTAACAAGATCCAATATCCATTCATAATAAAAACCTTCAGGAGAATTCCCTGGCGGTCCAGTGGTTAGGACTCGACACTTTCACTGCCAGGGCCTGGGTTCAACCCCTGCTCAGGGAACTAAGATCCTGCAAACTGCACAGCAAAAAAAGAAAAGAAAAATGAAAAAACAAAACCAAAAAAAACCTTCAACAAATCAGGAATAGAAAAGAACATCTTTAACCTTATAAAGGACATCTATGAAAATTCTACAGCTAACAGCATATTTAATGGTGAAATATACTTTCCCACTAAGACCAAGTGCAAGATAAGACAGTACATTCTCACTACCTCTACCTGCCATTGAACTGGCAATTCTAGCCATGGCAATTTGGCAAGAAAAAGAACTAAAAGGCATCCAGATTGAAATTAAGAAGTAAAACTGTCTTTTTTCAATGGCATGAATCTTATATATAGAAAATCTGAAGGAATTCACTGAAAAAGCTACTAGAATAAACAAGTTCAGCAAGATCATAGGATACAAGAGCAATATACAAAATCAATTATATTTTTATACACTAGCAACAAACAATCCAAAAATGAAATTAAGGAAACAATTCCATTCTCAATAGCATAAAAAACAATTTAGAAATAAATTTAAAAAAAGAAAGTGCAAAACTTGGACACTGAAAACAATAAAACATTGTTGAAGAAAATTTTGAAAGATTTAAATAAAAGGAAAGATAACACGCATTCATAGATTGGAAGACAATATAATTATGAGGGCAATACTCTCCAAACTGATCTACAGATTCAAGGCAATCACTATCAAAATCCCAGCTTTTTTACAAAGATTGACCAACTGATCCTAAAATTCTTATAAAAATGCAAAAAACCAAAAAGAGTCAAAACAATCTTGAAAAAAGGACAAAGCTGACTCACCTTCCTGATTTCAAAACACACTACAAAGCTACAGTAATCAAGACAGTGTGGTATTGGTATAAGGACTGACATTTAGATCAATGAAATAGAATTGAGTCCAGAAATAAACCCAAACATCTATGGCCACTGATTTTTAAGAAAGGTAACAGACAATTCAATGGGAAAAAGATAGCCTTTTCAGTAACTGATGCTGGAACAAATGAATATCTGTATGCAAAATGATGTATCTGAATGCTTACCTCACACCGTACATAAAAATTAACTCAAGGGCTTCCCTGGTGGCGCAGTGGTTGAGAGTCTGCCTGCCGATGCAGGGGACACGGGTTCATGCCCCGGTCCGGGAAGATCCCACATGCCGCAGAGCAGCTAGGCCCGTGAGCCATGGCCGCTTAGCCTGCGTGTCCAGAGCCTGTGCTCCGCAATGGGAGAGGCCACAACAGTGAGAGGCCCGCGTACCACAAAAAAAAAAAAAAAAAAAAATTAACTCAAAATGGATTACAGATCTAAATTTAAGAGCTAAAATTATAAAATGCTTAGAAGAAAACACAGGAGTAAATCTTTGGGACCTTGAACTAAGCAATGATTTCTTAGATACAACACCCAAAGTATAAGAAACAAAAGGAAAAATTTGACAGATTGGGCTTCATCAAAATTAAAATTTGCAGTTCAAAAATAAATGAGTTCATTCCAGTATTTCCAATTCAAAGTTAATATTACAGAGTTTCTACTTAACTTACTTGATTTTATAATTGTATATCTTTTCTCTTACAATGTTAGAAATCTTGGTTTCTAACATTGTTATAATTACATATATTTTATCCTGTTATGAAGAGTGATAAAATAACAATACCAGTATTATTAAAAATAAGATAACTCAATGCAATTTAAGATTCCTTTGCTGCTCTTCTTTTCCTAGGATATAGCCCACTGATTATATACAGTCAAAATACAAGGATTTAGGGCTTCCCTGGTGGCGTAGTGGTTGAGAGTCCGCCTGCCGACGCAGGGGACGCGGGTTCGTGCCCTGGTCTGGGAAGATCCCACATGCCGCAGAGCGGCTGGGCCCGTGAGCCATGACTGCTGAGCCTGCGCGTCCGGAGCCTGTGCTCCGCAACTGGAGAGGCCACAACAGTGAGAGGCCCGCGTACCGCAGAAAAACAACAACAACAAAAAAAAATACAAGGATTTAGAGATACTAAAAATGATTGTGTGATTATGGTCTGAACGTAATATAGTTAGGCTCATTTGTTTTCAGTTTTTAAGGACTGCTTTTCTTTTTAATCTAATTTTGTTTCATAATTACATAAAACACTTATATGGTTCCAAACTGTAAACAAGGAACATTCAGATGAGTCCTAACTTTCATTCCTGTCCCCTCTACCCAGTTGGTTCCCATCATTCCATTAGAAATCACTTTTACTAGTTTTTGGTTTATCCTTGGTTTATCCTTTGGTTTATCCTTCCATTGTTTTTGTAGGGAAATATACACACATACTCATATTCCATCCCCATAGATAGCATACTATACACTCTATCTTCATCTTGCTCTTTCACATAACAATATATCCTAGAGAGAACTCCATAGCAATATTAGCTATCTTCCTCAAACCCTTTTATAATTACACAGTAGTAATTCACTGTGCAGCTATACCATAATTTATTCAACCAATCCCTCTCTGATGAGCATTTGGATTGTTTTTAGTCTTGCTATTACAAATACTGTTGGAATAAATAGCCTCGTTCCTGCTTCATTTTATATTTTTGCTAGTGAATTTTGGGGATAGAATCCCAGAAGTGGGATTACTAGTCAAAGGGTAAATCACACATAATTTTGTTAGATATTGCTAACTTCTCCATGAGGTTGTACCATCTCTAACAACATTTTACCTGTTTTCCCTTTTCCACTCTTGTCCACCTACAACTCATTCTCCATCATATCTTATAAAATCTTCTAAGATACAAACTGGATCATATAACTCTTCTGCATAAAACTTCATTGGTTCCCCATTGCATTTAGAATAAAATCCAGTCTCTTCATAGTACCTGTAAAAACTTAGATGACGTGGATCCTTCCTCTCTGTATCAGTTAGCATTAGGTTTGACTATGAGCAAGAGAACCAAAGTAACAATAGGTTAAAGAAGATAGAAGTTTACATCTCTGATACATAAGTCTGGAGAAAGAACATCCCGGCTGGCACTGGAGTTCAGCTTCAAGAAGTCCTCAGGGCACAAACTCCTTCCAGACCATGCTCTGCTGTCCCTAGGACCTGATCCTTATGCCAGTGACCTAAAAGAGCAGCTACAGTACCAGTCATTTTATGTGTTCCAAACAGCAAAACTGGAAGAAGAGTAAGGGCAAGGGGTACAGGTCTACTGTTTATTAACAAGATTCCTAGAAGCTCTACATGACACTTGCATTTTTATGCCATGGGTCAGAACTTAGTCATATGACTGTACCTACCTATGAGAAATGCTAGAAAATGTCATCTTTATTCTGGGCAACCACACGCCCAGCCAAAAATTGGGAGACATAACACGATGGAAGAAGTCTCTGCTGCACAGTCTTTTTTTTTAAATTTAATTTAATTTATTTAATTACTATTATTTTGGCCACATGGCATGTGGGATCTTAGTTCCCTCACCAGGGATCGAACCCACGACCCTGCAGTAGAAGCACAGAGTCTCAACCACTGGACCGCGAGGGAAGTCCCTGCACAATCTCTTTAGTTTCATCTCATGCTACTCCACCCTTACCATGCTCCAGCCACACAGACTTCCTTTATTCTGCAAATAAGCCAAGCTCTTACCTATCTCAAGGTCTTTGCTCTTGCAGTTTCACCTGCCTAACACATGCTTCCTCAGATCTTCAAACAGCTGGTTCCCTCTCATCATTCAGGACTCAGCTCAAATGTCACTTCCTCAGAGAGACCTTCTTTGACAACTGTATATAAAGTAGGCACTATCCCAGTCACCCTTTTTCATACTGCACTGCCTTATTTATTGCATTTATCTCCATCTGAAATTATTTATCTTTTGCCTTCCTCTACTAGAATATAATTTCCACAAGACAGGGATCTTTTTTATCTTCACTACTATATTTCTTTTTACCCAATACAATTCTGAGTAGACGGTGGGAGCTTAATTTTAGTTGAATGAATGAATGTCTGACTCCAAAGCCCATGCCTTTTTCACTACTTCTACTGTGCCTAGTATATGTGAAATAATACCCCATTCCAAAAGTTAGTCCTTGTTTTTGAATCACAGCCTATTATTTTCTTTCAAAGATTTTAAAAAACATTGTTTCGACAGTAAAACAAAATCTTCCTCTGCTCAGTGAGTAAAAAGAAGAGTTTTAGATATAACATCTTGTGCACATCTAAGTTGTGCAATTTTGTAGTTTTCATCTGCAAAATATAAGAGTTGGTTAAAATTAATTCACTTAATCTACAGATATTTAGCAAGCACTGTGCTAAAACAAAATTAGGGACATGAAAATTACATAATATAATCCCTGCCCTCAAAAGAGATTCACAGCTGCCTTTCAACTCTACGATTTGTATGATTCCATATAGTTGTTGTGTAACCTTTGTGCTAGAGAAAAAGCCTATGACTTCCCATTCCTGAGATATTTACTAAAGATCTGTCACCAAGACACTGATAAACACAAGGCTTCCTTTTAAAAGTGAATATTTAATTCAACATTGCAATAAGAATTAAACAGCATTAAAAACAGAAGCATATTAGTGGCTTAAAAAAATGTATAGTAACTTTAGTTTCCTTTGGGGAGGATTTTGATTGCTGGTTCTCTACAGCAAAATGATGCTAGGAAAATGTCTGTAGAACATAGAAATTCTCTCTGAATACAAGTCTAAAATGCTTAAAATTAGGGATTAAAGGTTTTAAAGATGCAAATCAGAAATATTCAATATTAGAGGTATCTCATTTGAATCCTAAAAATTTTGACATAATAAAACATTATATATTTTTTAGAAAGATGGCCAACAAATTAATAACTCGGCATATTGTAGAGACTGGCATCCCAGATGACCAGGACTATATTACACGAGCACCTGGCTGTGGTTCATCCACTACCACCTTCTTTGTTCTTCTAGATCCTTCTTGGCTTTCACCTGGGTAATTCCAAGGCACTGTGAGGAAAACAGATGCACAGATGCCCATTTCTCCTGCAGTCCCCCTCAGCATAGCAATCAGGCAGAGAGTCAATGAGAAAAAGGTATATAATCCATAACTTAGAGTCCCCACAAGGCCTCACTCAATTTGAAAAATTGCCAGTTCTGTCAAATATGCCAACACTCCAATAAGGTATTTATGACACAAAATCTGAAAAAAAAAAGACATTTAAAATTAAAATACAATTACTTATAGCAAAGCAGTTTGATATTTGATAAATATTCCAGGCTTATTTTAAATTCCATATCTATAAGCTAAGCTATGAATATAAACCCAAACCATTGCTGTTCTAAGTCAAATAGACTTTACTTAATAAAGATGACTGACTTTAATAAATTTACAACTATTAGTCAATGGTGCTTAGATGGAATTAGACTAGGGTTCTTATTTATCCTGGATTCCATGGATAAGCTAACTATCTGCCTAAAGAGAAGGGGGAAGAAGGAGTATCTATGAACCCCTTAGACTTATATGCAAATTGAGTGTCTACATTTTCTAGAAAGAGTTCCATAGCTTCCTTCTTCTCAAAGGGATATATGATGCCAAAGTGTCTTATAGAAACTAAGCAGAGGCAGAAACCTGGTTAATACATTAATTTCAAACTTTTGAGAGGCAATACAGTGTTGCAGTTAAAAGCATAAGCTTTTGAGTCAGATGACTGGGTTTAAATTCCAACTCCACTTATTAGCTGTGTGATCTTGAAGGAGCCTACTTATCCTCTGTGCCACAATTTCCTCTTTACAACCTATGCAAATAGGTTGTTGTGAAAACTAAATGGGACAATATGTATAAATGCTTAATAATGCTTGGCACAGTTAGTACTTGATAAATGTTAGCTTCATCATGGCACTATTTGAACCTAGGAGCCACAGTTACTGTCTTAGATCCTTACGAGAGGCCCTTAGAATAGACCAGATAAAACAGGGCCACCCTTATATTCATAGATGGTTAAGAACACATTATACAAAATAGCTTTAAAATGTAGTTTATTAATAGAATGTGAGAATATGGAAATAAAATTTTAAAATATAAGGACTTCATGAAATTGAATTCTGAGGAGCTAAAATATAAATTTCTTTCTTTATAATGTCAAAGTAAGATGGAATAGTACAGTATTTCAAATTTATTGCTGTGAACCATAGTAAGAAATAAATTTAACATCATGACCCAGTACAAGCAAATGTATATCCTTACTACATGTTATATATTCTCATTTTTATATTTTCCACTCTATTTTTCTTTTGTTTTTTAAAGCTGGTTTCTTCCCATCAAATTACTCCCTAACCTACTGCTGCATTGTGACCGCCAGTCTGAAAAGCATTAAAATAGTGCTTATAAGATAGAGTATGAACTTCTTGGAACCTAAGAGATTAAGTGTTTAAATCTTGACTCTTCCTCTTACTAAGCTATCTTGCATGGGTCACTTAAACCCATCTTGGCTTCAGCTTCCTTGTTTTAAAAATAAAATAAATGTAGATAAAAACACCTAACTATAGGGTTGTTCTAAAGATTAGAGTTAAAGTATGTTAAACTCCTAGCATAGTGCCAAGACCAATATTCACGAGTGTTCATTGTGGCTGTATTTTAATATATTTTAAATATATGAATACACTTAAATATATTTAGGTGCCTACTCTCAGTTTATTTCTTTTTTTTTCTCAGTTTATTTCTGATACTTTCTCTAACAAGGCCTTCATAGACACTAAAACAATGTCTCTATTATTTCTTTCCCAGTAGGGATAGAAAAGCCTAAAATATAAAGATGATATTTTAGTTCTGTGTTTCTACTATAATTTTCTTACCTAACACACAAAATCCTCTGTTACTCTGATAATTATTTCAAAGTTGACAAGAAAATTCTGAAAATTTCAAAGTTACTACAGAATAAGTCATATTATTACCAAAGTCTATGGGCACACAGTGTATAGTATCCTTCCACTATAAAGCTGCATATAGAAGGCTTAAGACTTTTTAGTAAACCAATTATAAAGCATAAAATAAAATCTCTCTACTGTTGTCAATTGGCAGACATCCCCAAGTGTTTCTTCAATGTGGAAAATACAATTGCCATACATTTTGAAAACTATGCAACAATAAGGAAAAATTACTTAACTAGATTTGCTCAAACTAACCTTTATTTTTCCATCAGTATGTGCTGAAGCTACAGATGTTGAAACACGAACCAATCTTGTGGCTGATAAATGAATTTTGAAATGCCTATGGAAATGTGAATACAGGCAGTCCATGAATAAGTCAACTTCCTCCTGCGTAACTTCCCCAGGTGTTTTGTGAACACTGTCCCACAAAGCTTTTGCATCTTCTGGATGTACGGCATAAGAAATATCCAGACTTTGAGGGCTACAGGGTACAGACCAAAGAAATTCAGTAGTAGCCATATAATGATCCATTTTGCATGCAGTCCACATAGCAGCCATCCAGGAAAGATTAAACGCATTGATTGCTAAGGGACGGAAATAACAGTCAAAAGTTTTCTGAAACCATGTTCCAATTATGGCTGTATTAGTCTCTGCACCATTTGCAAGGAATAAGGGTAGACAGGTGAAATCTTCTGAAACAGTCTCCAGAAGACTGTCTCCAAATATGCAGCAGAACCAACCAGTCCACAACACTTTACCTTCTCTGTGCTCAGATGGCAATTGAGATTTTGACAGAATCTATGAAGAAAAATCAAACGGGTTCATTAAATTCAAGAGTACATCTACTCCTAAAGTGCATCTTCTCAGCATTAATTAGTACATTTAAAAATAAGAAGATATGTAGTATTACCTGCCAAAAACCACAGAGGTAATAGTCTCCCTGATCATTATTAGGGTGTATCAAGTTAACTGACCTTTCTCCTAATACTCTTTATTAGGACAGACATGGTATATGGCAAGATCTTGGTGCAACCAAAATGCAAAAAGGGGTGCCAATATGGTATAACCAGGTACAGTACCCTGAAAAAAAAAAGCCTCAAAATCTCAACTTTAACTTCGTCTTCCAATGCAGGGGGTGCAGGTTTGATCCCTGGTCAGGGAGCTAAGATCCCACATGCCTCCTGGCCAAAAAAACCCAAAACATAAAACAAAAGCAATATTGTAACAAATTCAATAAAGACTTTAAAAACATGGAAAACAAAAATCTCAACTTTAGAAGGGGACTTCCCTGGTGGCGCAGTGGTTAAGAATCTGCCTGCCAATGCAGGGAACACGGGTTCGAGCACTGATCTGGGAAGATCCCACATGCCACGGAGCAACTAAGCCCATGCGCCAAAACTACTGAGCCTGCACTCTAGAGCCCACGAGCCACAACTACTGAAGCCCGCACACCTAGAGCCAGAGCTCCGCAACAAGAGAAGCCACTGCAATGTGAAGCCTGTGCACCGCAACGAAGGGTAGCCCCCGCTCACCACAACTAGAGGAAGCCCACGCGCAGCGACAGAGACCCAACGCAGACAAAAATAAATAAATAATTTTTTTTAAAAACCTTTAGAAGGGACTGTAAAAGGTCACCAAATCCAATGTGCTTGAATTATTCCACTGAGGAAGACGTCACTATTTCCTAAGGCAGCTCTGTCTATCCACTTAAAATGTTCTTTCATATGTTAGGCCCTATAGTTTCCAACCACTGGTCCTACTTTCTTCCTTACGTGCATGTAGATGAAATCTAACCTAATCTCTCTTCTACAGAAAAAGCCCTTCAAATATCTGATGATCCTTATCATATATACTGCTATGGTCAACATCTCCAGTTTCTTCAACCATTCCTTCTATGATGACATACATTCAAGTGCTCACACTATCTGGACACTCTTCTCTGAAATTCTTTGGCAAAGGAGTCATTCATAAGTGAACATAATTACTTCAAAAAGGTCTGATTACAGGACTATCACCACCTTTAACCTAGATTATACTCCTACTAATATAATCTTAATAGTAGTTTTCTGGTTTTTAGTTGACAGCTTTACATAAATTAGCCCTACATACTCATTTTTGCTATTAATAGGTAAATCCCCCCCCCAACTTACATTGAGGCAGTAAACTTATTCCTATTAAAATTTTAATCTCTTTCATTTTGGCCCATTGTGTCAATCCATTCAGATCTTTTAGAATCTTGATTATATTTTCCAGCAGATTGACTAACCCCTCAAACTTTAAATTTGTAAATTGTATAACATACCTTCCAGATATTAATAGAAGTTTTAATTAAAGTTTGACCAGGACAAGGTGAAGATCACAGCCCTATATTATATCCTTTTAGAGATGATCATTTAAACAATTATTTTTGCCATTTTTCTCCTTGTTCAAGAAGTTATAAGAGACTTTCAAATACCTTAAAGCCAGATGTATTATGTCTATCACGTTTTTATAACCTGTAAGTCCTGTAACTCTGGCAAGAAATCAGATTTAATTAGAAAACTATTAGGACACTATACTAGGAATTCAAGAGGTCATTTCTATTCCTCACAAGAATATTTGCTTGCCTGATGACATGCAAACCATGTAACTTCTTTGGGCATCAACTTCTTCAGCTTGACAGAGACTGCTAATTATCTACCCAGTATCCATTTTTCCTTCCACAGTAAAACAGTACTTTCACTTGGGGTAGCAAAGTACCCACTAAAAATTTTTTTCTAGTCTCCCTTCCATCTGGGATATAAAGAGAAGTAACTGTTGGGTGTCAGCAAGTCTCGTTAAAGATTTACTCAGTGGCAGGCATCCTGTCTGACTTTCTGATCTTCCTCCTACTTCTTGCCTTGAACTTACATATAGTATTTAGAGCTCCAGGAGCCAATTTAGATTATAGTGTGACCATAGGAGGGAAGCCATGCACCAAGGATGATAGAGGACAGAAAGAGCTTAGATTATTAATAATTTCATGAAGCATTTACCAGCCTGGAAAAGCTTACCTCTGGACACTTTCTTGGAAGACAAGTAAACCTTTATTGTCTTTAATTCACTGTTATTTAGACATTCTGTTAAATGCAGCTGAACCTAATCCCAGTAATCCTGAGATCCTTGCCAATACTATGATCTATACCAGGGGTCAGCAAACCTTTTCTGCAGAGGGCCAGATAGTAAATATTTTAGGCTTTGCAAGCCATGTGGTCTCTGTAGCAACTATAACTCTGCTGTTGTAACACAAAAACAGCCATAGACGATATGTAAACAAATGAAAGGGGCTCTATTCCAATAAAATGTTATTTACAAAGCCAAGCAGCAGGCCATAGTTTGCTAACCCCTGATCTATACAAATAAACAAAATTTCAACTGTTTCAGAATTTATCAATGACTAAAATGAGTTAATTTAGCAGAACCAGAAGAAGCAGGCATAAATAATAAAATAAATCTGGTTTCTTAATAAATCAAAGGACAGTCATATTACTTTTATATACTACATATAGGAAGGAATGTAAAATGTTACATTTCTGAGAGTAACTTGGTGTGATATATCACAAAATGTAACAATGTTACTTTTTTGCTAAAATTCTACTTCTAGGATTTTAATCCCACTAAAAACCATAGAATTATACAGATAAATTTACAAAAACGTAAAATTTACATTCACATTTAGTTACTTAAATGACATGAGTAACTATCTACAGCACTGATTATTAGTAAAAAAGCCATAATGCAGAAGTATGGGCAATATGATCACAATTTTAATAGATACAGACAGCCAAATAGATATATCTAGGTTCATGATGGAGTCTGTAATTTTCTTATAATGTCTTTGTCTAGTTTTGGTATTATGGTAATACTGGGCTCATAGGATGAATTAGGAAGTATTCCCTCTGCTTCTATCTCTGAAAGAAACTGTAGAGAAGTGGTATAATTTCTTCCCTAAACGTTTGGTGGAATTCACTAGTGAACCCATCTGGACCTGTTGCTTTCTATTTTGGAAGGTTATTAATTATTCATTCAATTTTTAAAATAGGACTAGGCCTATTCAGATTGTCTACTGACAAATAGATGTATACCAAAATGTTAAACTGTGGTTTTTAAGTTTCTTTGTTTTTTTTTAACCTTTAAAATATTTATTTATTGGAAAGGTACTAGTCTCATATAGTACAAAATTCAAATTAGAAATGTACACTTTGAAAAGTTAGTCTACCAGCTACCTCTGTCTACCTGCCTCCCCCAACTCAGTTCTTGCCCCCAGAGCCCAGTTACCAGTGTTTCGTGTATCTTTCTGGAACTGCTCAATGCATATGCACAATGCATAGCTTTTAATTTGTTTTTAAGAAAATGTACAACAAAATCTTCTGTTACATGCAGAGTTTAAGTGTTTTTGCAAATACATGTATTATTTTTTCTTCTTTTATGGCCCCTGGCTAACATGTCTTGTTCAGGAAAGCCGTTCATACTCCAAGATTGAAAACAATTTTCCTATATTTACTTCTAATACTTTTCTATTTTGGTTTTAAATTGACATCTTTAAACCAACTGGGTTTTTATATTTGAACAGAGTCTGATATAGGTGGGGATCTAATTTTATTTTCTTTGAAGTATGGCTACCGAATTACTTCAATACCATTTAATCCAGCCTTTCCAATGGATCCAAATCATTTAATATCCAGGTCCCAAATCTCCAGCATCAGTAACAACCACTGAGAATAGCTTCATCCCACAAGTCCCACTCCTGGGTGCTATGTTTGCCAGGATGCTTCTTCTCTCTACTGGACCTTCTTCCCTCCTTCATGGTGTCCCAATCATGGGTGCTCTTCTTTCTGTACTTGGACTTCTCTGTGCTTCCTGGCGCCACTTTGGCCTTCCTCCTGTTCTCTTTGTGGGAATCTTCATCCTCTTCATCCCTGTGGTGCTTCCTCTTCCACGATACCTGCTCCTCATTGCCATGTCCTCCTCCTCCCTTCTCCCTGGAACTTCCCGTCCAGCCTCTATCTGGATCTCCTGCCTGATGGACACTGGTGTGGTCCTCTGAGAAGCAGCTGGCCTCTTCTCTGTGTTGTGCTGTGTGGGGGCCAGTGGTCATTCCTTGCACAGGTGGGCTTGGAAACCACCGGTTATTGAAGAAATGGTCATGTTTTTTCTGACAGTGATTTACAGGTTCCAGTCTTTGCCAGAAGTGATGAATATTGGACAGTGTGAGTAAGTGGCTTTCCACTGTTTTTGGCCTTTTGTAGGAACTGGGGGACTTGTGGGGCCTCCTGAAGGGGAATCTCTTTTCCAGCATTGGAGGTCTGGTTGCAGTGTGGTCCTTTTCTCTGTACACAGAGTCTTCTGTCCCCTTTCTAAAGCAAACCTCTGGTTGTAATCCTCTGGGGCTCTTTGCTTTCTAATATAATCCTGAAGTTCATGTTGAAAAGAGTCATAAATCTTAGAATTTTCCATTATATTGACTATGGATGAAACTCTGGAGTCACCACCATGCACTAGTTTACTAAGAGAAATTTCCACAAACAGATGGAGCCTCACTTCCTCAAGCCTACAAGTCTTTGGGGTTGTGGAAGTAGAATATCTGTGGGCCCACAGAGAGCAGAGGTTCGCCTGCCAGGGAGGGAGGGAGGAAGGAAGGAAGGAGCCCTAGCTAGGGGTAGGTTTTACTCAGCTCCAGGAGAAGAATCCCAACTTCTTTGCAGCTCAAGCTTCTCTCTTTCTTTGTACTTTTATGTATTTTCTAAGTTTTCTAAAATAAACATGATTATATCGTAAAAGGAAAAAACCTTTTTTAAGTTGGTCATATCTAATTACTATAATTTGGTCAAACAAGACATAAAATACGTTATAAATCACAAGCTTAAGAATTTTAAAAACAGTAAGAAAATATCACAGTTTCTAAACCAAGACAATGCACATTCTTTTCTCCTAGGAAGCAAGTACTGCTTATATGATATACCTGGACAAGAAATGCTTCAGGGTCTCTCTGTGTTCCTTTCATTCCCAGGAGAGTAGAGAAAATCACTTTGATGTTGAAGTCATCTCCCACTTCCACAGCAAGTCCTTTTTGCTTTTCAGCAGCAATAAATGCATTCAGAAGTTTAGAATACTCTTTGAAATTAGTATAGGAGAATTTATATAAGGGAGTTAAACTATATAAAGTCCATTGTTTATGCAAAAGGAATGCAAACTTTTGAGGATCAACATCTTCCTAAAAAAAATCAAGACAAAGGAAGTTTAAGAATTAGGAAACATTAGTAACTAAGAACTTAATCACAGTATCTTAAATATTTAAAACAAAGCCATTACTGGGTACCTGATCTTTGCATTTGCTGTACTTTCCCTTTGGAATGTTCTTCCCAGGGTGTTCACATGGCATGTTCCTTTCCTTCATTCAGGTCTCTGCCCAAATGTCACTCAAGAGGCCACCCTATCTAAAGTAGCACCTGCACCCATTCCAGCTTTGTCATTCTATATCTCCTTAACATACTTTATTTCTTTCACAGCACTTATTACTATCTGACATTAGGTACTTGTCTGATTTTTACTGTCTTCACTACTAGAGTATGAGTTTGATGAGAACAGGAATTTTGCCTATTTTATTCACTACTATATCTCTAGCACCTAGAACAATGTCATCTAGAACAGCTGTTCAATAAATATTTATTGGATGAACAGTTATATTTGACTTTTAGAAACTTCAAATTATAGAGTTTAAAAATAGTCACCACTGTATTCCTGGAGCATCTAATTTGATTGGTTTTAATTAAGTAATTTCTAAAATTGTTGGCAGTAAATTCACTTCATCACTCTAATTCAGTAGATTAAATAAAAAGATACATGGGAGTATTTTGGCCAGGCTCTATTAGAATCACAGGGACCACTAAAAACAAAACACTTCATTTGTATTGGCACTATGGCAGTGCTGAGGGTCTTCACATACACCCCCACATAAGCTCCTAGTTTTATCCTGAATTGAACTTTTCTATAGAATCCATACTTCCACAGTCCCAAATATCTTTTGGAACTTTCACCACAGTTGTCCACTTGACAAAAATATTTGTTCTGACTAGAGTACTCATGGAAAAGTTGTAAACTTTTTTCTTATTACTATCAAAAGATTTGGGGAAAAAAAAGTGCGGTCCAATGGTTAGGACTTGGCACTTTCACTGCCAGTGCCCAGGTTCAGACCCTGGTGGGGAACTAAGATCCCTTAGGCCGCGTGGTGTGGCCAAAAAAAAAAAAAAAGATCTGGCAAAATTATTTGTATCATAGAGAAAAGGAAACACTGAACTGGACACTCCAGTCTTTTTTTTTTTTTTTACTGGTGCAATGTTTGTTTTTTTTTTTTTTTTAGTTTTTAATTTATATACAAAGATTTGGGGAAAAAAAAGTGCGGTCCAATGGTTAGGACTTGGCACTTTCACTGCCAGTGCCCAGGTTCAGACCCTGGTGGGGAACTAAGATCCCTTAGGCCGCGTGGTGTGGCCAAAAAAAAAAAAAAAGATCTGGCAAAATTATTTGTATCATAGAGAAAAGGAAACACTGAACTGGACACTCCAGTCTTTTTTTTTTTTTTACTGGTGCAATGTTTGTTTTTTTTATTTTTCTAGTCTTTAATTTATATACAATCTCTGTTTTCTGGTTAAGAACCATAACTTTCATTACCAGGACTAGTAATTTTTCTTTTTCTTTTTTTTAAAATTTATTTATTTTATTTACATTTTATTTTCGGCTGTGTTGGGTCTTTGTTGCTGCACGCGGGCTTTCTCTAGTTGGTGCGGGTGGGGGCTATTCTTTGTTGTGGTGCGCGGGCTTCCCATTGCGGTGGCTTCTCTTGTTGCTGAGCGCGGGCTCTAGGCGTATGGGCTTCAGAAGTTGTGGCTCACAGGCTCTAGAGCTCAGGCTCCGTAGTTGCGGCGCACGGGCTTAGCTGCTCTGCGGCATGTGGGATCTTCCCAGACCAGGGCTCGAACCTGTGTCCCCTGCATTGGCAGGCGGATTCTTAACCACTGCACCACCAGGGAAGCCCTAGTAATTTTTCTTTAAAAAAGTTTTCACAAAAAAGCAAAAATTTTCTCAATGCCAAAAGATACTAGAACCACAACACAGACAAGAAAAAGTTAAAAGGAAGGTGTGGGTGACTGATCAGCCAGGTTCCTTGCTAAGTGACTCAAAAGCATCCATCAAACTTGTATTGATGGCACTTCCCTGGTGGTGCAATGGTTAAGAATCCACCTGCCAATGCAGGGGACACGGGTTCGAGCCCTGGTCTAGGAAGATCCCACATGCCGTGGAGCAACTAATCCCGTGTGCCACAACTACTGAGCCTGCGCTCTAGAGCCCTCAAGCCACAACTACTGAAACCCGAGTGCCCAGAGCCCTGGAGCCACAACTACTGAAGCCCACGCGCCTAGAGCCCGTGCTCTGCAACAAGGAAGAGTAGTCCCCACTCTCTGCAACTAGAGAAAGCCCTCGCACAACAATGAAGACCCAACGCTGCCATAAATAAATAATTAAATAAATTTATAAAACAACAAAAAAACTTGTATTGACTGGGGCTTTATTTCATAGTTCAGTAAAATTACAAATTACTAATGTCATACACAGGGTTTTTTTATGAATGATCAAAACAGAGCATGTTGCCACCAGACAAATCTGGAACAATATAAACACAAAAATAATCTAGTAAGGAATTAGAAAAATTTTTAAAACAGGAATTCATGAACCTGTACTGATAAATAGATAAATAAATGGAATAGAAATAAGAAGGGCCTAAAATAGAATGCCAAAGGCTGGTTGGTAAATATGGAGCAAATAGAGATGGAAAACCATTATTTTTCAACCATCACCATAAAGATGGGATTAGGCAAAAAATATCAATGGATGAAGGATGTTAAGTGTGAGGCAAAATTTTGATGAGGCACAGGATATTTGTATTATCTTAAAGTATCTCCCCACAGACCACTTATTAGTTGCAGGGGGGAATAAAGCAGTAATTATTGGGCAACAAGTTGACAAGATGATCAAAATTAACATCACCTATGTGCTACCAGATGTTATTCCCCAAAAGGATACAACATGACCTATACAGTATTCCAGCCAGCGATACATAATTTCAATCTAATCTTGAGAAAACATCAGACAAATACAAAATGAGGAATATTCTATTTAAAAAGGGAAGAGGAGGAAACATATTCTTCAAAAATGTCAATGTCATAAAAGACAAAGAATATTGTGGAAACGTCCCAAATTAAAGGAGGTTAAGGACGGAACTAGAGGATGTCATACTAAATGAAGTCAGACAGAGAAAGAGAAATACGATATCCCTTATATGCAGAATCTAAAAAGAAATGATACAAATGAGCTTATTTACAAAACAGAAACAGACTCACAGACTTAAGAGAAGGAACTTATGGTTACCAGGGGGGGAAGGGATAGTTAGGGAGTTTGGTATCGACATGTACACACTGCTATATTTAAAATGGATAACCAACAAGGACCTACTATATAGCACAGGGAACTCTGCTCAATGTTATGTGGCAGCCTGGATGGGAGGGGAGTTTGGGGGAGAATGGATACATGTATATGTATGGCTGAATCCCTTTGCTGTGCACCTGAAACAATCACACATTGTTAATCGGCTATATCCAATATAAAACAAAAAGTTTAAAAAAAAAATCAACCAAAAAAAACAAAAACTGTCACCATTGGAGAATGCTAGGAAACCAAGCCCTAGCATTATTTTGAAAGCTAGTAAATAAAGAGAAAGAATTTTTTTTAAAAAAAAGAGGTTAAAAAACATATGGTACTGATAGTGTGAATAATTACTATAGCTGTTTCTCATTTATTTTATTACCACAGTGAGTAAAAATATACTAAAAATACTATAAATAGTAACAACAATTGAAATGTTTCATTCACAGACATTCTCAATTATTAGTAACACAAAGGAACACAAAGAGCATACCTGCAGTTGTGAACACTGGGGAATTTTCCTTCGAGGTGGAGTCGGGATAAATGAAGTCTGCTTTCTGACTGATTCTAATCGTTTTTGCAGAGGGGTGGCACCTATAAAGTAATCTTTAAGCCTTGAGGATGCACACTGTCTAGGAGTCGATTCTGGTACATCATAAGAATCCATGGTCTACATAAAAAGAAATAAAACCAGAGTTCCAAACACTAAAAAGTTAATTCATGCTCATAGTTTCACTGATTCCTCTATCTACTATAAAGGAATTCTTTCTCCCTCCTACTTCCTGCCCCATTTTGACTTTTTAATCAAATCCTATATTTCTCATTGGCTATAGGCTATTTTTATGAACACCTTACAGATAGCTCAAACATAGTTAGGTTCAAAACTAAATACAACTCCTTCTGTCCTTCCAAGAGCTAGCTGGTCCATTTTCAAATTCCTGTCAATTTTCTAAGTTAATTTAAATTTATTTAAGTAGTCTCTCACTTTCATTTTTTAACATACAATCATTAAGCACATTCTTTTGAATTTTTCCTTCCTCAGTCTCTCCATCCATTCCCAAAGCTACTTCCTTAGCCAGGTCTTATTACCACAACTAAACGTTCCATATCTGAGGGTAATCCATTTTTTAGAAATGGTACTTTATTATTAGTCACCTGTGCAAAAAACTTTACAGCGATGAGATAAATTCTACTCTTCTGCTGTGTATTCATAACTCATAATTCAGCTTGTCTTTATCCTACTTCTCCTAGACATAAACACATTCTTGTCTTCATGTGTTTGCTTATCAACTGTATTCCCTATCTCAAGTGTTCTTTCTCCATTCCACCTCCATTAAAACCATGTGTGAATTTGATCCCCTTTCAAATAGTAGGGTTTTGTTAACCTTTTTCCCCCCAGAATACCTATGTTACACACTTCCGTCTGGGTCTGTTTCAGTGGCTCATTCTGGGAAGCAGAGTGTGTGTGTGTGTGTGTGTGTGTATGTGTGTGTGTGTGTGTGTGTGTACAGAATGAGATGCAGAGTGTGTGTGTGTGTGTGTGTGTGTGTGTGTGTGTGTGTGTGTGTGTACAGAATGAGATCCTCAGGTGTAAATATTTTGAAAAAGTCCAAAAGCCCTCTAAATGAGTCTAACAAAATCCCTCGAGAATATTCTACAAAATCTTTGGAGATTAATAATACACCAGCCCCCACAGCTCTCTTCAATCACCTAGTCTCTACCACTCATTTTGGCCCGAATTCATCTACTTCCTTGTACTATTTTTTTGGTGTGCATTTCTTCTCTTCCCAGCAAAACAAAACTACTTTGACTGAAATCATGCTCTTTGTATTTCTCTTGTATAATTACCCTAGTATAATGCTGAATGCTGTTTAATTGTTAAGCAAGTATTAGTTTAATTGAACAGAAGTATTTCATGGAACTCCAAAATTGAAAGGAATTATGATTTAAAAGTTATAAAAATTACTCCCAAGTAGTGGCACAGTTACCCTTTCAAAAATTTTTTTTACAAATGAAGAGCTTTGTTTATTAGTATATTTAAATTTCATCATGTCAAAGTATGACACACTCTATATCTTGCACAAAACTCCATAAATTAAATATATAGTTCTCAAAACTCAGATAATGCCCAGAGAAAGATCATATACCATACAACTTAAATAGCAGCTACTCTAAAGCAGTCTGGCTTTAAATGCGTACAGAACTGTCTATTCAAAATGGAATTTTAATCAGTCCCATCTACATTGAATGTTTCTTTCAAATCTGTTATTTGGAATAACTGCTAACATTTATTGAGTATTCATCATGCGCCAGGTAACTTTCTAAGCCTTTTAACAAATATTGCCTCATTTAATCCTCAAACAACTGTATGAGGTGGGTTATTATATTCCCAGTTAACAGATAGGAAGATAAAGAAATTAAATAACTTGCCAAAGTCACACAGCTAAAAATTCCAGAGCCAGAATTTGAACCGAGACAGTCTAACACCAGAGTGGGTGCTCTTACCTCCTTCTTGCACACTGCCTTTCAATAGGGATCAATTTCAAGGCAAAATAAGCCCTACTAAATTTGACCCCTTAAAAGAGAAATTCTATGAATTCCAAAAGGATTTTAAAGTCTATCTAGGTGAGAGAAAGACTACTAGCTCTGAAAGGACTGGTTTTGAGAAAACATTTCCCTTGAGTAATTTAATACTGCAGTAATGTGAAATAGCCCAATCCATGCATTAAAGATTAGAAAATGGTTTATACCTATTTTACTTTCTCACTCCATACTCAATAATGTGTAATTTTGCCCTGCCAGATAATTAAGAGGTTAAAAACATAGCCTGACTTAATATTTTACTGTCCCAATATTCTTCCCTCCAACTGTAAGGAAAGAGGTCCTCTTACTTGCTTTCTAAAGTCAATCCATCAACCAACATTCTAGATCTCCATGTCCCTTCACATTTCCCTTGGGCACCATCTCCCATGTTTATTTCAAACCTCTATCATCTCTAATCTCTACTTCACAGGATACTTTTCTTCCACTGCCAAGCATATTCTTGTATTCCTAACACTAAAAATTTTTTGTTTAAATCCTATTCGTCTCATGCGTTTTGAGACCAATTTCCTGGAAATATGGTATACAACTATTGCCTCCACTTACTAATAAATATTTTATTGGAAATCTTCAGCAGCCTCTCTTATGAATCCATCACTATAAATACACGGCACTTTTGAAGATTACCAATATTTGTGCGAAAACCATGGCCAAATACTTGGTTCATCAAGTTTGCTCATCCTTACTCCTCTAAACTTTCTGTTACCTTGTTTTTTTCAGACACTCAATTATTTCTCCTTCTTGTTTCTTATGGTTCCTTCTGATTCATTTGCTGATTCCTATCCTTCCTCCAGTCCCAACAGTGCGTGTCTCCCCAGACTCTGAAATCACTCATTCTCCATATGATAACATTCATTCTACATATGACTCCTAAATCTCTATTTTCAGACCTTTGCACCTGCATTTCCAATTTCCTGTAAAACATTAAACTTTTGTGTCCTCAAACTCATTAAGTTCAAAGCTAAACATTATTTCACACCAATCTTTCCTTTCCAACTACCCTGTTTCTCAGTAATAATTCCACTCTTCCTTCTCATTTTCCTCCTTGCCCCTTAAAATACTCCTTAGTCATCTTTTACTCTTCCCTCAACTTCACATTTACATCCGAATTAGCATCAAATACTGACATATTTCTTAAAAGCATACATACTAGCCCTCTCAGATTTGGCCTTCACTTGCATTCTTAATTATAGCCACTTATCTTATTCCCAGTCTTAACCCCTTTCCCCAATCCATGACTAGTTTCTCCACAGACACCACTTTTATCTTGTCATTACCTTGCTTAAGATCCCATAACAATTCCCACACATCTTCTAAATAAATAAAGCCAAAACTTCTCTGCCTGGGTTTCAAGGCACCTGATCATATTATCTGATCCTATCCAGGTTCATTTTCTACTACTTCAGTTCTTACCCCAAGATCCATGGACAAAGGGTCTTTCCAAAATCTAAAAGCCCTCCAATGTTGGATGCAAAATGGTGTATGCGTGCGTATTTGGTGGGAGAAGGGGGTGAAGAAAGGTCCAGTTGATGATTCTTTATACGGTTAAGAGCCACTGCCCTACACCCAAACATGCACCCCTTCCCCTAGGCTGCTCATCACCCTCCTGCTCTTCATGCCTGTCATGTTTGCCTCTGCTCCCGGACTTTTTTATTTAACCTATTGCCAATTAAGACTACTTCTCTACACCCATTTGTCTGACTAAATCCAATCTATCCTTCAAGTTTCATCTCCTCAGGAAAAGCTTCCAAGTATCCACAGAGCTAGCTCTCCGGCCAATTCCTCTTGCACTTGCAGTTCAGAACACACAATTACAACTCAGTTGTTTTTCTTGTGCTAAGTCCGTGAAGGAAGGGACCCTGACTTAAATCACTTTTGTACATTGTCACCTAAAGCCAATGCTAAGCAAGTCGTGTGAAAACACATCTGAACCCCCAAGTATTGTAAAGATAACAACCACACAACAGGACAAAACACAAAGTTTACTGCCACGCCCGGACCAATAACAAAGCATCTTACCAATAAAATGCCGTGATGACGCTGTCAACCATTCCCTTCACGAATCATTCTTCAAGTCTGGATCCAAAACTACGTCGAAACTGAAATCCCCTGAAGTAAAACAGCCGCCAAAATGACAGCGAAGAGTAAGTCCGGAGGAACCCCTGGCGCTCCCAAATTCCCTCTCGCTCCACCACAGGTGGGTTCACGACGGACGCAAACGGACCCAGTAAGGAGACCTCCGCTCCCGCAGGCGCCAGCCGAGCCCGACACTTCACGCCGGGAGGGACATTTCCGCTGACTCAGCCACCCAGCTCCGCGACCCTCGCTCCTGCGGAGTCTGCTTCAGCCCACAGAGGGAAAGGGCAAGGGACAGTGTGTCCCAACTCGCCCCTCTCCAACTGAGCCCTCAGGGGCCAACGCCAGCTCCAAAATCCCGCCGTTGAGAAGCAGCAACTTTGCGTTCAGCCGCCTCCTCAGTTTAAAATCGTTTCCCGACTCGCTCTGCGGCAGGACGCTGGGCGCCTCCATGGCGCCGATTCCAAGTCAGTGAAGCAACTACGGTTGCCATTTTAACTGAGGGCACGGGAGAGCTCTAACCATTATCGTCTACTTTCCTAATCGCGGGGTGTTAATCTTCCGCGCTTTTCTACCGGTGCTAAGCGGTCCTTCAAATTTCCGCCCGTAGTAAAGATGGTGGCATTCCCTGTGCTCTGACTGGTTGACTCCCTCCACCGTAATGTTGGTTTGTCGTGGGGTGGGTTAAGGAGCGCTTGGCTCCCAGCGGCGATCTGTGTGTGGTTTCGGGCCCTAGAAATATTTTGGATTTGCTTGCATTCCTCTTTCTGAAGACCCGAGGTCGGCCACCAGGTTTGGGAGATTTGAAACGCGGGGCTGATTTTCCTCCCTGTTTTCCGGTTCTGCCCGCGGCAACCTTCGGGGAAGCGTGGAAGGATGGGAAGGGCGTGCGCCTGCTGACCGGCCCCGTGCTGCCTCTGCGTGGCCGCGGTGTCCCGCCTTGGCTGCTGTATGGAATCGTACGCTTGTCACTTCAGGCAGAAGCTTTGTTTGTTAATATAAGTGAAACGGATGCGTTGAGAGGGGACAAAGATTTTAAAAGGTCTTTCCCCTACCCAACTTCCCCAAAGGCCCCAAAGACTTTGCAGATTTATCTAGTTTGCCGACACGAGCTCTTGAATGTTCAGCGGACAAGGGCTTAAATATAAGAGAGTGGGAACTCCTAACATTTTAAGGGATTTGTGTGTATTTCCAAAACTGACTTTTGACCGCCATCCAACACCTGCAGCGTGAGATTCCTGAGCGTCTCGCCATCCTGCGGCTCTAACATGTTCTGTTGGTTAAGTCGGCTGTACAGGGGTTTATCCAGACCCACTAGAAGGACCACACAGCTGATCTGGGGCTCTTTCTCCCGAAGTCTGGTACTGAGTTCACAGAGGAGAATTCCAGGTGAATGTAGTGAAAAGGTTTGTCCTCTGAACAGCCCTTCCTCCTTTTTTCTGCAGCAAGAGTGCTTATTCCATTTTTCCCCTAGTCTCGACTGGATAGCTTTATGTGTAGAAGCACATCATTCACCCTCTTCATTTCTTATAATGTAGTTTTCTCCCTGGAATTTAAAAAGAGCAGAAAAGTAACCACATGAGTAGGCTATTCATTAAGCTCATGCTGTGAATAAGAAGCCTAAAAAATTCTTTCATACTTGAGAATACTTTCAATAGGGTTTTCAAATGTACAAGTGACTATTTCACTCTAGATTCATAGTAAAACCAGTTACTGCACCATCAAATTTATGAAAGTCCCAAGATCCTATATCATTTGGGGAAGAAATGTGCACTATTAAGAACACTGCGTTTTAGGTCAATGCAGATGCTGGGTGATGAAAAAAAATATTTAGATTCTTAACACAAGGCAAAATTTACAATAATACATTTATTCACATGGCTTTTGACACATTTGCAGGTAAATTTAATAGTGATTGATTACATTCTTCAACTTTATAAATTTCATCCATTGACATGAAATACCAAAGATGGTATGATTTGAGAGTCTATTCTCAAACAGTGTGCAAATGATATATTTTTAATCTTACTTTTTTTCGTTTAAGAACTCAGTAGCTTTGTTGCCCGGACCAACACGTGTGGAGAGTTGCGTTCTTCTCACTTAGGCCAAGAAGTCACCTTGTGTGGATGGATTCAGTACCGAAGGTAGATAGAGGCAGGTGGTTTAAGTATGCATGATGGTGGTTTTCCTAAGGCAGTTTCAAACTGCTGTTAATTTTTAACCAGTCAGAAGAATAAAAGCTTTGCAACTCCTGTAGGAGTCTCAGAAGTCATTTAATTTTCAGTTTTGTTTTTGTTTTGAAAGACTCAAATAGGTCACTCTCAGTAAGTACCAGTAACATCTGTTGAAGGGTATAATAAGAGTTATCCACCAAGGGACAGAAATGTCCCTAGGTTTACTAAGATTGAAGAGTTCCTAGGACCAGTAATTGGGTAAGCTGGTAAGCTTCCATAGCATAAAAAAGCATAGTTTTTGCTAAATTTAGGTAGAGAAAAAGCCTAAAAACATGAACAATGATTCCTTAATGTTAGAGGACATATTGTTGTTGTTCATCTCTATATTCCAGAACATACCTGAATGGAACATTAATTCACAATGAAGAGATCCAAAATACATAGATTGAGTGATTTTCCTAAAGAATATGTCCCAAATGGGTGGGTATTTGACCCATACATTTGGTGACTTTTATCTCCTGAAGGAAAATCTGAGGAGGCTTTCTGTACCTCTTCTTGGTACTAAGAACTGTATGAGAAATGTCGGTTGAATGCTAAAATATTGGGATTTGGGGGGACCTTTTGATGGCTTATAGAGGTATTAAGTTAGTACTGCACCTCTTTTAGAAAATTTTAGATTACATCTTATTTTTAGGAAAATAAAAGATTTTATATTGCCGTATTTTAAAAAATGACCAATCAGATGTCTCTAATATGCTAAAATATTACCTTTGGATTTTAATATATGGAAAGTTTCCAATTTTAATTCAAATTTCTTTTAAAGACTTAAGCTAATAAAATTTTTTAAGTTTTAAAATCTGCCTTTTCATTAATAAGCCATCTGGATAGCATTAGTGAGCTGTACATATAGCTACTAAAAGTTGAAATTGTAAACGAAAAAGTTTTTTCATTAATAAGCTACAAGATAATTACACAAATATAACTATGAATGCATATTATTTATTATAAAAAAGCAACATGTGAAATTGCATGGGTTTTTTATTTGTTTAATTTGTTTTGCCTGCTTAAATTTTGGTCTCAAAGATTTTATCCTAATATGTTCACTTTCTTCATTAATCAGGCAAAACATCTTCCTGGTCCTAAGAGATTTCCATGGGCTTGTTCAAGTTATCATTCCTCAGGATGAGGTAATAGAAGGTTCCTCCTGTTATCTCCAAGCCTCTTTGATGCTGTGGTTAGAATAAATGAAGCATGTTGGATAAGTATGTTTGAGGTTTCAAATTAAGAAGTTTATTGTTAATGAAAATTAAAACTACCATAAGCCACATTAAGACAAATGACAAACTGCGAAAAAATATGTGCAATTCATGTCACAGGCAAAGGGCTAATTTCTCTAATATCTAAAAGGCTACTACAAATCAATTAAAAATTAAAAAAAAAAATACCAGTGACCCAGGGCTTCCCTGGTGGCACAGTGGTTGAGAATCCGCCTGCCAATGCAGGGGACACGGGTTCGATCCCTGGTGCGGGAAGATCCCACATGCCACGGAGCAACCAAGCTCGTGAGCCACAACTACTGAGCCTGCGTGCTGCAACTACTAAAGCCCGTGTGCCTAGAGCCCGTGCTCCACAATGAGAGAAGCCACTGCAATGAGAAGCCCGTGCACCACAATGAAGAGTAGACCCGTTCGCCGCAACTAGAGAAAGCCTGCGTGCAGCAACGAAGACCCAACACAGCCAAAAATAAATAAATAAAATTTAAAAAAAAAAGAACAATCTAAATGTTCCCCAATAAGAGACTGGTGTAAAAAATAATGTACATCCTTACAGCTATGGAAAAGACTGAAGCTTATTATGTACTAATATGGGGAAAAAAATCCAAGGTATATTGTTAGATATAAAAACGGGATACAGAAGAGCATGTAGAGTGATATTATCTATACTAAAAAGGGCATGTGTATATGTGTGTATGTTATGAACTGTCCCTGGAAGGACACATAACATTGGGTATCTCTGGGGAGGGGAACTAAGGAGCTGGAGAGAGACTTTTCACTGTAGATCTGTTTATACCCTTTGAATTTGAGCCATGTGAAGGTACTACCTTCTCAAAAAATAATTACCATTAAATTTAGATAAAATAAAGAACTCTCATCATGCTTGCTGAACATCATTGGTTTCTATTTTGGTAATATTTACAAATGTTTGTACACCTGAGAAAAATAAGATTTACTCAGCTTTTAATGTTTGAAGTAAGTAAAGAGCCATGGGTTATCTTTCAGGGATCAGGATGCAGAGATGAGCGTAGCTAACCCAGGAGAACTCCTTCACTTTGGACTCCATTATTGCTCTTGGATTTAACTGCCCCTAAGGCTAACCCTGTAGACAGTTGCCTTTAAAGTATGTGGGAATTGTTTGCATTAATCATTCTTCTCCTTATTTTCCTTTAAGGAAAAAAATTTTTAATTCTTAACTAATAGTTTTACTTGCTGTATTACACGGAGTCAAAATGGGGATGCAGTTTATCAAATTCTTTAATAAAGTCATTAGGAGAAGCCCCAGTATTTATTGCAGTTAAGCTATGAGTATTAACATTTTTCTAAGCCATAATCTACAGTTGCTGCAGAGTCCTTTAAGTTCATTTATTTGTTGGAACTATTTTCCCCTCTCATTCTGTAGTCGGCTGCTTCTGTGAAGAAGATTTTATGTGAAGCCCCCATGGAATCTGTGGTGCAAGTGTCCGGGACAGTAATTTCCCGACCTCCAGGACAAGAGAATCCAGTTAGTAATTTAGAAACTGTCTATTTAAATTTTACCTGTGTACATGTGCACTGTCTGTCAACACATTCAGGCAACAGCGACTGAGTATCTATTAGATATACAGCACTAAAGCTCTGCAGGTTCTACAAATGAACCTACAGATTTCACTGCAAACATAAACACCTATGTAAATATGCATGTTAAGACATTTGGTAATGAGCTCATCAGCCACAGATATACATAAGAATGTCAAAGTCGTACACAGATATTTATGTTTTAGACTATACACTATAAGCACCCCATGTTTTACATATGTAAATAAATGCTTGTGTTTTATAAATATTCATTGTGTACATGTCCTGATGAGTGATTTTTAAAATAGGTCTTTTCTCTCTCTTTAAGAAAATGCCAACAGGTGAGATTGAAATCAAAGTTAAAACAGCTAAACTTCTGAATTCCTGCAAGAAGCTGCCCTTTGAAATTAAGGACTTTGTGAAGGTGCTATCCTCTGTTACTAATAAAATAGAGTATCTAGAAAATGTTGATAACCAGTAAAGTGTTTTCAGAGTTTTTTAAAGAAAAAGTTTAACTTCTCCAAAATTAAACATGTTATTATAGCTATATCATGAATTATTCTGTTAGTTTTACAATTTCCTGGTGAACTGTTCTTAAATATCAACAGTTCATTAAGCTGTTGCAGCTCCTGAACACCTAGAATGTTTTTTCAGACAGCTGGAAACAAGGTTGTCTTTAAGACTTAGGTGTTATTTTGTTCCATTTTTTTGTTGCTATGGTTTTACATTTTGAGAAGAAATGTACATTTACCTTAGAAATGGCCACATGGGTAGGAGATCCTGCATATATTAAGTTTAAGCCTCTAACAGTGATAAAATGTTTACAAGGCATATAAATATGATTACTGTAATTCAGGATGTTCTTTGAGGAAGCTAGACAGCACTGGATACGTAAGCCCAGTTAATTTTCAGCTTTGTCACAACTGTCTACAGTTGTAGACTTATATATACCTAATTTATAAACTAATCTGTAAAGGATTTTTAAATTGCATGGCCACTTAGTCTTACAATTGAGTTCCCAGGACTTAATATTTTAATTAGAAAAAGCAGTATAATTACAGAGTTGACCTTGTTGTGGGGAAAAAAAGGAAATATGCAGTTTTCCACCAGCTCTAAGCTTTTAGAAAGAGACGTGGTTCTTCTATTTCTGTTTCTAGTATCAAAGAAATAAACTATTCCAGGGGAAAGGACTTTTTAAAAAAGGTTGTCAGCACAGGAGGGTTGCAGAGAATTCCAGCCTTGACAATAAGCAGAGCTTATCACTGTGTTTCTACTAGTACAGCTGTAGAGATTCGTCTGCTGTTCGCTTGCATTTCTTAAACTTGTCATCCCATCCAGGTCATAAAGTCATGGGTGTTTTTGGCCCTGGTATATATTTTCTAATGATCTTTGAAATCTTTACATTTTTTTTTTTCAGGATTAAACTCCAGGCTTAAAAATGAATGGGTAGGGAGTTCCCTGGTGGCCTAGTGGCCTAGTGGTTAGGATTCCAGGCTTTCATGGCCATGGCCCGGGTTCAATCCCTGGTTGGGGCACTGAGACCCTGCAAGCCACGTGGTCAAAAAGAAAAAAGGTGGAAAAAAAAGAATGAATAAATTTTTAGTAAGGTAGGCAAATTTCAGTCAGTGAAGTGTGGTTCACTGAAAAATGTAAAATCTATGCTAGTAACAAGCCTAGAAGTCATAGGAATTAAGGATGGTGGTGTGTGTGCACAAATGGTGGAAGCTAAAGATAGAGCTAAAGGTCTTGAAAATTCACAATCTGTATCTAAAGTTAATATCTTTTTAATATTTGAAAAATATTTAAACATAAAAATCTTTAAATTTGTTTAGAAAACAGAGGCTCTTCGTTTGCGGTATCGCTACTTAGATTTGCGTGGTGTCCAAATGCAGTATAACCTGCGACTGAGGTCCCAGATGGTCATGAAAATGCGGGAATATCTCTGTAATCTACATGGTAAGGGAAGAAACAGTAATTTCCATGTGTTTTATCCTAGAACATAATTTAGTAACATAAAACATAATTTAGTTCCCTACTGGGTCAAAATACAGCCTTTTAAAGGTGATAGTGCCTGTTAATGTTGTCTAAATATTTACCATCACTGTTGAAGGTGGACCAGCCCTTTGGTTGTTACCTGTAAGTTTTCTTAATTCTTTATCATGCTTGTACATCATTTGTTGGGAGCTCAGAAATGTCATGTGAATGAAACTAGACTCTTCAGTCAGTCCTGGGTTTTTTTCTACTATATTTGTGTTATTTTTGCTACACTAGCAGAACACAAGGAAAACCAGAACAGTTCATTCAGTACACAAGAATCTATCAAACAGAATTATTTCATTACAAAATTATCAACTTTATGAACAGAATAGGATTTTATGAAAATCTTCAGCTTCCCTCTTGGGTTTGTAGAAACCAGAATCAATATGCTTCGTAGCTTATTTCAGTCAAAATTCCTAATTAAAGGGTAGCCTCAGATTTGTTGGACTGTATTGTAGACATCATATTTGGTAAATTTCCATCTATTAAGTTCTGATATTTCTCTCTTTTTAGGGTTTGTGGATATAGAAACACCAACATTATTTAAAAGGACTCCTGGGGTATGTATATTCCTTAAATCAGCCTACTAATAATGTCCTGTTAGTTATGAAACTGGACCACTTTGCTTTTATATTCCCTTAGTTCTATTTCTTTATTTATTTTACTGCCTTAGGATGTTCACACTAACTAGGTATTTTAAGAGCTGAGAAAATTATATGGGTCAGTACTTTTAGTCAGAATCCTTTAATCCTACATCATTTTCTTTCCATTGAGGTTTATAGCTACAAATCAATAATGAATTAGTTCATTAAAAATAAATCCATTGTTCATTAAGAACTGACATTTTCAAACACTGATATTTATACAGTCTATGGACTTATAAAATTATAGTTTAAATTTAGAAAAGCAGTTAGGAATTACTTGAATAGGAATTGATGCACAAAATCCTTTTTAGCTAGTAACAGAATTGGGCATTCATTTCAACAAGCATACATTTAATACTTGCTATATACAAATATTTAAAGCCTACTATGTGCAAGCCTTTTAGGGACTAAAGGATGAGCAAGAAATGATCTGTCATTGTGGGAACTTTGCTCTTTAGTTGATTTCATTGATGAACTGAAGTATTGACTTCTACCAGTTCTTGAATTTGCTTTTTAATAATATCTCTGCTATCCCTCTCTCTCGTTCAAAGGGTGCAAAAGAGTTTGTAATACCATCCAGGGAACCTGGAAAGTTTTATTCTCTCCCTCAGAGTCCTCAGCAGTTTAAGCAGCTTCTGATGGTTGGTGGTTTAGACAGGTGAGCTTTCTTTATGATAATACTGGTCAGAAAAGGAAAAGAGGGGGAAGAAAGGGGAAAAGGAAACACAAAATTGTCTAATCTCTTAAAAGAAGGTTTGAAAATGTATGAGAGTTTGAAAAATACTTGTAAAATACCCTAAAAATGTGTAGTCATCATGTAAAGATTTATTGGGTCACCATCATGTACAAAGCTCTGTGCTAGTAGATGGAGTAGGGGGTTAAAAACAAAAAAGAATAGGTTTTGCTCTCAAGGAGCTAATGAATCTAGTAAGACAAAATAGGATATTAAAATCAACTGTGATGTAAACCAAAAATAAGTATGTTGAGCATTGCAAATTAGTTGTATCAAGAGGTTTGAAATTATATTGTTTTGGGAAATATCATTAAAAACTTTGGGAACTAGGCCTTCTGGGACAGAGCTGCGTTTCAGCAGATGAAGATGAGAGTTGGAATGGCATAGCACAGGAAAGCGCAAGTGTATTCACGGAGCAAATGATGATGAGAGTTGGAATGGCATAGCACAGGAAAGCTCAAGTGTATTCATGGAGCAGTGAGTATTTCAATTTGGCTGAAGCAAAAGAATGTGTATAAAGAAGCATGGGCTGCCTTGCATTCAGTCTAATATATGAATATCCAAAGGTGCCATTGTATATTTGTAAGACAATATATTGAGCAGTTAACTTCTCATGGGTCAACTATGTATGTGATTAGATTAGAGCGTCATAAAGAATTTTAAAATTTCTTATGCCCTTTTAGTATCATTATTATTTCGTACCCTGCATTGCCAGGAACTTTTGGGGGAAAGTGTGTGTATGTTTCTAGAATCCTGACTCAATTAACACTGTTTTCCAATTGTAGATATTTTCAGGTTGCCCGATGTTATCGAGATGAAGGATCAAGACCAGATAGACAGCCCGAATTTACTCAGGTACTAAGTTATATTCATTCATCTCTTACTGATTCAGCCTTGCTAGAGCCAAGAATGTCAAAACCAGGACAGAAATTATATATACTTCTCATTACATTTTATCTATCAGATATTTAATTAAACTAACCTGTAGTTGAGGCATTAGTTATTTAATTTTTGATCCATTTATAAAGAATATGGTCATAAACTAAGGAATGACAGATTCCTACAGTGTTTTAACGGTCATGATATGACAAAGTTCTTTTAAAAAATCTCTTGTGCACTAAAACAGACAATTCTGTATGTTGATATTTAATCAGTTTATCTGGTCAACGTCATCAAAGCTATTATGATTTAGTTTCTGTATGATATGGCACAGAAATCAGTAATCAGCACAAAAACCATAAGATTTGGAGTTGGACAGACCTAAGATCAAATGTAATGTAACCGTACATACTCAGGCAAGTCACTTAGCCTCTCTGAGCCTTAAGCCATGAGATAGTTATGGGAACTAACAGTTTGATGTATGTAAAGCATTAGATGTACAGTAATATTTAACCTGCTTCCCCATGTATTAAGAACAGAATCCAATGGTAATTTGAAACAAGAGAAATATATAAATATGTATGTATATACTAATATTGTGGCTCTTTAAGTTAGTTTCCATATGTTGCTTTGGTTTCAGATTGACATAGAGATGTCCTTTGTAGAACAGACTGGCATCCAGAGTCTAATTGAGGGTTTGCTCCAGTATTCATGGCCCAGTGACAAAGATCCTGTTGTGGTTCCTTTTCCTTCTATGACTTTTGCTGAGGCGTTGGCCAGCTATGGAACTGATAAACCTGACACTCGCTTTGGGATGAAGGTACTTTTCTTCACTTTTCCAAGAATATGCCCCCGAATAGTCCTATAGTCTTTTGAACTACTTTGATGTTTACAACCAGTTACACACACTGTTATATTTTTTGTTGTTACCTTAGCTTGTTACTTTTGTTGTTACACAGCTACAGCAGGAGAGAATAATAGCGTGTTAGCATTACAGTACCTTTTCTCTATCTACTGTGTTCCAAGATTCATTTCCAAGAGCAAGGTTCTTGCTATAACGTTTTTATTACTGACAAGTTATTAGTTACATGGATACGAATGGTAACTTGAAAGAAAAAAAAAGAAAAAACCTGTTCTTTCCTCTTGAATTTTTCTTAAGCTAAAATGGCACTTGGAAGGCAAATGATTAAGTGTTATTTATTCTTTTTCCCTGGTCTATAAAGAGCTCAAACATATGGAAACGTTTATTCACATTGTTAAGATCTACACATATTTAACTAAGGGTAACAGTAGAACTTACACAGAGCAGTTTTCCTTAGCAGGCCTCTTATTATTTGCTCTTAGACAGCAACAGCCCTTCATCACTGTAATGCTGGTGACATTTCTATATCTCAGTTCTCAGTGCAGATTCCTTAGAAACTGAGTTCTTCGTGGTCCACGAATAGGCAGTGCTCAATTCTCAGAATGAAAAAAACATAGCACACAAAAAAGTTCTAACTGCCTATTTACAGCAGCCAGCTTGACTACTCCTTGTTTCTTCTTTTGTAATATGAAATGGTGGTTAAGTCAGACTGCTTAAGTTAAATTCTGGCTCTGCCACTTACTAGCTGTGTTATCTTGGGCAAGTCATTTCTTTCTGTGTGCCTTGGTTTTCTCATCTATTAAATGGGGATAATAAGAGGGCCGACCTCATACTCTTGTTGTGCAGATGAAATGAATTATTACTAATGAATAATTAGTACATTAACACTTGTCATGGTGCCCAGCCCATGGTAAACACTCTATGAATTATGAATGCGCTCTATAAACATTAACAAGATCTACTTTCCTCTTTAAAATATTGTTTGTAAAAGGTTTTGAGAGACTTCCCTGGTGGCGCAGTGGTTGGGAATCCACCTGCCAGTGCAGGGGACACAGGTTCGATCCCTGGTCTGGGAAGATCCCACATGCCACAGAGCAACTAAGCCTGTGCACCACAGCTACTGAGCCTGCACTCAAGAGCCTGTGAGCCACAACTACTGAGCCAGCGCTCTAAAGCCTGTGAGCCACAACAAGAGAAGCCACCGCAATGAGAAGCCCATGCACCACAATGAAGAGTAGCCCCTGCTTGCCGCAACTAGAAAAAGCCTGCGTGCAGCGACGAAGAGCCAAATGCGGCCAAAAATAAATAAATAAATAAATAAATTATTTTGAAAACGGTTTTGAGATAAGCATTACTTCACGTTTAATTACCTTTTCCTGTTATCCATTTTCCAGATTGTAGATATCAGTGATATGTTCAGAAACACAGAGGTTGGATTTCTTCAAGATGCGCTTAGTAAACCCCAAGGAACCATCAAAGCCATATGTATCCCTGAAGGAGAGGTAAGTGGAGCACAATTCTGTATTTTCTTTAAAATGTATATTTGGGAAGTAAATATGTTCAACATTGGTACATTTAAACTTTAAAAAGAAAAATTCTCTTTAAATAAAAATGCATTTTTTCATATAAAGTCTAACAGTGTCTCTAAAACTATAAGTAGAAAATGATAAAACTTTATGAATATGAGTTTACACTCTCGAGATCTAGAGCTTTTATTTTTCCTTTTAAATAATGCTGTAAAGTTCTCCTGTACTTCATTTGGGTTTATTTCCACCAGTGATGAGTATAAAATAGTATTCCTATTCTGTCTCCAGCCTCAGTTGTCCAACAGCTCCCAGCCCCATATCAGCTTCAGCATAGCGCTTGCGTGTTGGTTCTTGGTCTTCTGACGCTCTGGGGTCTATTGCATTAATAATGGGAAGAGAAAGGAGGTGGAGCTATGAAAAGCAAAAGGAAAGGAAATGAGAGTAGGAGAGAGAAAGAATGGTTAGGTTGGGTTGGGTAAGCATGGACTCTTAAGTAATGGGGCATGTCTATTTTCTGTAGTTAGTACACCTGCTTTGAAAATAATTTAAGAAGAGTTCTAAAAGTATTTTGAATAAGATTACTATTTTGAAAGGCTATTCAGTTGGATACATAAGCATATTAGTATATTTTAAATGGGGATAAGAATTCAGTCTCATTACTTTTTTTTTCACTTCATATGTTCAGTGAAAAGTAATTTGGTGTCTGTATTCTAGTCCAGATATATTGAATGTGTTTGGGTAAGCTCGGTATAACATATATTGCTTGTTATTATTATTTACCCCAATAGGAGTATGTCCAGTTCTTTCCCAAGTAGATTATAAGGACTGCAGGGTCATGAACCATGTTTTCACCTTTTTTATATCTCCCATACCTAATTAAGTGCTCCATGAATATTAGTGATGATGATAGCCATAATGTCTCACTTAGAAACACATTGAGATAATTTAGAAAAGTAAGATATAAAGAATTTTAAGAGACTTGAAATAATCAAATTCTGAATCCTCTTATTGATTTTATTGATCCTTCACAATTCAGTTGCAAAGATTCATTTTGAACATATTATAGATACACAGTCTTCTGTGGAATACATTCACAGCTATTTCCAATAAGACCTGCATAATTAGAAAAAAATACACCCTGTAACAAGCCTTAACATTTTGTCATTTGACAACAGAAATTAAATCTTTATTGAATCTTATTATTGTGATGGAAAGACACAAAATATATTTGTTTCCCATTTCATTTCATAAACATGTTTGTGAAGCTAAGTGTCATATTGATGAGTTTACTTTGATTTTCTTTCTTCAGAAATACTTAAAAAGAAAAGACATTGAGTCCATTAGAAAATTTGCAGCTGACCATTTTAATCAGGTAAGGAGGAGGTTTTTTCCTTTCTTTTAGGGATTCTATATTTTTAACTGTTAATTGCTTGAGCTCTTATGCTATCATTAGTTTTGAGGGGCTTTTTATTTCAGATCATTCTACTTTTCTTCTTTTTATTTTTAAAGTTAATCTTACCCCTGGGTATAACTCCAAAACTTCAACTTAGTTGAATTCACCATTAATCAGAATGTGAAAGTTCAACCATAGCCTTTTAAAATAAACAGTGGTACTTTATTGCAGTTGGGAAAATTAAATAGAGCCCCATGTGCCCAAGGTTTAAATGAAAGCATGGCAGGTATGAAAGAAAGCCATTATTCATTGTTCTTCCCATACCCTTTTTAGAATTAGGAATATACCTTTCCTTTGACAGATACACTTTGTGTTCTTGGCTTGGTGAACAGTAGCACTAAAATACAGAGGAGGAGCAGGGAATGGGCATTCTTTCACTGTCACTGGAAGTATAAATTACCTCAGCCATTTTGGAATCACTAACTTTAAAAATAGTCATATTTTAAAATATGAGTCAATAATTTTCTATACTTTAAAGAAAGGATCTTAAATATGAGGACACTTATGCACAGTATCATTTACACGAATAAAATGAAACCATATGGGAGTGATTAAATAAATTAAGGTAGAATTAAAGGAATAAATATTAAAGTTCCTTTTAAAAATTTTGTCTCTTAACTAAAAGTTTGTAATGTAGGAAAAATGTTCAGGTTATAATGATTTGTAGGAAAAGGAGAATACAGAACTATATATTCACTGATCATAACCATGTATAAACACTGTATTTGTGGATTGAAAATGGACTACTCAGACAGTCTCTTCAGCAAGTGGTGTTGGGAAAGCTGGACAGCCACATGTAAATCAATGAAGTTAGAACACACCCTCACACCATACACAAAAATTAACTCAAAATGGCTTAAAGATTTAAAATATAAGACATGACACCATATAACTCCTAGAAGAGAACATAGGCAAAACGTTCTCTGACATAAATCGTAGTAATACTTTGTTAGATCAGTCTTGCAAGGCACAAGAAATAAAAGCAAAAATAAACAAATAGGACCTAATCAAACTTGTAAGCTTTTGCACAGCAAAGGAAACCATAAACAAAACAAACAGACAACCTACAGACTGGGAGAAAATATTTGCAAATGATGTGACCAACAAGGGCTTTATTTCCAAAATTACAAACAGCTCATACAACTCAATATCAAAAAACCAAACAACCCAGTCAAAAAATGGGCAGAAGACCTAAATAGACATTTCTCCAAGGAAGACACACAGATGGCCAATAGGCACATGAAAAGATGTTCAACATCGTTAATTATTAGAGAGATGCAAACCAAAACTACAATGCCATCATCAAAAAGTCTACAAATGATAAATGCTGGAGAGGATGTGGAGAAAAGGGAACCCTCCTACACTGTTGGTGGGACTGTAAATTGATGCAGCCACTATGCAGAACAGTATGGATGTTCTTTAAAAAACTAAAAATAAAGTTACCATATGGTCCAGCAATCACACTCCTGGCATATATCCAGAAAAGAGCAAACCTCTAGTTTGAAAAGATACATGCACCCCAGTGTTCATAGCAGCACTATTTACAATAACCAAGATATGGAAGCAACCTAAGTATCCATCAACAGATGAATGGATAAAGATGTGTGTGGGGTGTGTGTGTTTGTATACACACACAATGGAATATTACTCAGCCATAAAAGAACAACAAAATAATGCCATTTGCAGCAACATGGGTGGAGCTAGAGATTATCATACTAAGTGAAGTAAGTCAGAGAAAGACAAATATCACTTATATGTGGAATCTAATAAACAATACAAATGAACTTATTTACCAAAAAACAGACTCACAGACATAGAAAACAAACATGGTTACCAAAGGGGAAGTGGGGGAGGGATAAATCAGGAGTTTGGCATTAACAAATGCACACTACCATGTATAAAATAGATAAGCAACAGTGATTTACTGTATAGCCCAGGGAACTATAGTCAGTATCTTGTAATAACCTATAACGGAAAAGAATCAAAAAATAAATATACATATATGAATAACCGAATCACTTTGCAGTACACCTGAAACTAACACAATATTGTAAATCAACTATACTTCAATTTTTTTAAAAAAAGAGGAAAAAAAAGAAAATGGACTACCCACCTCTACCACCACACATCACAAGTCTCATACATCAAGTTCAAAGGGATTTTTCAAGAAAAAAGATAAGGATAATGGTTTCCAAAATGGGTCAAGGCAAAATAAGAAAAGCCAGGGGTATAAAAAGCTTTTCATAAAGTTAAATGAATTTAAAGGACTACACTTCTCATTTTTTGCTATAGAAATGTGTTTTCTTTTATGAAATGATGGTAATAGTAGATATTTGGGGTTTGTTCTATGCCTTTGATAAAATTCAAAATTGTCAACCCTATATCTCCCAATTTTCTTTGTTTTTATTTTACTAGTGTTTGAAAACTGTATTTAGGAACCACAGGAACACGAAATAAGCCTGAGAGTTAACTTTGGCAGCCTTTAGTTGATGGGACTATTATTACATTTCCTTCTTCTTCTCTTTCTTCTCCTCTTTTCTTCTTTACTTTCCTAATTTCCTGAATTTTTATATTTTTTAAATGTATTAATATGTTTTAACTTGATTTGGCTTGAATTGTTTTCAATGTTTATTTTTAGCAATATGCTGCATGTACATGGTTTAAAAAAAAAACAAATAGTAAAGAAGGATTAATAGTTCAATACAATAAGTGTTTACTCTAGCTCACTCTATTTCAGTCCCATACCAGAGTACCTCTGTTTTTATCAGAATGCCTTTTTTTTTTTTAATTTTTGGCTGTGTTGGGTCTTTGTTGCTGCACACAGGCTTTCTCTAGTTGCGGCGAGCAGGGGCTACTCTTCCTTGCGGTGCGCGGGCTTCTCATTGCAGTGGCTTCTCTTGTTGTGGAGCATGGGCTCTAGGCCCACGGGCCTCAGTAGTTGTGGCTCGCGGGCTCTAGAGCACAGGCTCAGTAGTTGTGGCTCGTGGGCTCAGTAGTTGTGGCTCGCAGGCTCTAGAGCGCAGGCTCAGTAGTTGTGGCATACAGGCTTAGTTGCTGTGAGGCATGTGGGATCTTCCTGGACCAGGGCTCAAACCTATGTCCCCTGCATGAGCAGGCAGATTCTTAACCACTGTGCCACCAGGGAAGCCCCTACTTATCCATTTTAAACCTCGCATCGTACCTCCTGCAATGAGAGGTAAGGCTCACATACACAGGCCTTACCTAGTTACTCTGTATCTCTTCACAGCTGTCTTTCTGGACATTTTCTTCATTCCTCTTCTGAGTTGAAGCTACTCTCTTCCTGGATCCCAGATCTTCCTCTTTCTTACTAGTGCTGGATTATATCCTCAAGTAACTTCCTAAGATAGCATGTGAAAGAGAAACTTTCTGAATCCTTATATGTCTAAAAATGTCCTTGTGTTCAAAACCTCACGCTTGATTAATAATTTGGCTTGGTATAAAATTCTGAATTGGTAGTCATATCCCTTTAGAACAGTGCTGTCTGATAGACCTTCTGCAATGATGGAACTGTTTCATATCTGCATTGTCCACTATGGTAGCCACCAGCGAGTGTGGCTATTGAATGCTTGATATGTGGCAAATATATACCTGAGGAACTGAATTTTTTATTTTATTTCATTTTACTTTAAATTTAAACAGCTGCATGTGACAATGAGCCTTAGCTCATTGGAGGCATTGCTTTATTTTTTTATACCTACTGTTACTGATAAGAAGTCTGATGTTTGTATGAATTTATTCTTTTATAGTAAACCTAATTTTTTTTTCCCTTTGGAAGCTTTCAGCCTCCTGATTCATGATGCTCTGAAATTTCACAGTCTGTATAACTTCGAGTCATTTTTCATTCAGTGTGTTGCACACTTGAAGGGCCCTTTGAATATGAAGGTTCATGTCTTTCATCTGTGGAAAATTTGTCTTTTTTATTCTTTCTGGGAGATTTCTTCAACTCTTCTGTTGAATTTTTTTTTTTAAGCAATCATATTTTTATTTCCCACTAGCTCTTTCTTGCTTCTTTTCATTGCATTTTATTCTGGTCTTATTGATAAAATACCTTTTTTAATATCTTTGAGGATTCAAGTTTTTTGGTCCCTAAATTATCTCTTTTCTCTAGGGTCATGTTTTTTCTGTTTATCTGGGTCTTTTTTTTCTTTTTTTTAATGCTGTAGCTTCTTCACTGTGTAGTGATGTGATTGTTAATTGTGCATATTTAAGAATATGAGCCATTTAAAAAGCTGTTTAAAGGGGCTTTTGTAAATGGTTAGGTTTAGAAATGGTTAGGTTTTATAAATGGTTAGGTTTTGTAAATGGTTAGGTTTAGTTTTGGGTGAGCAACAAGACAGTTGGCTATCACCCCAGGGCTCTTCTTAAGAGCCCTGCACCTCTAGGATTTTGCAGGGTAAGATCAGTTCCTTCCTGTGCTGAAGCTGCTCCATTGTTCTCTAGGCCAGAGCTTCATGCATCTTGCTTCTTTGGTCATTCCTATTCCACTCGCCTGCAACCTGCCAAAAATTTTCAGAAATCTCTTCGCTCTGATATCCCTTCCCACCCTTCATTCCTTTTTTTTTTTTTTTTTTCATTTTGGTGAGATTAATTTTTAGATTCCTTTAGTATCGTTTTGAAGGGCTTCAGGGAGGGAATCGAGATAATCTCATGTAGGTTCATTTTCTTTTGGAAACAAGAAATCTTTGTACTCCAGGAAAAATAAATCAACCCCGCTTTTTGAAAAATGTATGTCTTTTTCTTTGTCACAGGAAGTCTTACCTTTATTCTTGAAAACCAATAACAACTGGAATTCTCCAGTTGCTAAGTTCATAATGGAGGAGCAAGGCTTGGGACTAATCAGACTGTTGGAGACCCAAGAGGAGGATGTGGTCCTGCTAACTGCCGGAGAGCATAAGAAAGCAGTAAGCAACATTACCTCCTGGCATCGGTGCTGTTGATGCTGAATGATGCCTCTCTTCTCCTGTGTGTATAGTACATATTTGAAATTGACTGTTAATTTCATAAATTGGAGCTGCTGTGCATGAGTTTTTATGTCTTTTGGCACTGTAATAAAATGCACTGTATTAAAACTAGAGTTTTGGGCTTCCCTGGTGGCGCAGTGGTTGAGAGTCTGCCTGCCGATGCAGGGGACACGGGTTCGTGCCCCGGTCCGGGAAGATCCCACGTGCCGCGGAGCAGGTAAGCCCATGAGCCATGGCTGGGGAGGATCCCACATGCCGTGGAGCGGCTGGGCCCGTGAGCCATGGCCGCTGAGCCTGTGCGTCCGGAGCCTGTGCTCCCCAACGGGAGAGGCCACAAAAGTGAGAGGCCCCCGTACCGAAAAAAAAAAAAAAAAAAAAAAAAAAAAAAAAAAAACTAGAGTTTTTTTCATCAGCTAACAGCCTGCATTGGCATTGCTCACAGCAATTAGATCTGGCTCTAGGAAAGCCACTTAGGTAGAGAGCTATTGGTATTCATTGTACAATGGTGAAAAAATATTTTCATTTTTGAAGTTTTACAGATTAAGAAAAGTTGGTTGTCCCAAACTTTTGTACATAATGCATTCCTGAAAATGTGAAGGGACAGATCAGACTGCTGGAGGGCTGCTGAGCTGGCAGACACCCCTGGCCCTACTTGGTTGAGGCAGTAGCATTTTTCCTCAGGAGCAGCAGCTGGGAGGTGATGCAGGCTGCCATGCACTGGCTAAATCACCATTCTTCAGGAGACGTATGGAACAATGGATTTAACTTTAGAGAGCATTATAAAATATACAAAGTGTGGTATAAAACTCAAACATGAATATTGAAAATATACTGTGAAGATCAAACATGATAAAAATTCATCCTTGGGAATTCCCTGGCCGTCCAGTGGTTAGGACTCGGCACTTTCACTGCCAGGGCCCGGGTTCAGTTCCTGGTTGGGGAACTAAGATCCCGCAAGCCATGGGGTGCAGCCAAAAATAAATAAATAAATAAAAATTCATCCTTACACTATAGTATAATATGATATCCTTATAGTGTCTGATTAGTACTTTATCAAGTTCATTCTTCTAATTTTTATTTGCACTGTGCTTATTTATCATTATATCTTCCAAAGGAAAAGTTTCAGAGTTCAGCTACAAAGCTAAATATAATCCACTGTCCTTACCTTTCCCTGCAATAGTAGAGTGAGGAAAGCTATGTAATTACAACTTTTCTTGATATTACAACCTTCTTTTTTTTTTTTTTTTGGCCATGCCACGTGGCTTGTGGGATTTTAGTTCCCCGACCAGGGATCGAACCTGGGCCCTCGGAAGTGAAGCATGGAGTCCTAACCACTGGACCGCCAGGGAATTCCCTACAGTGTTGTTGTTTTTTTTAATTAACTCATTTATCAACATTAGTTTTTTTTTGTTTGTTTTTGTTTTTTTGTTTTTTGTGGTATGCGGGCCTCCCTCTGCTGCGGCCTCTCCCGTTGCGGAGCACAGGCTCCGGACGCGCAGGCTCAGCAGCCATGGCTCACAGGCCCAGCCGCTCCGCGGCATGTGGGATCCTCCCAGACCGGGGCGCGAACCCGGTTCCCCTGCATCGGCAGGCGGACGCGTAACCACTGCGCCACCAGGGAAGCCCCAACATTAGTTTTTAATACCAGCCATGAGCCAGTGCTGTTAAATTTGCTGGGGGATGCACCAGTTAATTACAAATTTTATTGTCAATGCATTTCTTAAAAAAGAATTTGGGATTTTGTATTAAAAATCCTGCTGCAAATTCATTTGGCTATTAAACTTTCCCCTGGCATGAACTAAAACTGCTCCTGTTCTCTTCCCAGAAAGGCATCACTCTAATTCCTATTGGGACTTCCTTGAGAGAATGCTAGAAAGCAGATTTATGAGGAATAACATTAGCATTCTGGATATGTCACAGTGAAGTTGCCCTTTGTGGATATCTAAGTGTCAGATAGAATAGGCTACAGAGTGACACCCTGTGCATGTCTCCAGCCATGTCTCCTGTTCTGACTAATTGCCCTTTCTCAGGGATGCCCTGCCTGTCATCGTTAGCACTTATCACAGTTAGCACTCTCTGTTTGCCCACAAATGTTTCAAGTACTTGGTGTATATTAACTAACTTAATCCTCATGCCAACCCTATTGAGAGAAGTACTGATACTGTTACCATTTTAAAAGATAAGAAAACTGAGGCACAGAAGTTGAGAATTTGTTCACACTCACACAGCTAGGAGGTAGAGGAGAGGAGCCAGGTTTCTAACCCACAAAGTCCAGTTCCAGAAGTCACATTCTTTTTTTTTTTTTTTGCGGTACGCGGGCCTCTCACTGTTGTGGCCTCTTCCGTTGCGGAGCACAGGCTCCGGACACGCAGGCTCAGTGGCCATGGCTCATGGGCCCAGCCGCTCCGCGGCATGTGGGATCTTCCCGGACCAGGGCACGAACCCGTGTCCCCTGCATCGGCAGGCGGACTCTCAACCACTGTGCCACCAGGGAAGCCCCCAGAAGTCACATTCTTAATGTAACCTCTAATCCATACTGTCTGTCTAATAACAGCCAACATTACTGAACATTAACTGTGTTCCAGGCTCTCATCAGTTCCTCACCACAACCCTTCAGGAACAGTAAGGAAATAATAATTATAATAGTTGGTTCGTATTACAGAGCTTCTCTGACTTGATCTTCACAACAGTCTTTGGAGTAGATATTTCTATCTCCATTTTACTATGGAAAAAGGTGCAGAGAAGTTAGTCAGTAGCCAAAGTGAGATACAGACCCAGGTTAATCAAGCTCTGATACCTGTGTTCTCAGTCACTGTGTTGGCAGATACTCACCAAGTCGGCTGAGTCTGACGATTCTCAATCATGTCACAGTCAGATCATCCTCAGATCTTTCTCTCCTGAGAGGCTGAGAGCATCTCATCTGTAAATTGGCTAATCCTTTCTCAGAGAAAGGCCTGGCTTTAGAATCCATGTTGTGTCATTTTCTGCCTACTCTATCACAGCAGTTAGCTTAAGGTTTGTATCTTCTGTTTGCAGTGCTCTTTGTTGGGAAAATTACGACTGGAGTGTGCTGACCTTCTAGAAGCAAGAGGAGTGGTGCTTCGTGACCCAGCTCTGTTCTCTTTCCTTTGGGTTGTGGATTTCCCCCTCTTCTTTCCCAAGGAGGGAAATCCCGAAGAGCTGGAGACAGCCCATCACCCATTTACTGCTCCCCACCCCAGTGACATCCACCTCCTTTACACTGAGCCCCAAAAGGTAACGTATCTATACTTCCAAATTAAAAGGAAATATGGAAACAAGGCAAAGAACTTCAGGTTTCATAGTCTGACCCAGTTCTGGAAGCCCCAGAAGAAATTGCTGGGTTTGAGCCATTGTCTCTAAGTAGCTACAGGGTCTTCAATGTACAGAACAGAAAACCAGAGATTTTCTCTAACATAAAGGCTCTTTGAATCTTCTAGGTCCGTAGCCAACACTATGACTTGGTTTTAAATGGCAGTGAGATAGGAGGTGGTTCTATCCGAATTCATGATGCAGAGCTACAGCATTACATCCTGGCAACGGTACTAAAGGTAACATCATCTTCTAACTTAAAAAACTGTAATATTTGTCTGTTTTGTTAAAATTTGTTATGAATGGAGGATTCACTAAATATAGAATAGTATCAGCTTATTTCTCTACCTTTAGTGTTAGACTTTGAAAAATAAATAATAATATGTATTTTTTAGTGTCTACTATATGCCAGGTACTAGGTACCTTATACACATGGACACATTTAATCCTCACAGTTACTTTTTTTTTAAATTTATTTTTGGCTGCATTGGGTCTTCGTTGCTGCGCGTGGGCTTTCTCTAGTTGTGGTGAGCAGGGGCTACTCTTCGCTGCGGTGCACGGACTTCTCATTGCGGTGGCTTCTCTTGTTGCAGAGCACGGGCTCTAGGCACGTGGGCTTCAGTAGTTGTGGCACGTGGGCTCAGTAGTTGTGGCTCATGGGCTCTAGAGCACAGGCTCAGTAGTTGTGGTTCGCAAGCTCTAGACGCAGGCTCAGTAGTTGTGGCGCACGGGCTTAGCTGCTCCGCGGCATGTGGGATCTTCCCAGACCAGGGCTCAAACCCATGTCCCCTGCATTGGCAGGTGGATTCTTAACCACTGTGCCACCAGGGAAGTCCCTCACAGTTACTTTTTAAATTAAGACCTTTATTCTACTCATTTTAAAGATAAGAAACTGAGGCAGATGAATTAATTTGCCCAAAATCACACAGCACAGAAGCAAGCAGAGCCAGGATTCAAATCCAGGCAGGTTGGTTCTTGAACCCAAGCTCCTAAACTCCTAACCACTGCACTGCTCAAAAAAGGATGCAGTCTGAAGTGACTGAAAATGTTGATAATGCTAGAGAAACAGAGAAAGGTTTGAAAGGATTTTATGTCACTTAGTATTTGAGGTGGGGGTAGATTTTAATGACAGAGAGTGGGTTAATCAGAATTTTCAAAAGAAGAGTCTCTATAGATGCAAGCCTAAGAATCTGCAGTTTGTTGATGACTCTTTAGGAGGCTAAGATAGATTTTAGGAAGGCAAATGCCCAGGAATCTGATCCTAAAAGATCATTTTGTGGGATTAACTAACAGGGGTGAGGTGGGATAGAGGAACTTTATTTCTTTTTTTTAATATATAAATTTATTTATTTAATTTATTTATTTTTGGCTGCATTGGGTCTTCGTTGCTGTGCATGGGCTTCTCATTGCGGTGGCTTCTCTTGTTGCAGAGCACGACTCTAGGCGCGCAGGCTTCAGTAGTTGTGGCTCACGGGCTCAGTAGTTGTGGCTTACGGGCTTGGTATTTGTGACTCGCGGGCTCTAGAGCGCAGGCTCAGTAGTTGTGGCACACGGGCTTAGTTGCTCCGTGGCATGTGGGATCTTCCCGGACCAGGGCTCAAACCCATGTCCCCTGCATTGGCAGGCGGATTCTTAACCACTGCACCACCAGGTAAGTCCCAGGAACTTTATTTCTAAGAATAGGATTGGAGAACTCAACACCAAACTCCCCCTTTAGCTTTAAAAACATTGCAAACTCTCTTAACTTTTCTCCTCTTAAGCCAAAGCCCCTAATGTTTCCCAGCCTATTTTTTTCATTCCTTTCAAGCTTCTCAAAATGTCAGTGAGAATACAGTGCTTCCACTTCTTCCCTGCCCACCAGTGTTTCTCAGCCCTTCTGCACATTAGAACAGAATCACCTAGAAAGCATTAAAAAAAAAAAAAAAAAAAAAAAAAACCACTCACTGCTCCTTACCAGACCAATTAAATGAAAAGCTCTAGATGTGAGGCTTGGGCATTTGTTTCTTAAAAGCTTGCCACTTGATTGTGATCTGTAGACTGGTTAGGGAACCATTTCAGACACATTTTCAACATTTCTACAGGCATTGCCTCACAAAAGTAAATTGCACGGTCACCAAATCCAGCGGTCTGTTGTTGGCCCACAAGCCATCCTACCTTCTGGCAGCATCTGCATTGTTGCCTTTCTCTCCTCTTGGGCCCTCTGACAGATCCTGACAGATCTGGTTCCTTCTTTCACCCTACCTTTCTGAGGCCACATCTCCATGTCCTTAATTGGTCTTACCCAGTCTGCAATACCAGCATAATAATAGCTGCATTTACTGAGCCCCAGGCATTTCCCTGCATGTTGTAGTATCTGTGACTTGTCATATTCTCTTGCTAAACTGTAAACCTCTTAAGGTACTTTTTTAACTCAACTTTTAATTTCCCTTTAGCAACTAATTGTATTGTATGGCACCTAGTGGACCCTCAGTGTGTATTTAAATTGAATTATCTTTTGAATTTCAGGAAGACGTGAAATTGCTCTCCCATCTGCTCCAGGCTTTAGACTATGGGGCACCCCCTCATGGAGGAATTGCCATAGGTAAACAATCTGTCCTTTTACAAGCTAAATTTCATTCTGTAGCTCTAAGTGTCAAATTTGGACGCTCAGCTTATGGGGAAGAGGGTGGGGTTAGGGGGAGTGGAGGAGTAAAGAGGGTAGGGGGTGAGCCCAAGGGTTCTAAAGAATTTAATTTGGTGTTTTTCATTTTGATGACTTTTTTTTTTGGCCGCACCATGTGGCTTGTAGGATCTTAGTTCCCCAACCAGGGATTGAACCCGGGCCCTCAGCAGTGAAAGAACCGAGTCCTAACCAGTGGACCACCAAGGAATTCCCTGATGACATACTTTAAAAATATATTTAACCATTTATAAAGATAAAACTTAACTGATAATTTGCATTTGAAAGATTTTTTAATAGAATGAAACTACAGTCTTAAGTCAATATTGCTTAAATCCCTGGAGGCTCACAGACAGATTCATAAGAGTGTGAAAAGTACTGCTCCACAGTATTAAGCTAGTGCGAAAGTAGGAATATGCCAGTGCCTTTCTTTTTTTTTTTAAAAAAATTAACTTTTATTGGCGTATAGTTGCTTTACAATGTTATGTTTGTTTCTGCTATACAGCAAAGTGAATCAGCTATACATATACATATATCTCCTCTTTTTTGGATTTCCTTTCCATTTAGATTACCACAGAGCATTGAGTAGAGTTCCCTGTGCTGTACAATAGGTTCTTATATGTGGAAACTAGAAAAATGATACAGATGAACTTATTTGGAAGGCAGAAATAGAGACACAGACGTAGAGAACAAACGTATGGATACCAAGGGGGGAAGGGAGGGCGGGATGAATTGGGAGACTGGGATTGACATATATACACTACTATGTATAAAATAGATAACTAATGAGAGCCAGTGCCTTTCTGATGGCCTTGGTTGCTCACACTGCTTGTTTTATCAAACAAGGAAGAGTGTGAGAAGTTCTAGGTAGCTTACCTAGATTGTAGGCTCTCAACAATAGGGACTTCCTTCTGTGTTTTTGGAGTCCCCTGCACAGCACCTAATTTTGTTCAACCTTCAGTAAGCCCTTGCTCAGGACTCATTAATTGCTGTGACTATTAATCCCAGTTGCGTGTGAATATTAGTCCTGAGCACTTTTCTGGAATGAGATAAAAGAAACCTCTCAAACAAACAAAAGTTCTCTAAAAAGGCAGGGATCTATGCTTAGCTGCAACTTATTAAAGGTTCTTACTTAAAAGTTTTCTACAACCTTTATAGAAAAATTAAGTCACCCCCAATCTTAGGTTATATTCTCATCTATTAACTTTGTATTTTACAGGGTTAGACAGACTGATGTGCCTTGTCACTGGAGCACCAAGCATCAGAGATGTCATAGCCTTCCCCAAATCTTTCCAGGGGCACGACCTTATGAGCAATGCCCCAGATTCTATCCCACCTGAGGAACTGAAGCCCTATCATATCCAGGTCTCCTGGCCAACAGACTCAGAAATAGAAAAGAGTTCATTGAATCATCCATGCCATCCAGAAAGTTGAGCTTTTGAGTTTTGTCCTCTTTGCTTCCCCAAGGCTAAAATCAGATCTGGAGTTCAGCCACAGATCTGACTTCAAGTTTTTAAATGGAAGGAATCCAGGCAACATTCTTCACCTCAATGAAGAAACAGATAAAAGGTATCCAATTTTAATGAGAGCATGCATTATTAGGATTATTTTATTTGGGACTTTTTTGAAGTTTCTTTTTACTTGGAGAGGTGTGAAGTATGGCTCTTTGACAGAGTAACATAATGGCATAGTGTTTTCTAATCATGTTTTTCATACCCAGATAGTAGATTGTTCTCTTAGGACAGAAGTAATCAAACCATATGTGAAATGTGGGAAGATTCTTGCCCCTTTAGACTGGTCCATTGATGGAGGGGTCAGTTCAACCAGCCTCATCAAGAGAATCCTATAAAGTAAGCTGGATAATGACATTTCAGCTATCAACATAATATAGTGAGAAGCAACATGATATAAAGTAAAATATCACTGAAATAAAAGTCACAAAATCTTAATCAGTGCTTTACCTTGCAAGTTGTATAAACCTCTCTTAGCTTCCCTTCCTGCATGTGTGAAATGTAAACAGTACTTGCCCTGGCTCCCTCACTGGCCTCTTCTTGCCAGAATCCTAGGAGATAATATATGTGGAAGATAGTGTGAGTGAAAATGCTTTGAAAAACTTTAAAGCATTACTTAAATGTAAGATAATGATATTATCCATCTGTAAACAGTATACAGATATATCTATGTATTTTATAGTTTAAGGTTAAAGAAAACTGACATCTGTGGTAAAAGGAAAACAGTAATTTCATTAATCAGTATTCTGCTTATATTTCTATTTTTTAAAATAATCATTAATCCCTGAATAACACTTTCCCTCAATTATAAGTAATTGAAAATATTAATTGACCTTAAACCAACCTCAAATGTAGAAGAGTGAACACTGAAACTCATTGTGATTTTCTTATACGTTCTGTTGACACAAATAAAGGCTTATAATTAATTAGTAATTATAAAATGGGAATAAGGCCTTGATTAATGACATTGTTCTTTTCTACTTTATCTTCACTTTTGCCTTAACATTCTTTTGATTTACAATTTATAAACACCAAATATCAGTCTTATATTCCAGCCTATTTTTCTCAGTGCTGTAAGCAGTTCGATACTATAATCTTTCTGTTTGAAAATAAAATCAGCTTTGCTTCCAGGTCTAATTTGTGATGCTCAATAGGCTGTGAAGATTGTGACCTTCACTGATGCCATTAGGTGGAGCTTTTCCCTAAAGTTTGTCCTTTAACCCAGTCTCTCCCCATTTGTGGATGTACTCTGGAGCCAGAAAATTCTTGCTGGCAGAGTTCTTATGGTGAGAAAGGCGTCCAACTCTGCCTACCCTTTCTCAGTGGAGGGAATTTCTAGAGATGCCCTTTATTAGGTAAGAAAATGCAACTTTACATTCATTTACCCCACATCTGCATTACCTAGTTTCTAAATATAATAAATTTACTATTCACTGTTTAGAACCTAATTCTGACCAAAATATTGTCTTTCTATCCAGGAAATGAGAGTTACAAAAGATACCCAAGGGCTTCCCTGGTGGCGCAGTGGTTGAGAGTCCGCCTGCCGATGCAGGGGACACGGGTTCGTGAAAAAAAAAAAAAAAAAAAAAAAGATACCCGAAATCCAGAGAATATTTTCTAGGCTACAGACACCAAAGGCCCCAAGTCCCCAGATGTCATACAATCTCGTGTTGGCATCACAGAGACCTAGTCACTTTGGGCATCACTCAGCTTTTCTTCAGTCCTGCCTGTCAGGAAGAAAAAAAAAAGCTTATTCTGAAATCCAGGGAAATGTCACTATTTTTTTTTTTTTTTTGGCCACACCACGCAGCTTGTGGGATCTTAGTTCCCTGACCAGGGATTGAACCCAGGCCCTCAGAAGTAAAAACGTGGAGTCCTAACCACTGGACTGCCAGGGAATTCCCATTAATTAAATATTTTCTCAAAAATAAAGAACCTAGTTACTGATAAAGTTGGAAACAACACAACCAGGGTTTTGGAACACACAAACTAATTGTAAACTGTAAGCCAGGTTTCAGTTCCAAGTCCAATCTCCCCAGCCTCCTAGGGAATTTAGATTTATTCTATGTTGCAAGTTTTAAAAAGAAGGTAAGCAACTGCCAGCTACAATATCGATAGTTATTATTGGCTTCAAGAGAGCTTTGTCTTATGAGCAATTTCTCCTTGTTGGGAAGAGATGTGTTAGATGATGAGTGTGACGTTTTATGCTCGTGGGCTTGGGCTTTGGCTTTTATGTCTTTTTATGCTCATGGGCTTTGGCGGAATAAAACAATGCATCTATACAGCTGCACTGTCTTTTCCCAGAGCTCCCCTCTCTGAAGAACCAGAACTGTGACACTGATCACATTCCTTGCTGCTGATTTTTTGTTAAGCCTAACTCATCCTAAAGATGCTGCCTTAAGGATACTTTCTTCTTGTTTCATGGAAAGTGAGTTATTTCATGACATGAGAAATAACCAGTACACAATAAAAATATTAGATGGGATACCTGTATAATAATTGCATGTGTAAGGCATACATTAAATGCACTTCTAAGTCAGTCTTCTGTGTTTAAGACGATGGACTTAGTAGAACTTGAGTTGGACATAACTGGATTTAATTCCTGGCTTTAACACTCTCTAGTTATGCAACCTTGGCCCAGTCATTTAACCTCTTTAGGCTCCTGTATCTTTACCTAGAATAGCAGTTCTCAAACATTTTGGTCTCAGGACTACTTACACTTACACTACTTACACTCTAAAAATTATTGAGGATCCCAAAGAGTTCTATATAGCTCTTTTATTGTAGCAGGAATTAAGATTTAAGATTAAGATTAACCCATTACATGCTAGCAAAAATAGTACATTTTTATTTTTAAATTAATTACTTTCCCAAACAAAAATTAGTGAGAAGAGTGACATTGTTTCTGCAGATCTTTCTGATTTCTGGTTTAACAAAAGATACTGAATTCTCATATCTGATTCTGCATTCCATCTGTTGTGATATGTTGTTTTGGTTGAAATAGCTGAAGAAAATTTGGTCTCACATAAATATGAAGTTAGAAGAGCGAGGAGTATTTTAATAGCCTTCTCTGAAAATTATGGATATTCTTCTTTGATACTACACCAAAACTTGACAAGTTTCTTAAAGGTTAGTTGCAATGTGTAATCTGAAATCATATTGGTAAATTTTTCTAAAATCCATTGGTCTGTATTATATTTTGAATATAACTCTTATGCATGGTTTTGTAACACTGCACATTGATCATTTGAAAAATATTGGATCACTGAATTATGCAGATCGTCCAGGTGTTGACTAATTTCATTAAACAATATCTAAAAAATCACATTGATTAACATCATGACTGATCTCATCATAAGTCTTTAAGTATGAAGAAGGAGGTGTAAGTGCACAGTGACAGATACAAGCTTTCCAAAATTTTAATTTTCATTTGAAAGCTTGAATTTTATCTTTGGCAACAAATACCATCAGATTTTTTCCCAAACTCATTTGTTTTTGAGAAAATATCTGCCAATATCTGTGGCCTGGGCTTTGGTCTCTCTCCAGTTCCAAGGAAGAGGCTGAGGCTCTGGCGCATCTCTGCCTCCCCTTCTGCCTGAGTGGGAGAGGCCAGGTGGCCCTGGTGGCTGGAGGGGTCCTGCTGCCTAAGAATGTGTATTCTCTTCACTAGGATAGGGAGACTGTTCAACCACCAGGAGCACATACTTATCATTGTTGGACTGTGTAATGCATAAAGAACTACCATCCTTTACCAGTTTTCTGTGAATGAAGTTGTACATGGATCCCTTACAACAGGAAGCAATGTAGAAGAAATAGTGATTAATAATACAAATTTCATAATGTGGGATACTGGTGGCCAAGAGTCTCTTCGTTCTTCCTGGAACACTTATTACACTAACAGAGTTTGTAATAACTGTTGTGGACAGTACAGACAGAGAAAGGATTGCTGTAACTGAGGAACTCTATAAAATGTTAGCCCATGAAGACCTAATGAAAGCTGCATTGCTGATTTTTGCTAATGAACAAGATGTTAAAGAATGCATGGCTATAGTAGAAATCTCCCCGTTTTTGAAAATAATTTCTGATATATAGTAAAGATCATTTGTGGCATACACAGGTATTCTGTGCTCTTACTGACCAGGGATTATGCCAAGGACTTGAATGGATGACATCATGATTTAATATTAGATGATCTCTACTGCCCTCTTCTCGTAGCTTTTGTATAATTGAAAACTGCAAAAATTAATAGTTTAGATATATTTACAATGAACCGATTTAAACTTTTTCTATAAGAAGAAAAATTAAGACCACTTCTTTGAAAACAAAGATGAAGTCTCACCTTCCAATCTGCTTTCTCATTAGTTCCTTCCAAAGCAAGGTTTTAAAGCTGTGATGGACATTTTTCTCATAATGAATCTCTCAGGACATTGTATAGGCTGTGTTAAGTACAAAGGGAGAGGAAGACACTTTTAACTTTGAGTCTTATTATCAGTATAATCCTCCCTAGTTGAATGTTCTTTTCTTTTCCCACTAAGTCAAATGCAGATCACAGATATTCGGTTTCCAATATTTTAAAATGTAATGTTACTTATGAAAAGTATTTTGCATAAGGTTGTGTATGTATTGTGTGTATACAGCAAGTTCAAGTTAATGACTTTATGTTCTAAAGTGAATAATACAAAAATTAATAATATCCTTACTTATGAGATGAGTACTGGCATTGGTGTTAGAGACAATTTATAAGTATCCTTTGTATTTTCTGTATTGTACTAACCAACCCCAAACCATTGAGCTGCCCTTTAAAGAAAAAAAGGAAAAAGCTTGACATTTTGTACCTAATTTTTTGGTTGATCAAATCACATACATAGAAACATGTAATCCAAATGAGTGGATTAGCTATCAAAGTCTTGGCTTAGTAGTACAAATAGGCAGAATTACACATTGAGCAATTATCAAATTCTTCCCTTTGTTGGACCTTAGGCCATGTAAGTTATTGAGTACAGGCACACCTTCTTTTATTGCACTTAGCTTTTTTTTTTACTGTGCTTTACAGATAATGCATTTTGTTTTTTTATGGCAACCCTGAGTCTAGCAAGTCTATCCACTCCATTTTTCCAATAGCATTTGCTCACTTCATGTCTCAGTGTCAGTCTTGCAGTATTTAAAGCTTTTTCATTATAATATTTGTCATGGTGATCAGTGATCAGTGATCTTTGATGTTACTACTATGACTCACTGAAGGCTCAGATGGTTAGCATCTTTTAGCAGTCAAGTTTTGTTTTATTTTGGCTGCGCCTCGTGGCTCACGGGATCTTAGTTCCCTTATCAGGGATTGAACCAGGGGCACGGCAGTGAAGTGTTAAGTCCTAACCACTGGACTGCCAGGGAATTCCCAGGAGTCAAATATTTTTAAAGTATGTTTAACACAATATTAAAATCTACTATACTTCTATTTTTTTAATGTACATCTTTTTTAAAGACATAATGCTATTGCACACTTAACAGACTATAGTGTACACATAACTTTTACATGTACTGGGAAAGCAATCCTGTGACTTGCTTTATTGTGATATTGGCTTTACTGTGGTGGTCTGGAACTGAACTCACAATTATTTCCAAGGTGTGCCTATTAAGTGTAAATCCACTAATCAGCCAGTCGTTGTAATGAAAGTTATCAAGTGATTTTTTTTCAGCATTAATTGAAAACCATTGTGTGAAAGAAATGTCATCCCAGAGAAGTATCACCATATATTATCAAATTTAGCAGGAGTCTTCTTGGGTATTTAATTATATGTCAAGCATTTAAAGTGAATTTGAGATAAAAGTGTATTTTCCAAGCAATGAAGATAATTTAATTTGAAATCTTATTGCTTAAAGTTGGAATCGTTTGAGGGTTTGTCTATAAGTTTTATCTTCTTACACTACTTAAAATTTTAATACTTTTAAGGATTTGGTTTAAAACTGATCAACATGCTGTATTTTTACTAAGTAACTTGGCCCAACATACCCTTTGCTTAGGGTTTTTTCCCAGTATCTTAAAGTTGAAGGTATTTTTGTTATACTACCTTACCCTTGTTTTAAAACATATTCTTGGATACTTTTTATATATCTTTTATGCCCTGAAAATCTGAAGGCTAATCCAAACTGTCATGTTTTAGAATATTCAAGAAATAATAGCTACTCTTTTGTCTTTTAGATTTCATGAAGATTTTGATGAGTAATAGCACATACAATAAATGTTGAGTTTTCTAATATGAAATAATCCAACCAGACATGGGAGATCAGTATTTAACATTGGATATTATGTTCAAAACGCAAGTTTCAAAATCCATGTGGGGCCCACTATAGTACTATACCTCTAAGAGACCTGAGCATCCATGGATTTTGGTAACCACAGGGGGTCCTGGAACCAACCCCCCCAGATACCAAGGGGTAACTAACAAACACTTTAATATTTGTCAACTTGCAGGGAATTTTCTGGTGATCTGGTGGTCAGGACTAGGTGCATTCACTGCTGTGGCCCGGATTCAATCTCGGGGGGGAACAGAGATCCCACAAGTTTCACACCGTGGCCAAAATAAATCTGTCAACTTGCTTTTACATAATTTGTTTTGAATAGTGTTTCAGTCAGTGGGAGTTTAAGTAAACGTTTTGGCATGCAACTAAGACTTAAAACCCCAATTTAATGTTCCTACACACCTCAAATGCCAAATTAGAAAGCAAGCTGAAATTTGATTGGCAGGTATTTACTTTCTAGGTGTTCCCAGAGCTAATGGTTTCCTTGGTATTTAGGAATTGACCAGCAACTCCCTGGTTCACTAATTTTCTCATTAACTTGAACAAACCACATCCCCCCCCACCCAAGAAATTTGCAAAACCAGTACCCATTTTCTAAAGGACGTTATAACCACAGTATTACTGATCTCATTCTTAAAGATCTCACTGTTCTAGGTTTTTTTCAATATGCGTCTTCTAGATAGCACTGAAACCAATTCCTACACCAATTTCCGCATCAACACTTGCCAGACCCAATCACCCTGGTGCTTACTACAGGAAGTGGAGATTTCTTCCCAATTTCTGCACTCCTACCACTACCTTAACATTAAGAGCTTCTGCTTTTCTCTGTAATTTTCAACATAAACAATGTATTTTAATGATTTAATTGCCCATTTTGGAAATTAAGGATCATTGAAGTTCCTGTGTTCTTTCAACAATTTCATTCCTACGGAACATTCTTGCACAGCACAAAGGTGGTTCAAGCTCATCTTTTGCTTTTCCAGCCTCAGGCTACAACTCCAATGGTTGGTTTTCAACTGTGACAAATTGACCCAGGCACTTCACATTAAATCACAGAAAATTTCTGCAAAAAATACGCCGTCGGGTCTCAATTACAAAAATGTCCTATTTCCCTTCGTTCATCTCATTAAATTGAAATGAGCACACTTCAGACGGTTCATAAATATTTATTAAAATTCAAAGTTGGAGAATTCCCTGGTGGTCCAGTGGTTAGGGCTCTGTGCTTCCACTGCAGGGGGCACGGGTTCAATCCCTGGTGGGGGAACTAAGATCCTACATGCTGTGCAGCATGGCCAATAAATAAAATAGGCTTTAAAAAAAATTGAAAGTTGTTTCCTCTCCTATCCCATGAGCATCCATCCAGCTGCCTGCAAGAACAGAAAAACCATTTTAAGTCCCATTTCCATGCCAATTCTAATTGCATTTGGGATACACAGAATTATCAGATCTTTGAACATCATCAAGTAATCAGTGAGAGAGTTCAAGTTGGGGTGAGATCATCATGTATTCTGGAACAAGACAACAGTACTGATATTTTCAAGCCTCACCTGTCAACTGTTAAGATGCATGACTGCTGTCATAAATGCCCTGAAAAGTAAAGACCATATATGTCAAATCACAGAAGGGAAAAAACTTGTGATACTTGTTGATAAAGTAACCTCAGAATCAAAATGGAACGGTTTTACAGATGATATCATTCTATTCATTTGGCAGAATCATCACATCACTGGTTACATTCTAACTCACCATATATACCAGAGACTGACTGACCTTGAAATCTTCAGGGTAACATTTGCCTGTTTGAAAATGAAAAACAAAAGCCTTTTGTTTAAAATTTGCCCTTTCTCCCATTTTTGTAGCCCATTTTTATATTTTTCAAAGAATTCTAGGGCAGTGAACCTATTCTGTGCAAGGTGGATCTTTGTTACGATACATTTGTCCAAACCAAGAGAATGTACAACACCATGAGTGAACCCCAATGTACTACTGGACTCTGGGTTAAAAGATGTGTCAACAATAGGTTCAAAATTTTAAGTCCCACTCTGGTGGTAGATCTTGATGGGGAGGATGCTATATGGTAACCTACTGTTCAATTTTGCTATGAATCTAAAACTTCTCTGAGAAATGACTATCAAAAATAATCAGCTAAATTATTCATTCTGGTGTAATCTACAGTAGGTAGATTACCATAAAACTTTCCTCACAACATGTTAGCCTGTTCTTATCCAAAATGTAAATTCCTAATCCTGAAATTAACAGTACAGAACATCTGCATGAGCCGTTACATTTATCCAAATCCCTGAATATTTCTGTGAGACAGTGGCTGGTTCCCACTTTCAAGGATATATAACAGAATTGTTGCAGCCAGATACATCAGATAGGAGCGAAAGACAGTATTTGCTCATCACTGTTAGTCTGCTGAACTATGTTATCATCATTGTATCGGCTTTAAACCACAAAACACAGAAACCAAACTTGAGACTTCTATACCTTTACTTCTTGCTCCCTGCGTTGTAGCCAGTACCTCTCCTTGACACCTGCAAAAATTTAATGAAATTTAATCAAACTGAATAGGTAATAGGTAGATTTCAAAAATTTTCCAGACACTGTTTCAGTATTTTAAAATCTTCATTGTTTTTCAGAGAGATTCCCATCTGTTTAATTTTTAAAAAATCATCACTAACAGCATCTTGCTCAGTAACTAGGTAAGACTGATAAAACACATACATACCTTAATATAAAAGATCTCCAAAATTTGCCCCTGCAAAGAAATATTTCTTTAGACACAATTCACAACAGCTTAATACTAAAGCCTGTTTATTTCTCAACAGTCCAACACCAGAAAACACTAACATAGGTCAACAACTACTAAGACCAGCACATTTTCGGAATATAAACCCAAATGCCAGGAGCCAAAGAACCATTTTCATGTCTTACCCCAAGCAAGCCATCCATGGATAAAAACGTGTACCCAGGATCTATAAGAAATGAGACACCTTTCATTAAAATGTCAATCTTATTGTTAAATTCTTCTCACTTATATTTGTCACAGGGTTCTTCAGTGTTAGATTTGTCTACATGCTCATTTCAGGTCAGACATTTGCTCAACATCATTACAAAAACCCTGGTTCGGAGCATGCTCAACATGCACTTGCAAACAAGACATAGGAAATTAGCTTGGTAGTTAAGCATTCCACTTTATCACCATTCTCAGTAACAGCTGAGGTTACTAAATTGTCTTTAACATTAATGCTTACCAAAAAGTTGGCCCGGACAGGTCAAGGATTCAAGTCCACCTAAGAAATGAGAGTGTTTTATAATAGCCAAAAATCAATTTTCTCCCCACAAATCTATAAAGTGCCTGAAATCAGATAGAGCTAATTAAGACCTTCACGTTCAGTCAGTATTTGCTTATCATCACACAGGCTGCTCTCACAAATTAAGACAGGACAAGGATCTGGCTTTTATTTAATGTATTCAGCACACTGTTCAAGCACTTTATGGGAAGACTGATTCCTGTGCATTAGAAGGCAACCCTAAAAAGCCATTAGTGGCATTCTTTGTCATGTTTGCCCAGTCACCAATGTTTAGTTCAGTTACCATTTTACTTACCCCTTCAATTTTCAGCTTAGTGCCTACATAGTGCTTAACTTCCTGCATAATGCCTACAAAAAGAGAAACTAGTTAGTAGTGGTATTTTATTTACACTATCAGCAAAAGTTTTACTAACTCAGATACATCAGACAAATGGTATTATCTTTTTCATGATTCAATCTGTTGAACTATGCAACCATCATAGTATGTTTCTTCAGATTCCCCCTCATACCAAATATAAAACTAGAGTGCAGCAATTTACGTTTGCAAAAAAGAGGAAAACCCTAATATAAGCACCAACATTGACTTGGCAATTTGTAACCCCTTATAAAAAAAAAGAATTGAAAGTACTAGATAAACATGGACTATAAAAAAAGGTTTCTCACCTGTTTGCCCATGGATACAGCATTAAGCCTGTGCTTTAAGACCTGGGAAGAAACAATTTCATATAAACTTGGGTGCAATCTCTATGTTCTCTAAACCACCATTTTGTGTGCCTCAGTTAGCATAATGGTGGTAATAATTCTCGTCACCCTCACAGTCGAGAGTAGCAAATAAACTGTCATCATTGTGGCACATTCAGTGGACTTTCAACCTAACTTCCCTTTGTCAGGGAATTTCAGTAACTCACCCCAGCAGCGGTTCTCATCCCTTTGGTACACACCTAGAAAATAGACAAGGAATAATCCAATAAAACATGCTGTGCTGCTAAGTTAATCACTAATGTCGTTAAGTAGTTAAGCCTCAGAATAGAATTTTTCAGAAATCCCTTCTGCCCACTACTCTTAAACCATCACAGGCTTAACATAAAGACCACATCTAAGCAGATTTCATTCTTCCCACTGTATTTAGTCGTTACTTACCTGTCCACCAGAAGCCATCAAAAGCCACATTGCATTCATGCCTGGCACCCATGCCTGGCACCGTCCCTAGGAAAGATTAGGGATTTAAAAAATGCATTTTGTTCTAAACCTAAGTTTAAACCTTACGTCGTTTCCATACCATGTAAGCAAGTCGTTTACACCACCCATAACTGCATGAGAGCGTTCCACATAATTAAGAACCACTGACGGAAATAATGGTGCAGTGCGGAATGCAGCCTTTAGAGAACCACGTGGCCTTCCTGAGAGCAAGTGGCTGAAGGAGACTCGGGCCGAGGTCTTTAACAAAGACCCACTCGGTAACTCGGCACGCGCCGCCATCAGAGCCGTTGGCATTCATCAACAGTCTCAGATGTCCCTACCAACACAGGCTTCATCAGAGGCAGAGCCCGCGAGCCGGAGTTTTTCCGCAGTTCTGCCCAACAACCCGAGGAGTATAATTAGGTCGCGCCCGCACCCAACTCACAATCCTCCCCCATCTTCATCTTGTGAACCGTGCGAAGGCCTGCGACTGGCCTAGAAATGCCAGCCGACTTAAGGCGATCCTAACTGACAAGAGCTGGAGGCCGCTCAGGCTAAGAACTTACTTAACAGCACACAAAAGACGTACATACCAAACGCCGTCCCGTACCTTCTAAAGACCGAGATGGCGTCCAAGCGCCTGTATATAAGGATTCTATTCCATGACGTCATGACGCAGACTCTCCGCCAGCGTCGGCTTCAACTCCTCCCCTTCTCATTCTCTTCCTCCTTCAGCTGCACCTCCGTCCAGTCCTCTAAGCCCGCCCCCTAGGCCCCGCCCCCTGACCGCGCCCCGGGGCGGGGACACGACCGCCCACGTGATGCAGGGCTCCCGCCCTCCTATGGACTGAGGAGGAGGGGAAGAGAGGGGAGGGGGCGCGAGGGACGGAAAGCGCTGGGGAGGGGGAAGGGGGGCGGTGTAAGGGTGAGCGATTTCCTTCCGGCACGTCGCCCGCTCCGGGGGAGGGGGTGGGGGGTTTCACTTCCGGGACGGTGTTCCGGCCCATTCCGGCCCATTTCCACCCCCGGAGGTAGGTGCTGCTCCTTGACTGGGCTCGGGCCCCGCACAGCAGTCCCGCTGCCCTGCACTGGGGCCGTCTCGCCCGGTCTCCGCCGCAGCCTGCTCCTGGGGCGCTCAGCCACCTCCCTCCACCCCGCCTCAAGGCACCCGGAGACCTTCCACCCGCTTGGCCCCGGGCCGGGCTGAGCTGCCGGACCCGCCCCCTCGTGGGCCCCTCCCTCAGGACCCCGGGATGGGCGGCCCCCTCCCCAACGGCAGCCCGGACACACCCAGATACACACACCCACCTCTAGACAGCTCCCCGCCCGATTACGCCTACCGCCTGGACCGGGTCCCGGGGCGCCGCCCCCTTCCCGGTCCTCTACCCTCACCTGATTGCTTGTTCCCCGGCCGCACGCCTTGCTCCCCTCTCCAGCCCCCGCTCCTCGGTGACATTTCGCCCCTCTGCTTTTTCCCCGTTCCCCATGCTTCCTAACGCGGACGAAAGCCACTCAAGTACCGGAGTGGCCAACCCCATGCAGTTCCCGATTCTCCCTCTTACAGCTCTCACCCCTCCAGTGCCGACGGTAGAGAAAGACCTTACTCCAGGGGCTTCCTCCTCACTGGGGAATTGCCGGGAAGAGCAAACAAAAAAGGCGCTGGTGTAGGCTCCAAAATAAACATCTGAATTCATGATGGCATCGACAGAGGCTCTTATTGGATTAAAAGTTTCAAAACAAACAAAAACGCTTTGGAAAAAGGTCAGATTGGCGAAAGTTGGTTCTTGAAAGCAGTGTATACACTTCCCTATTTACTGATAACTGTGTGGTAAATGCAGGGCAATGCTGTGAGCTTATCAGGATAAGTTCCTGAAGTTTCAGGTCTTAGGTAACTATGTATGCTCAAGTCAGTGCCTTTCTAATGGGATTTATACTAACTACTCTCAACCAGTGAAGACTATTGGATGCAGTTACAGGCTTAGTGTTTCAGCAACTTTTCAAAAATCTTTTAATGTAAAAATGTTGGCCATACTTGGTAAATGCTCTGTTTTTCACCAGCTTTGGGGAACTAAATTTCAGAATCAAAGTATCATTACCACCCTGAAATTTCCAACTTTGAATTTAGATAGAGGCAGACTTATCTACCTTTACCTAATCCTGAGAGTGAACTTCTTCAAGTTCTCTGCATTTGAGTCCTGACACAACTTGGAGTTTTTCGTAACCCAGAGTTTACCTCCAAGTCCTAAACCCAAAGCCTTTCTGTGGGGAGCTCTGACCCTTCAGCTTAGAAATAATGGCTTATACTCAGGAGGGATTTTAGTCACTTTATAAAATAATGAGCATAATTTATGCATCAAGTAGTAAAATATTAAAGGTATCTAATCAGCCCACCTGTGTATAATTACATTTATTCAAAAAGCTTCTTTTTTTCCTTCAAAGAAAACTTGTCACCGCATTTTATATTGTGTGCAAATACCTTATGATTAACACTTCGTAAATAAAAATTGTCACACTGCTTTTTTTTACCCCCTCTATTCTGTTGAACTTCAGTTTTGATGTTATATAGCTTGTTAATAAGGAAAAATATGGGCATAGCTTGAATTTTTAGAAGTCTAACAATCACTTTTTGGTTTTAATGGTCCCTTGCTGTGAAACCTAAAGTACTAAACCTGTTGGTATTTCTTTTCCATGTTTAAACATAAGGAAAGTATCTCTATTTATTTGGAGATTTTGAAATTTTACCAGATAATATTTTTAAATAGGTGTGAATTGGAAAGCCTGAGGGGACTGGTTATAATTACTAACAACAGTTCGTTTCCTCTTTCAGCAGGGTTGAATGCCTGCCTACTCCCTCAGGCACGACCATGGAGAAGAGTGGGAACATACAACTGGAGATCCCTGACTTTAGCAACTCTGTCCTGAGCCATCTAAACCAGCTGCGCATGCAGGGCCGTCTCTGTGACATCGTGGTCAACGTGCAAGGACAAGCTTTTCGGGCTCACAAAGTGGTACTGGCTGCCAGCTCCCCCTATTTCCGAGATCACATGTCCTTGAATGAGATGAGTACTGTCTCCATTTCAGTCATAAAGAACCCTACTGTTTTTGAACAGCTCCTTTCTTTCTGTTATACGGGGCGGATATGCCTGCAACTGGCGGATATCATCAGCTACCTGACAGCTGCCAGTTTTCTGCAGATGCAGCATATTATAGACAAATGTACACAGATCCTGGAGGGCATTCATTTCAAAATCAATGTGGCTGAGGTTGAAGCTGAATTAAGTCAAACAAGGACAAAGCACCCAGAGGGACCTCCTGAGTCTCACAGAGTTACACCAAATCTGAACCGCTCCCTTAGCCCCCGACATAATACCCCAAAGGGAAACCGGCGAGGTCAGGTTAGTGCTGTGCTGGATATCAGGGAGCTCAGTCCTCCTGAGGAGTCCACCAGCCCTCAGATAATTGAACAGAGTTCTGATGTAGAGAGCCGGGAGCCCATTCTTCGGATCAACCGAGCAGGACAGTGGTACGTGGAGACAGGAGTAGCAGACCGAGGGGCCCGGAGTGATGATGAAGTTAGAGTTCTTGGAGCAGTACACATCAAAACTGAAAATCTAGAAGAGTGGCTTGGGCCTGAGAATCAGCCTTCCGGAGAAGATGGGAGTAGTGCAGAGGAAGTCACAGCCATGGTGATTGACACCACAGGCCATGGTTCTGTAGGACAGGAAAATTACATGTTAGGATCTTCAGGAGCCAAGGTCGCTAGGCCAACAAGCAGTGAAATTGACAGGTAAGTTTTGTTTGCCCATCTAATGGCTGTTGTGCAGACACAATTAAAGCAGGCCCCTCTGTGTGAATCAGAGTATCTTCCTTACTTGATGTTCTTAGTCTAAGTTTATGTTGGGGAAACTGGAAGTGTGCCAAAAGACTTGCATTCTAATTTTTTTAAAGCAGGAAGCTCCTAGTCCTGAAGTATTCACAGTGTTGTGAGAATTATGGTAAAGTTAGACACTTCATGAATCAGAATAACATCTGCAGTCACACTAGGATCAGTAATTGCCAGGGTTTCTTCAGAGTTCCAGGAAGAGAGCTGGTCATCAGCTGGGAATCTGACAGCACTGCCCTTCCTTGGTATGTTCTCACACAGGTAGGTGGCCTCTGGAAGTTTCACATTCCTTTGTAGCACTGTTTACTTTTCTTTGCCCCCATCTACCAAATTAGACGAAATATGGTACCAGCAGTGATTGTTCTTCTTAGTGTAATCACAGTAATTCCAAAGAAAAGCTTTTTGGATGTTTTTCATTCCTTTTTTTTCACTTGTCATTTGATATTTTTTCTGTTTTGTCATTGGTGACAGCTGCTACCACAAACCTGGCAGTTTCTTTTTTTCACCAGTGCTACTATGCCCTATGCCCCATGCCCCACTTTTCTCTTTCTAATGCATTGTAGTTGTTAGAACATTTCTTTGGGGGGAAATAACAGTAATTTTAATCTAAGTAAATTGAAATAAAGTCTCAATTGAAAGAAATATTACCAACTAAGATGGGTAATATTCTTTTCCTTTCTTAAAAATTTAAAATTGACTGTATGAACAGTGATAACTAAACAAGCTATGATTTTGGTTCGCATCTGGTCTTGAGAGACAAGTGTGTCATAGAAATTCAGAGAGTATATACTATATCCATTTAAGTTGGTCTTGATTAGAGTATTTTCCTTCTTGTGTCCTTAATAGTTAAAATATTCTTGAGCATAATACTTATTGTCACCCTATGTTAGCACTGTTGTCCCCCCCATCTTAGAACTGTATCAGAAATAATAGCTTAAATGCAAAGATTTTTGATCTTCATGATCAATGTCAACAGTCTGAAATATATAAAAAATTAACATGGGGCTTGGGGAAAGGATCAACTAAGAACCTAAAAGTTATATAGAAGAAACAAAATTACAGACCCAGTTTTAATTTATTCTTTTTTGGTCTTCTGGTACTTATATAAGGATAGAAGTTTATATTTAGCCTTAGCTTCACCAGGTCATATTGGCTGCGTCATTTTGTATTTCTTAAATTTACTAGGGCAAGCTTTTCTTATTTCATGTATGATTCTGTATTGGCTCCATGAAAGGACTTCTTAGAAATCTGTTGTTCAGTTTGTTCCCCCTTCCTAGACTATGGGATAAAGGAGGCAGACATCACCATTTTTTAAGTTCCTTGACACTACTTTTCTATTAGTCCCCTTTGTGCTCCTCTTCCAACAGATTTAGCCCCTCCGGCAGTGTTGTTCCCTTGACGGAGAGACACAGAGCCAGAAGTGAGTCTCCTGGGAGAATGGATGAGCCTAAGCAACCCAGCTCCCAGGTATGTAGTTGTGGATTTAGAATTGCTGCAGTGGTTGAAGAAATTGCCACTGTGTGTGAACATAGTATAATGAAAGAAAGGAAAGATGTAGGAGAGGTAACATTGGCCCTGTTTAATAAATACTGTATATGATTACTTTTCCCTTTATTCTTGCTTGTGAGCATGCAGGAAATACACTTGGTGTCAGCTGATTTTGGGAAGTAGAAAAGGATAAGATTGTGAAACTCTTTCCTGATTATAGGAGCCAGTCTATAGTCCTAAGAGTAATAAAAATAACCTGAAAACTACATGCAGGTAATGTAGGACCTGGGATGGAGAGAGTTTGATTTTGTACATGTGTGGATATAAGACTACATAATTATTAGTTTATATAGTATTGTAGTTGTGTAAATGAATTGCTTATGCATTTTTGTGTCCTGTTTGCTTTTTAGTATGCTTGTATCCTTTCATTTATTTTCTTCCTAAATATCCTGTTAGACTAAATGTTCTAGAAAGGATAGGAATGATGTCTTCTATTTTATTTGCAACTCTTTTTAGCAAGTAGTATAAGTATGTAGTCGGTTGATATTTTTGTTTATTTTTTCTCACAGGTGTCTATCATTGAAGATTGATTTTTAAAAAGTTGGTGAACTCACCAAGTAGAACACAATAAATTGTAAACACTGTGGCCCTTTAAAAGGAAACACTGGTGGATTAAGATTGCGTAGCTAATTTTTTATCTTCTGTACTATACTGATAGTATCTTGTTTAATTTTTATCTAAACCACTAGATGTTTATTGTGTATATAGTATAGTAACAGCAGTAAGACATTGTTATAAACTGTATTTACTTGTATATTATCATGCTGTTTGGTATCAGAAAAGGAACTGCAACCATTATAGGAGAATTTTTTAGTTTTAATAAGTTGTGAGAGAAAGTGTTAGGAGCTTGAAGGAAAAGTAAGTTTACTCATATTATTAGGGCCCTTCTTCTCTTCATCTCTCAAATAAAATGTGATGACTTTGTGACCTATGTGACGGTAACTATTGTGAAAATAAATACAGCAATGAGACAGACCTTACAACTTAATGTGGGCATAAGGCAGACTAACAAATACACAAAGCACATATAGATAAGACTTTATAGACTTAAGTAACTGTGTTGTGGGAGTAGGAGTGCTTAAAAGGCAGTTACAGGAATCAATATCCACTTAAGGAAAGTGTTACTCAGGAGAGTTTTGTTTTTTTTTTTTTTTTTTTTTTTGGTGGTACGCGGGCCTCTCTCTGTTGTGGCCTCTCCCATTGCGGAGCACAGGCTCCGGACGCGCAGGATCAGCGGCCATGGCCCACGGGCCCAGCTGCTCCGCGGCATGTGGGATCTTCCCGGACCGGGGCACGAACCCGTGTCCCCTGCATCGGCAGGCGGACTCTCAACCACTGCGCCACCAGGGAAGCCCGTCAGGAGAGTTTAAGTGTGGTTTTTAAAGTAGTTAGAAAGAGATGACTTATTCCACATATAGTTAGGATAGGGACAAAAATTGGAATTCTACAAGGTTGTTTACCTGACTGAAGCAGAAGGTACAGGCTGTAAAGAAATAGGAGATAAGTAGTATTGTCTGGAATTGCTATTAAGAGATGAGTTAATATATGCCTTAACACAGGGATCCCCAACCCCCAGGCCTCGGACCGGTATCAGTCTGTGGCCTGTTAGGAACCAGGCTGCACAGCAGGAGGTGAGCAGCAAGCAAGCGAAGCTTCATCTGCGGCTCCCCATTGTCAGTGGAAAAATTGTCTTCCATGAAACCGGTCCCTGGTGCCAAAAAGGTTGGGGACCGCTGCCTTAACATGGAAAGTTTATTATGACGAGTCTACTCACCAGTTATTTTTTTCCCCACCACATAGAACCAAAACAGGACATGGACTTACGTTGTAGTAAAAACAAATTTTGGTAGGCTTGAAGAGCTTCCTGATTATAAGGGTGATTTAACTGGAACAGAATACTTAAGGTCACCTTTATTCGAAATATTCTATGGCTTTTTCCTTTTTCTACCATATGAAGGTTAAAATACTTGGTCTAATTTTCCAAGTAATTTATAATCTTTCTAACCCAGCTTTTCCCACCATTCATCAGCATTAACTGTCCCAAACAGGCAGACTTTGTGCCTCAGAACTCCATCAGACTTCTGTCTCTGCACCTTGAGTCTGGAATACTTTGTTCTTCCCAGGTGTCTGAGTCCATGCAACACCTAACCCCTAGTTCCATCTGTCCTAACTAGCCTAGTCCTCTTTGATCTCCCCTTCTTAAACCACTGTAGCATTTATACATGGTACTGTATAATTTTTTCCTAATTCTCTACTGACTCATATAAATTATTCTTTTCTTATTTACATTAATTTGTCTCCTTCTAGATTGATATCTCCTTGAGAGCAGAGCCCACATTTTCTAATCTTAGTATCTGATGTTATCTTATCAAGTGCCCACTAAATGGGAGTTGTTTTACCTCTAACTAGTTCTGAGTAGCTAAGATTACTGAGTAGGTGCCCAATAAAGAGACAACTACTAAATAAGGAATTATTTAGTTCCCTGTGAAGTCCTCAGTTTGGGAGATATTTAAATAAAATTAGTGAACCAATCAGATAAGTCCCTTCAGTTCTTTTAGTCTCTGATTAGTAACTAAAGATTAGGACTGTGGACAGCAGTGAAGGCCATGTCAAGAATCTAGACTGGTATTTGTTTTAGAAAATATGGGAAGCATTCATTTATATGGAATTTACTCATTATATGGAATAATTCATTTAAAAAATAGTTTTGGGGGCTTCTCTGGTGGCGCAGTGGTTGAGAGTCCGCCTGCCAATGCAGGGGACACCGGTTCGTGCCCCGGTCCGGGAAGATCCCACATGCCGCGGAGCGGCTGGGCCCGTGAGCCATGGCCGCTAAGCCTGCGCGTCCGGAGCCTGTGCTCCGCAACGGGAGAGGCCACAACAGTGAGAGGCCCGCGTACCACAAAAAAAAAAAAAAAAAAAAAAAAATAGT
>NC_041217.1:44415115-44496168 GCF_002837175.3 Physeter macrocephalus
AAGCCCGCGCGGCCGGAGCCTGTGCTCCGCAACGGGAGAGGCCACAACAGTGAGAGGCCCGCGTACCACAAAAAAAAAAAAAAAAAAAAAAAAAATAGTTTTTGAACACCAGGTACATATCAGGCACTGTGAAGTTCTGGCATATTCGGCAATGTAAAATTATCCCTGTGCTTACAGAGTTTACAATCTAGTAGGGAATTGCCAACTGGGAGAAGTGAAATGATCCACTTCTTCGTGACAGAGAGAACCAGGAGGCAGCCATTTTTGTCCTTGCTTCTTTTTTAGAGTATAAAGGAATAAAACTAGCAAAGATACATTGTTACCTTTGACAAGGACCTAATCTACATTTTATGCTCATTTATTTGCTCTTTTATTGCAATTTTATTGCAATAATTTTTAGGTGAAATTGATCATAATGTGTGAGTTTTCTGATTATGGTTCATGACAGATAACTAAAATACATTTACTTTCTGTTTGTGGATAATACTGCTATGACATTGTTTTCCTTAAAGCTAGGCAGTTTTTTTTAGGGAATAGGTATCCTCAAGATTATGAATAATATTGTGAATTTTTGTAATGTTTAATAATAGCTAACATTTATTGAGCTACATGAAGCACTTTCATTCAATGCTCATAGCAACCTATAAGGTAGATGCTATTATTATATTCATTTTACAGATGAAGAAACTGACGCACAGAGTAGTTAAATAACTTGCTCAAAGTCGAACAATAAGTAGGATGCAGGTTTGAACCCAGGTGCCAGCACCCTTAATTGCTGTAAAGTATAACATCAGGCATTCAGGGATATCTCAAGGTATTATTATCATATTTGATTCCCATGAGAATCCAATGGAATTGGCAAAACATATTCTAACATTTTTATTTTATGGATGGGGAAACTAAACCTCAGAGAAGTTATTCTATGCTCTGCCCATGGTCACCCAGGACCTTTTAGTGGGATAATCCCTCATTCTTTTTTTTTTTTTTTTTTTTTTTTTGGCTGTGTTGGGTCACCGTTGCTGCGCGCAGGCTCTCTCTAGCTGTGGCGAGTGGGGGCCACTCTTCCTTGTGGTGCACAGGCTTCTCATTGCGGTGGCTTCTCTTGTTGCGGAGCCCAGGCTCTAGGCGCACAGGCTTCAGGAGTTGCAGCACACAGGCTCAGTAGTTGTGGTTTGCGGGCTCTAGAGCTCAGGCTCAATAGTTGTGGTGCAAGGGCTTAGTTGCTCCACAGCATGTGGGATCTTCCTGGACCAGGGATCGAATCCATGTCCCCTGTATTAGCTGGTGGATTCTTAACCACTGCGCCACCAGGGAGGTCACAATCCCTCATTCTTTATGTGAGTTCAGTTTTGATCATCCAGGGAATTGGAGCAGAAAGAAATGTTACATGAAATAAATCAGAAATCATCTAAAGCCTTACTATTCGATGCTTGACTTCACATACTGCTTCCCAAACCTGCTGAGAACCACCTCTATTCTGTTGGAAATACTGAAGAGCATTGTTAGCTAACATGTGAAAGGAGACAATACACATTTCTAGATATTCAAGAAAAGGGTATAAGATTATTTGCTAATTAGATTCATTTTTCTCCAGTTAATCCAGAGTCAACTTTTACATATTCTCCTCTTTGCATTGTACTTTACCTCTGCTACACGTATGGAATTTTCTCCTGTATATTTAAAATGCTTATATAGGGACTTCCCTAGTGGTCCAGTGGTTAAGGCTTTGTGCTTCCAATGCAGGGGGCACGGGTTCCATCCCTGGTCAGGGAACTAAGATCCCACATGCTGTGCGGCCAATAAATAAATAAAATGCTCATATATATTTGTGTGTGTGTGTGTGTGTGTGTGTGTTTGTGTGGTTTTTTTTTTTTTTTTGGCTGTGCTGCACATCATATAGGATCTTAGTTCCATGACCAGGGCTTGAACCCATGCCCCCTGCAGTGGAAGCACAGAATCTTAACCACTGGACCACCAGGGAAGCCCCTATATATATTTGTGTGTGTGTGTGTATGTGTATATAAGCTTTTTACTCAAAACATTATACATAAAACATATATGTGCTATATACACCCACGCACACAAGGACTTCAGAAGTCATCAGGCTAAATAAATCAGAAATTTATGAATGGTGATATTTTAATATAGAATTTTGAATGCAAAGGATTTATAAATTCAAGATTTTTAAATTCTTCATTCAAAGGAATATATTGTTCCCTCTCCCTCCCAGCTTTCAGATAGGAGGAAACCATGTTTATTTCATATGTTAAATATTTTGACTATTTAGATTGTTCATGTTCAGATTAAGTAAAACAAAATTAACGTCTTACCTAATTGATATTAAGGAATTGTGGTTTTTTTAGGTGCTATAGTGGTATTTTGATTACATTAAGAAAAAGAATCCTCGTCTCTTAGAAATGCATACTAGAATATTTATGTATGAAATTATGTCTGGGATTTTCTTCAAAAATAATATGAAAAAGGAGAGAAATAGCTGAGGGTAAAGAAAAAACAAAATTGTTCATGTGTTGATAATTGTTGGGTGATGAGGAGTCAACACACTGTTGTGTCTAAAACTTATTAAAAAGTTTTAAACTGTATATCATTTTCCCTTCATTAAAAAAATTAAATCAGAAAAAGAAAGCATTTATTTTGCAATAATGTAAAGGGTTAGTAATCTAAGTAACAATAGCAGAGTTTTAATGCTACTTTTATAATAATTGCTTTTTTTATGTCTTGAGTAATTTTATTTCAATGCAAGAAATTTAACTTAGTGGGGAGATACTTTATAAACTAAGAGAAATTGGAGAAATAATATATAAATCACAGATTATTCTCTTTATTTATTTTTGGCTGCATTGAGTCTTCGTTGCTGCGCGCGGGCTTTTTTAAGTTGCGTCAAGTGGGGGCTACTCTTCGTTGCGGTGCGCGGGCTTCTCTTGTTGTGAGCACGGGCTCTAGGCGCGCAGGCTTCAATAGTTGCGGCGTGCGGGCTCTAGAGCGCAGGCTCAGTAGTTGTGGCTCGCGGGCTCTAGAGCACAGTAGTTGCGCACAGGCTTAGTTGCTCTGCGGCATGTGTGATCTTCCCGGACCAGGGCTCGCACCTGTGTCCCCTGCATTGGCAGGCGGATTCTTAACCACTGTGCCACCAGGGAAGCCATCTCTTTACTTTTAATAATCTGTTTAAATCAAACCACTACAAATAATAGGTATGTAAAATTAGATGATAATACTTCTGTGCAGTGTATTTTAAGGACACTTACCCTTACTATAAACAGTTTGAAAAGTAAATTAGCAACATCATTACGAATATGTATTTCTTCTACTTCTCTTTGTTTTGTCTGCTTTTTGTTCAGAGGGCAAAATCAGAAACCAAGTCTTTTTTTTTTTTTGGTGACTTTTTTTTTAATACTTATTTACTTATTTATTTATTTTGGTTGTGCCAGGTCTTAGTTTCAGCTCCAGAGCTCCTTAGCTGTGGCTTGGTGGCTCCTTAGTTGCAGCAGGCTGGCTCCTTAGTTGTGGCATGCAAACTCTTAGTTGCAGCATGTGTGTTGGATCTAGTTCCCTGACCAGGGATTAAACCCGGGCCCCATGCATTGGGAGTGCGGAGTCTTATCCACGGCACCAGCAGGGAGGTCCCAGAAACCAAGTCTTGTACTTCTTTCTCTGTGGCACCTGTCATTGTATTTGGTGGTCAGTAGTCACTCAGTAAATACTTACTGAGTATCAAATTTTGAAGAGGTTATAGGAGGGAATAACCAAGTTAGTAAATTCATATCTCAGCCTAGTTTCCTTTCCCAGCTCTTTTGCCAATTTTCTCTGAGGTCAGTTAAACTTTTATTAGTCTTTAGAATGAAGAAAATATGTTGGTGTGGTACTAAAATATTTTTGGGTAAAAAGGAATACTGTCACCTACAAATTATATACATTTTTATAAAGCTAGTTACTGTTGGGTTAAATTTTGGTATTAATGATAATGCCATAAATATGATTTATAATGTGCTTGCCATAATGTATTCTGTACTGTCAGATATAGTAGCCATTAGCCATGTCACATGTGGCTATTTAAATTTAAATTTTAGTTAACTGAAAGCAATTAAAATGAAAAATTCAGTTCCTCAGTCACACTAGCCTATTACACATGCTTAATAGCCATATGTGCCTGGTGGCAACTGTATTAGGTGGTGCAGATTATCAAGTATTTCCATCATCACAGAAAGTTCTGTTGGACCAACATTGCCTAAGTACCTACCTGATTGTCTAGACTATAATTGCAAATTAGAGTCCAAATGGATGTTATGAGTGGGCTTAGATTCTCCTATCACCATAAATTAAACATTCAGCAGGGGTTTAATAAGCATGCAGTTTTTCAGCCAGAAAGTAACTCAGATGTCCTGTTCTTTTATGGTAATGGAATAGAGTGGCCTCGATTTTTTTTTTTTTAATTTCTATCTTAACATCTTTACTTTTTCGTAGTAATTAATTTCCTATTTGGATCGCTACAAAAAATAAGCATATAGCTTAGTAACAGAGGTAAAAATAGATTTGATGTCTTTTACTATATATACTTAATAATATATATTCTTTCTTATTGTCCTCATCTGGTACAGGTAGAAGAGTCAGCAATGATGGGAGTAAGTGGCTATGTGGAGTATCTCCGAGAGCAGGAAGTATCTGAGCGGTGGTTCCGGTACAACCCCCGTCTCACCTGTATCTACTGCGCCAAATCTTTCAACCAGAAGGGGAGCCTGGACCGCCACATGCGCCTGCACATGGGGATTACACCATTCGTCTGCCGCATGTGTGGCAAGAAATATACCCGGAAAGATCAGCTGGAGTATCACATCCGCAAGCACACAGGCAACAAGCCCTTTCACTGTCATGTTTGTGGCAAAAGTTTCCCCTTCCAGGCCATCTTGAATCAGCACTTTCGCAAAAACCACCCTGGCTGTATACCCCTGGAGGGGCCTCATAGCATCTCCCCTGAAACAACTGTCACATCTCGGGGACAAGCCGAGGAAGAGTCACCTTCACAAGAAGAGACAGTTGCTTCTGGGGAAACTGCCCAGGGCTCTGTGTCCACTACTGGGCCAGATTGAAATAGCGAGGAGGGGGGCAGACCCTCTTCCCCTTTGGGCCGTAAGTAACCAGCATCAGGGCCATGGGCTGGTACTTAGATTCACAAAATGCCACAACACCAGATCAGAAGATGTAAGCAAGATGTTGTATCAGCAACATACACAAGAGCACTAGAGGCTCTTCCCCTCTTTCTTCCCACATCACACTTTGGAAAATAATCAAGCAAATCAACTTTCTAATTCAGGGATCAACAGCCTTGGTTTGTTAACTTTATAAAAAAAAATTTTTTTTTAACAAAACAGTGATAAATGATCATTTATCTACCAGTCGTGTTTGAACACTGTACTTTGGTCCATATCACCCTGGTGGCTGTAATTGCCCAGATCTGAAAAATGAAGCAGGAGCTTTGGTCATCTGAACCAGCCAGCCACAGGAGAGAAGGAAGTAATCATGATGGTGATGATGAGGGGGAATTTCTCTTCTTCCTTCCCTGCCAGAACAGGCAGTTTCTTATCTCAAGAAGAAAAAAAAAAAAAAAAAAAGAATCCCAGTGGTTCTTTTTATTTTGAAAGGTTAGATTAATCTTTGCCCTGACAAGGCGTCTGATACTTTGCCTGATTGTTTCAATGTATGCAGCCATCTTGGAGCAGTATTCTAATGGGCAGCATCACCTGAAGCACTTTAGGCACCTGGAAGTGAAATGAGCAGCGAAGTGTTTGCAATAGGTAGTTCTGCATCTGGGGGCGTGGGTGTTGTGTTGAGGAGGGAGGGAGCAGGGAAGGAAGTGTATTTGTTCTGCAATTATCGAACAGCACAGAGCCAGCCGTACTGCAACTTCCTGATCGGTATTTGTAAGCCATAGTGCTTATATATCTTCAAGTGTTAGGAAATGGCTCTAGTCCAGATGAATTAATGCATAAGGCTGACTACCAAAGTTTCATCCAGTCTCTTCGGCTCCTAGCTTCACATAACAGCAATATTATGCATCAAAAATGTCACTTTACAGTGAAATGAGCCTGGATTGTATTTTTAAATCTACAGGTCTCCATATTTGATAACTTTTATATGACATTTTAAACACATTTTTTTCTGCAATATTGTGGTTGTAGAAATTCAACACTATGCTTCTTACTGCAACTACAATTCCATTTCCTTCTACATATGTGATAGTTTATATTTTCAGTCCAATAGAAGAACCTCACTAAATCCATGTCTTGCGTCTGCAAACTTAGTAATTCGTAAACCAACCATCAGCAAATTGCTGATGACTCCAAGAGCTTTGCTTTTTAATAATACACTACAGGGCATTTACCAGAAAACATCATGCACAATCATGTTGCAATAAATTGATCAAAGGATCGATTTTAATCAGGTTTGGTTACTTAATCATTCCTAAGATTTTTTAAACTTCAAGGGACCTTTTTGGTAGTTCTGGGTATTTCTGAGATTCTTAATCCAGCACTGAGAGAAAGAATTTACCAAACATGTAGAGCTTTAGATGCCCTGTCTTGCGTGCAGAGAATGAAGCAGGATTATTAAGGGATGCAGGCAAGTAGATGCTTACAAGTTACAGTGCAAATAGAAAAGAGAAAAATCTCTAGCTTCTCTTAATTGATCATTAATTTCTTAAAGAGTATTTAAATATGTAGTGGTTTAAGAAATTGTTTTGGTGCAGGGGCATAGATGATTGTAAAAGAGATTTGGGAGAGGGGCTGATCATGCCTGAACTGTTGGTGAGCCATTTGTGAGAACGTTAGTAGTGTGCTCCCTTCCTGAGACTGCTTTGGGTATGTGACAAAGTGGGTAGGAAAGAATGGCGTTGCTTTGATGATAGGAAGTTAGAATGCAAAGGGTAATTATTAAGCAATCTGAGACCTGTACATATATATATACAGCTGCACCATATCACTAATGAACGGTTATTTTTTCTTCTGGTAAAACAATGCATCTTTTAATAGGAATGTAATAATGCTACCATTTGATTAGAGCCTACCCTTAAACATTATGTTGAAGCCGTATTTTGTCTTCAGAAGACATAGACTATGGCATTCTCCTCTTTAGATGGGCAACTGTATGATGGGGTGAAAACTGTCGCCTAGGGCCGTCTTAGGGACCAACTATGCTCTGTGGCATAGAAAAAGTAGAGTTGAAATTAGACTGAAATATTTAAGGAAACATTTCAGCTGGTAATCAAGGCTTTCAGTGGACAGATTTTGCCATTACTAAATAGGCAGGGAGGTGAGAGGTACAGAATATGCTGCTTTAGATGGAGCTTTTAAGCCTACCAAAAAATTAAGTCCATCCTACTTTTCAGAAGTATTATGCTGGAAAGTTCTTTATTGCTTTGTTAGTTCCTTAGATGTTATTTGAGAAAATAGAGCTATTTAAACTATTACCAAATTGTAAAAGTGAGGTGCAGTAATTTCTGTAAAGAGAAACTTTGCAGCATTTGTCAGTACTCCATCCAGGGTTAGCAACAAACATTTTAAATGCAGTAGGGACTGTCTGCTAGATGTGAAAATGCTATGAGTGTTTGATGGGTTCCCCCTCCCTTTTTATTCACTGCTAATAGGTTTTTGCTGTATCTGTACTGTGAATAGAGTGCTTCTCGGTCATCTATGACCACATCAGCACAATCCTGTTTGCTGGTTCTCTCCTCTTAACTGGCCTAGTGCAGAGCCATGAAATTCATGAAAATTCAAGCCAGCCTAACTTTTAAACAAATTTAAGTTTCTGAAAGCAGTTTCCCCATTTTAGTTAGAAGAGATATTATTCTAAATAACTATCCAAGATTCTTATCCAGGTTCACTGTGACATTGTCCTAGTTCTTAGCTAACATCACTGTAGGGTCATAGGAGTTAGTAGTGTTCTACCTACCTTAATGAATAGCTATATAGGTGTGTGCACAGAGGATACCTCTCTTAAGGATGTACTAAATGGACTTTAGCTAATGCTGAAAACTCATTACCAAATTTTAACTTGCACATGTCACCTTGTGAAGGGAACACCATTAGCAGTGAGAGCTAAATCATCATTAAGTACTTTAATGCCATGAAACAGCAAACACTGGGACTGTTTTCATTTATTGAGTAGCACTTAATAGCAAAGGAGCTACCCAATATTCTCAGCAAAAGAAGAGAGATGACAATATATTAATCTGCTTTCATTCTAAGAGGTACCTTTTATTCTCTCAGTACTCTGATACCAGTTTAAAATATGGCATTGGCATGAACAGTAATAGTGTACTTAGGCAGAAGGCTCTTTCTAATGACTTGTTCTCTCTTTACTCAGAACCATATTTACCTCTGAACTGAGTTGAATTTTACTTTATGTGAGTTGCAAACTACCCCCAAGCTATCCGTTATACTAGAGGGTCAAATCTAATCTTGAATGTGTAAAAATAAATTCATTCCTGAAGGATAAAAATTGGAAAAGAAGGGAGATAGCAGTTAAGGGAAGTTTTCTTGTTGTTATTTTTTGGGTTTTTTTTTAATGTTTCCAGTTCCCTCTACATCATTGAAACAGGGTTTTCCAAAGATGGCATGACAATAGAAATAAACCATTTTCCTACTAACTTCATAGTTGAAATCAGGCCTTGGTTGGAAGTGGTTTTATGGAAGAGTGAAATAGTGAACTTCATCCTTAATAGCTGAATAGTCTTTAGTCAAGAAATAACTTTTGAAAAGTTTTAGCTGTTACTTAACACTAATTTTGTTTTAACTGGTAAAAATGACATTTTATTTGATTGGAAGATCTAATTTAAAGAAATGAAAGCAATGGGTAATGGAAAGGAAATTAAATTGAACAAAGGTAAAAGTCTTCTTAGTCATAGTGGAAAGGCATTTAATCAGGAAGGAGTTGGAATCTTGGAAGTTTTAATTTTTTCAGCTGCAACAGACGTGGTTTTTTTTTCTCTTCCTCAAATGTTCTCCTTATCTGTATACTTACTCATTCAGTATTTTGTTTGCTGAGATTTAGAGGAGGGACAACTAGCAATTAAACCAGGTAAATCTCTTAATTTGAGAGGATGCCCTTTAGCAAAGTATATCTCTAGGATTTAGTAATTAGATCAAGTTTCAGCAAACCATAGCCCCCAGGCCAAATCCTGAGGTCACTTGTACTGTAAAGAAAGTGATAGTGGAATAGATCCACACCTATTCGTTTAGGTATTGTTTATGGCTACTTTCTGCAATAGTGGCAAAGTTGAGTACTTTGACAGAGACCACATGGCCTGCAAAGCTTGAAAACAAAAGTTTGCCAAGTCCAGAATTAGATTTTAAAGAATTACACCACTGCCTCTCAATTTGTCACTCTTGCCATTTTGCCTTTATAATAATAGTTTGGTTGAGGTTTTAAATTCATACTGCCATATATGCATCAGTTTCTTGAAAGAGGTTGCCATCTTTTTCTAGATCCTTGTCTCATTTGTGCTGCTTCTTGAATCCCATTGCTTTAAAGCATTTAGAGTAGGCCTTATGATTTGTCCTTGCCTTAAAGGTGCATTAAAATTTAGGATGGTAATTACAGATTTAAGAAAGTAATTTTTTAAAATAATTCCCATGCATAATAATGTAGGGTTAAATGAATACCATGTTTACATAAAGTACTGTAAGAAAAGTAATGTTTTTATAAGTGTTTTGCCATTTCTCTAAGTTAACATAATGATGATGATGGCAAGAATGAATTTATTCCCACTAGTATTAAAAATTAATTTCTGTTATGAATAGGTGGTTTGATTCTTATCCAAAGTACTGTTTTTCTAGATTAGAAAGCTCTACCCATTTCCTTTACTGTAAATCTTCATTTCCTCAAGCAAACTCACTCTGTTCCATGTGGGATAGTAAAAAGCCAAAATCTTCCTTTTTTTTTTTTTTTTTTTTAAAGTCAGTGTTTTGAAACATAATGAAACATCTGAAGATTTAAAGTTCTTTTTAGACCTACCTTCCAATTTCTGTTATTGTTTGTAATTCTTCTAAATCTGTAATGGGCCATTATGTATTTGATTTGTGAATGTTCATTCTTACTGTTCAAATAGCTTATTTATGCCAGATGTGGAAAAAATGGAAAATGTTAGGATGATAATAAACAGAATTCCTTGCAAGAGGAGAATATAATTGCTCCCGATTTGGAAACAATATATGGACTTCTGAGGTAAATTTATCTGGGCAAAGTGTTCTAGGCCATGCTGATACAATACAGTGGATTTGATTCTTACTTTGTTATTAGCTCTACCAAGACATACGAAGTTTGGATGAGTGACCTAGCCGCATATACGGCACCTCTTCAGTAGGCATTTTATTCTTAAAGTTGCCTTTTTTCTAAGTTGGATATTAGTAGGTTTTATATGTTACACTCTCCAAGTAATAGATAATCTTCATCTAGAAGGTTCCAGAATATTTGCATAGGTGATATCTGCCTTGTCTTAGAGCACTTATAGTAATAGTGAGTTCTTGAGATTTTGGAGTGCTGCTTTTCTGGTTAATTTGGGATTCTGATTAATCTGGGGTAGAGGACTTGTGAAAGAAATTGTCTTTAGGTAGCCCAGTGAATCATCTGCATCCACCACCATTTGAGGTCTTGGTAATAGATGTCATTTAAATACGAATCTGTTGAAAACAATGGAGTTTGCCAAGCATTATGACTTCTTTGATAATTATCAGTCTTATGTTGCTTTGCCTCCTTTGCTTTTTAGTGTCTGTTTTCACTCTTATTCTTAAGTGGTGCTTTTCCCAGGGCCAGTCTTTTTACTTTGCATTAAGTATGTTTTCTTGCTCAGGACAAGCCAAAGTTGGATATTTTGAGTACTTTCAAACCTGACTTAATTACATTCCAAAGGATGTAACTGTTGATAGGAACAGTGATATCAAAACCTGCAAGATATTTGTACAGACTATCCAGTTTTGTTGTGTAGGCAGACTATCTTTTCCCTTCATTGTAAGGAACAGCAATGACTTAGAAGGCAAATATTACCTGAAATATACATTATGTTCACAGAGCATGCATGTATAAGATAAATAAATTCTTATCTTACGTCTTCCCCATTATCTGTATAATAAATACCTCCCACAGTAACATAATTAAGAAAGGTCCATTAGCTCAAATAGTGGAAGTTTTAAACACAAAGCTTAGTTACAAAGGCAGAGCAGTTTAGGGGAAAAAAAACCAAAATAACACTTTTCTGATGCTTGCTTTTTTCATGTCTACTCAGTAAGTCCTGTTAAGGAAGCTAGAATTCACCACCCAGTTAAGAGAGATATTTGTTCAGTATCTCATATGACCAACAACACAATTTTATACTGTGAATTTTAGAATCTCAATTAATCCATAATGCCAGAAGTCAAAGTATGTATCTCATAGGGAAATGTTCCCTATTCTATGAAATCACTTATCTTAAATGGTGGGTAGCATACAGGACAATCTGTTCCATTAAGTAAATTTTTGTTCCATTAAGTAATTTTTGGTACCAGACAATCTGCTTGGAATTTGTATAACAAAATTGATTTTAGACTTAGTTTAGATGTGGCTTCCTATACTTGAGAGTCCTAAACCCACTTGGTTAGAGGCTGGTGTATACTTTTAAAAGCCTGCACTTTTCACTACAGAGATAAAAGATCAAAAAGAAGGGGACAGAATTAACCATACTAAGTGCTTTAGAGAAATAATTGCAGTAAATTCTCAAAATAATCCTCTGAGGTAGTAATAGTAGTAACTAAAAATAGCTGACTTTAAGTGTTTACTATGTGTTAGGCACAGTTCTATGTGCCTCACCGTTAACTCATCTAATCCTTATGACAATCCCATTAGGGTAGATACTGTTATTATCCTCACTTTAGAGAGAAAGAAACGGAGACACAGAGAGGTTGACCTAGGCAGTCTTTCACTACACTTGACATTCTTAGTAGACTATGTTGCCTTTAATAGGTGTAATTATACTACATTTTATAGATGAGGAAACTGTTGAGCCCAAGATTACACAATGGATAAATTGCAGAGCCAATATTTACCAATCTGATTCTGAAGCCCAGGCTATCTCCAGTACATCGTGTTAACTCTGTTTACTTCTAAGAGTTGGAGTGAACTAGAATATACAATAGCCAGTAACAGCACTGCTTTCAGTGAACTTTTAATTCAGGAATAAGTGATTGGAAGATTTCTTCACGAGATAAAGCAGTTGACCTCTGAGCAGATGTTGAATGATGAATATTTTCTGGGGATATTGCCCACCAGTTTAGAGGAGTCACCCATTTGGTAGTTCTAACTGTGAATGAGTGATTGAGTTACTACCAAGGCAAAAATTGAAAGATAGCATTCCAGTTATCTATTGCTGTGTAATGAACTATCCTAAACCTTAGTGACTTAAAACAGCAACTACTTTATATATCGCATGATGTTGTGAATCAAATTCAGGAAAGGCTTGTCTAGGCAATTTCTTGCTCCCTGTGGTGACAACTCAGGTCACTTGGTAGTATTCAGCAGGTGGTTGGACTGGTCAGGAGTGTCCAAGATGATCTCACATTCCTGACACCTTGGTAGGGAGGGCTAGAAGACTAGGCCCAGCAGGCCTCCTCTCCCTCTCTGGAGTCTCAGGGACTCTCTATCTGATCTCTCCATCATAGTAGTCAGAGTTATGAAATGGCAGCTCAGGCCTCCAAGAGGCTGGGCAGAGGATGCCAGTCCTCTTCAAGGCCAGGCCCACAGCTATCATAGAGTCATCACCATACACTATTGGTCAAAGAAGTCACTGGTCAGCCCAGATTCAAGGGGAGAGGAAATACCTTACCACTTGATGGAAGATGTGTCAAGGATTTGGGGCCAACTTTAATCTGTTATAGGTAGCATTAGGTTTTTTTGATTTGTCTTAACTCTTGTGTGTTCATTTAGGTCAGTTGTTTGTGCCATAGAAACCATTTCTTATATCTACCATGGGTCAGTAAAGGAGCTAGAAGGAGAATGAGACAAATACCTGGGACGGATTTCTTTAGCTTCCCACCCCCTGAGTTTCATTTATATTATAGCAAAATTTCCATTTTTTCTTTTGTTCAAGTTCCAAATTGTGAGCATTTGCCAGTTTTTTTTTTTCCCCTGTGAAGCCACAGTAACTGTCTATGCTAAACCAGAAATACTCCAGAGGGAATAAAAAGCTTGCTGTTACAGACCTTGATTTATTAGAGATGTCAGCTGTATTTAATTTACAAATAGGCAAGAACTCCTGTGGTATGGAAAATTTATATGGCTGCTAAATCTGTTTCAACAGGAGTTTCTATTGAGTGGCTAGATGGATTATATTCTTGAGATGATTGCAAGTTTTGCCTACATATCCTACACATCTTTACTGCCACCATACCACCTCTGGCACAAATTTGTGCTAGGATAATAGGTTCATTCCATTTATATTACCTTCCATATGGGAAAATCCGTTGCCCAGTTTTATAGTTGTTAATCTTTTAAAATTATCAGTTGCTATCAGCTTCTGTTATATAGAATAACAAATCATTGAATTTTTACTATTTTTGGTTAGACTTGTCAAATTTAGGATGCTTTATTTAAATTCCTGCTGGCTTATAAATGGACTTTTATTGCCTTCAGAAGAAATAACGGCAGAGAATGGATTCTGCTCTAAAAATGATCATCCCCAAATGAATACACTTTCTAAGAGAAGAAAGGTTTGGTATTATCTATCCATTCCGTGTGTAGTGGTTTCCTAGAGAATTAGTTGTGAGGGCTTCTTGCTGGTCATCCCCAATTATCATACAGTGAAGAGATCTCTGTTCCCCGGTCAGGCCTCAGGAATTACAAATACAGGATATAAAAGGGGTACTCAGGGCTGAAGACTTAATTTAGGACTCTAGAAAATGCTGGGAAGAGAAAAGAAAGACTTCGGCATTTGTAGTTGAATAACCAGGGTTGGAATGTTTGAGTCATTTAGGCATCAGGATTAATTAGATTTTATCATATAATGATTGGGGCAAATTTTGATGAATAAAAATAAAATAGCCTTAACATTTTCTTTTTTATACATATTTCCACTCTGCTGTACCTCAAAGTCTGCTCTTTGTGACAGAGAAGCCTTTGAAAATATACTCCCAGGGAATGAAAAATTGGTTCTAGGTACTTTTGCTAGAACCATCTTTGCCATAGTCAACTTTGCTGCAAGCATTTTCACCTTATAAATAATTCGCTGTAAGGCAGTTTTGCCATAAAAGATAAAAAATAAAAGAGGGACATTAAAAAGGACATAATGAAGCATGAAAATGAGTAACAAAATTTTTAAAACTTTATTGCAAAATACAAAATATTTCAATACCTCTAAAATGTGTGTAGATTAATGGCAATCCTGCACAAATAACTGACTTTGTGTGTTGTACCTAAGCACTTGTCTTCCAGGTCTTTCATTCTTAGTATTTTATACTTTTTTTTTTTTTTGCTTGTTGATTCATCTCCTCATTCAGCATTGTGCTTTTTCTTTTTGCTTAAATTTCTTCCTTCATTAAGAGAGGTATCAGTTTCCAAATACCAGGATGCATATTTGTAGCCAAGCTTTGTATTGCATTGTGAAAGCCTCTGCACCGTTGTTTGTTCTTGGCATTTTGTCATATGTCCATTCGTAGACTTTCCAAAGTTCTGTGGGAAATGTGGGTTCAACTCTGCACCTTTGAGGCTTTTGGCCTCTTTATCTTCCAACGTAGTGTTTCAAAACAAGAAACCAACTCTTGGGGCAAGTCATCATTATCTGTCAGCTCAATAAAGGCATCAGTAATGTTGCTAACTGGGAGAAATGCCAGTCGAAACCAAACTATCAAACCAAAAACTCATCCAGTTATTTTATCTTTTGTGGTAAAATTGTCTTATGACCAATTAGTTATGCTGTGAAAATGTTTGCGGCAAAGATACTTATAGTGAAAATACTGGACACTTGAAAAATATTTGATCATCTATGAAGATGCCTCTTATTCGGTTTCTTACAGCTCTTTGGGCTCTCCTCTAGATTCTCTGTGACTCTTAAATTTGAAATCATCTGGTGGTTGCACGAGAACTAAGTATAGTTGTTTCTTGAACAATGTGGGAGTTAGGGTGCCGACCCTCTGCAAGTGGAAAATCCCCCTATAACTTATAGTTGGCCTCCGTTTCTGTGGTTCCTCTGCATCCAGGGATTCAACCAACCACTGATGGTGTAGTACTGTAGTATTTACTATTGAAAAAAACCTGGCTATAAATGGACCCATGCAGTTCAAACCCATGTCGGTCAAGGGTCAACTGTACTGTGGTCTCAAACTGAAAAAGAACAAAGTCAGAAGAAAGGGAACCTGCAGATTGACAAAATACTTATTCTTTCTTTTCAGCATCACAAGTCTAAACCATTTAATAACCACATCCTGAGAAATTCCTTAAGGTTTAGATTTCTGCTTTTACATATCTTGTAGCAGATGTTTTGACATTTTTGAAGATGATCTACTGAGTTTCCTATAAATAGAATCCTAACTACAGTGGTTCTTAAAGAACCACTGCAAAAACAGAATTACAACACAGGGAACAAAGCTTAAAATGTGTTTCCTCTGGAAGCCACGATGCTAAATCAGGAGTCACTACGTGTGGCTGGAATCCACCTCTAGAATGGCTATCAGCCAGATAGGAAAGATATTTAGAATTTATATGGTATTTGATATTTTTACAAAAATGATTTTAAATCATGTAACTTGAAGTTTTAAAAAATGAGCCTGTTTTCTTTTTGGAAAAGTGGGCCAATAAAAATAACACTAATATAATTCAATTGTATATGCATGTGCATTGAACACAGAGTGGTATACTAAAGAAGTTCATGCAAATAACTTTTGTGGGAAGTTTGGCTATTTTCTTAATATCTTTTTTTCATAAATGTATGTTTATAAATATATTTACTCATCCACTATGACCTTGGTAGCTTTAGAAGCATTTTGTTAGCTGTATCATTGATTATAAAAATCAAATTCTTGGCATAGTAGGCTATGAGAGCTTTTAGTTGCTTTGTTTGTATTTTGGCTAAGAAAATTGTTTCTTGCACTTTCTATTTATAAAGATGTTATAACACTTTGCACCCACTTAGTGCAGCTGTTCTTCAGCGACAAAAGATGTAGGCGTTAAAGTGAAATGTATGTTTAGAAGCCTGGCAAAAGGAGGGATCTCGAAAGAACAAATTTGGCTTGCATCTACCTGAGAAAAGCTGGGGGTTAATATAAAATTTAGATTGAAAGTATCTGTTGGGCTAGGTGTACAGTTGCTGCAAGTTGCAATATCATTGTGAGTTGCCAGCTATGGGTATGTGATTTTATGTATGTATGTGAGAAAAAGGTGTCTGATGAAGGCAGATAAGTCAGTGTAGAAAATTCTACCTCTCATTAAAGACTGAGAATATTCCAAGATTGCCCTGTAGCCCCTTAGGCAGGAGGCTGGATTCCTCAGCCACCATCCACCCCATTCTCTTGTACTCGCTTCAGCTCCTCTACCTCTGAGCACTTGGCTGAAGAAAGAGTGTAGCTTTCTGTAGCAAGCAAAGGAAAGCCAGACCCAAAATATAGAGACTGCAGTATCTCACTTCTTGTCATGTTCAGATGTCAGTGGACACTGGTTTCGTTGCCCAAATCAAACAGTGTCAGAACGCTTGGGTTTAGTGTTTTATCCACTGGCTTCTATTTGGCAAGAGTAGCCCGTGGAAGTGGAGTCTTTCTGTTGTTTTTACAGGTGCACTCAACTCCTTTTAATGATGTGAAAATTTTGTTTGAATCCTGAGTTGTTTTTTTTTTTAATTTTTAAATTGCCATTTGCAGTCCATTTTGGGGGACTGGAATATCAACCATATTTTCCTGATAATGAGCCTTCTGCCAATATCTTAATTTGCAGTTTTGCATGCAGTTTTTTGGATGACCTGTTTTGCTTTTAGACACTCCGAAGAGAGATTTTTCTGGTTTTAATGCCAATACTGTTTAAAGTAGTCAGGATGGCCTGTTGTGGGTGTCAGGAAATTCAGTTTCGGAAGTAAAATGCCACTAGGCAGGCCACCTAATCTAAATGCAGTTGTAGCACTCAACTGATTTGCTGTTTGGGGCACAGGTACACTGAGCCAAGTCAGGTTACCTACCGTTTGAACATTTGTTACAGCTGAGGAAGGACTACTGGCCTTTTCAGAAATATCCCAGAATGCTTTCCACCTTTTCATTTCTAATGCACTGGCTGGTTGTAATTCCAAACAGGGATTCTCTGATTAGGAGTGAAAATGAGGGAGTGATCCATTTTCAGATTTTTAGAGGTTGGCATCTGTGTTTTAGGTACTAGCTGGTAAGTATTTACTTTCCTGGTGACTGGGTACGGCAAGTGACAATACAGTGTGAAATTCCAAATGAGACAAGCAGTACTCATTGGTGACAACTGGTATAATAACGTTCGCCCGAATACAGTATGAATGCTATAGGAAGATAAGCAGTAAAATCATGTGAATCTATTTACCACAGCTATTTTTTTTCTAACTATAGAATCATTGTCAGCCTATAAGCCATGCTCCTAATATCCTAGACTCAGGAATTAACTCCTGCTGGCTTATCTTTTGTTTGTGCCCAGAGTTTTGGCTTAGGCCTGTCCTGAGCTGTTTTGCTACCAACACATACTTAAGGTGCAGTATTACTAAGTCAATAATATACTGTCGGCAGTGCAGCCTGTTTTACAGCCAAAGTGATTTATTGAAATACAAAACAAACAAAAAAGTGAGAAATGCCTAGGTAATTTGTTTGAGACATGTTAAATCTATGAATCTGGGAGGAAGCATAGAGTCTTATCTTTCTTCTATCTGGCTTGGGTGAACAGTGACCTTAATGCTTTCTGTTACAGAGCCAGTTGACCTAGGCAAGTAGTTCTCCATCTTGGCTGCACATTAGAATCACCTGGGGCATTTAAAAAAGTACTGATGCCTGAGGCCCCCTCTAGACATTCACGTTTAAGTGGCCTGCTGTGCAACCTGGGCTTTAAAAGCTCCTCAGATGATTTTAATGGGCAGCCAAGGTTGAGAATCATTTTCTAGGTAGTCCTGAATGGTCTTTGGCAGGATAACCTTTACCTGGTTCTCTTTTGTCGTAAGATACCTTTATTGGTATCCCAGGCATGGCTCTGAGTTTAAAACTTAGAGTGGGCCAAGCCTCAAGTGGTAAAATGGGTCATTCATTTGTCCTCGGAGTAATTCAGTAGAGAGATGTTGCCATCCACCCAGTTTCCTCTCTATACCAAAGTATGCATAAGTCAGCAAAACAAATTTTCAAAGTCTGCTCCCTAGAATCCTCTTTCCCTTGCATATGTGATTTAAGTGGAGATTTTTTTAACTCTGCTAGCTGAAATGGAGCGCTTGAACTTATTAAGAGAGCCAAGCCCAAGCCATCTAGGGTGATTTTTATTTGTAAAGTAAGCAGGTGGCATTGTTAAAGTTAATTAAGAAAAAGAAGGGCCCTTCCTGGGGTGATGGTGATGTATTTGATTGTTTCTTAGCCTGTCTTCTAAGTGGGATTTCGATGTAAAGTGACTTTCACTTTTCCATGTTTCTTTGTGAATTAAATGCACTAGCTAAGGCGTAAATATTTCTGAGTTTTACATGAAATGTGAAGTGAGTCATTTCAGCATCTTTGTTCCAGGATATCAAAGACTTAACCCAGTAATTCCCAAACGAGTTTTCATATCTTTCATTCTCCTGCCCAGGTATAAAGATAGCTGCCCATGGCAACCTCACACGTGATAATGGGGAGGGGAGAACTGTTTGATTATCCTTAAAAAAAGTGAGAACCACCATTCAAACTAATTAGCTACCAAGTGATTTCTAATTCATGAAAGAAATTTGTGTTTAAGAGCAAGTTCAAATATAGCAGTCTCTCATCTGAGAGACTGCCGGCACTGTAGAAATTTTCATTCATATGTTGCCTACAAATAATTGATAATTTAAATTTCAAGTAGGTGGTGTGTTTGAGAACAAAAATTGGGTGGAAGGAAATATTGCTAGTGCAGAGGACTTAATTAGCATCAAGCTATGAAATTTCATTAAAATAACATTAAGGCCTGGCTGTTTGCTTAGCATGTATATGCTGCAATATCAGAGAAAAATGCCTCCTATGCCTTAGAAGATTTGTGAAGGCTTCCTTATATTGGGTGGAATAGAAAAGCAATAGCCTTTGAGACTTGTTTGCATCCAGAGAGTAGCCCATTAGGGTTTTCATACTGGGAACATGGTGGAGTACTGTGAAACACTGTTGAACTTTATGCAAATCACACCGCACTGGATTTTAAGATTTGGGGAAGGAGAATAGAGGAGGAGGAAGGGAAAGTAATGGTAAAAATATAGAGAGAGAAACTTGTACTATATTTTACACCAGTAATGAAACAAATTCCCTATTAGGAATTCTCTATCAGGACTGTGAAGTTTGGCCAAGTTCTTCTGTCCTACTGATTGGCTTGCTGATTCCTGTTAAACCTCTAAGAAATCCTTCTGAAAGAGCTAAAACAAAAGCTGGTCTGACTGCAGTTTCACCACCCTGTCCCATCCCCCTATTCACAACAAAAGAAAAACATTCCCAAACTATAGGCAAAAGAAATGTCTCAGTCCGTTAACTTTTCATCCTCTATGGTCTATGTTCACTGTTTTAGCCTGTTGAATTATTTTGTGATCTAATGGCAGAACTTAAATAGATCTGCCAGATCAGTCAGGAACCAATGGCTTCTCCTTTAAGAAATCTTAAAATCAGAACTCTCAATTCTTGGCACGTCAGCATAAGTGAATAAAGGGAGAAGTAGGTTGAAAGAGCACTTAGGGAATTCCCTAGCGGTCCAGTGGTTAGTGGGTCCTTGGCGCTTTCACTGCCAAAGGCCTGGGTTCAATCCCTGGTCAGAGAACTAATAAGATCCCGCAAGCCACTTAGATTTCCCTTAGATATCCTGGCTTCTCATAATTTCAGGCGGGACCCACTTATGCTCTGTCTCTGAGAAGAAAAGACAAGACGGAGGGTTCTAAGATAGAAAAGTCAATGTAGCCGAAATATGGTTTCCTTCAGATGGACATAGTCTGAAAGAAATCTGTCCACCTGTTCTCAATGGTGCTTATATGGTGGGTGACAGCTGTCTCCCATCTACCTGTCCCTGGCGCTGTGCCTTCCCACTGGTCACTGTGAAAAGCAGATCACACTGGACTCAGAGGCCAGAATCCAGGACAATTTCCCCCTTGTCATCACTTCTTCATACAGCTAATAATGTAGCATTTACTTCTCTTTGGAAAATTCTTGGGTTTGTCCCCCAAGAAATAGTAAAGCATTTATAGGAAAACAGAAAGTAAGATTCTGGTGGTAGCTATCAAAGAGATTACAGGAAAATTTTAACTTCCCCTCAGCTGATATTTATTGATAGCAAGGACTAACTGCCTCCTCATCCTGAGTTTCTAAAGGCTACCATAATATTTCTAAGCAACAAACTTATCTAACATTTTTTCACAACTTGTTAATCAAGGATTCATATTAAAACAGACAATCAATTTCTAAAATGTTATCCCTGAAAGGGAATGAGATAAAGAGTTTTTAACTAGAAGAACCTACCCGTCTGTTTTTTCCCTTTGAAAAAACTAACATTTGAGGTTTGTGTCTTTCATCTGAAGCGATTACTCCATTAATAAAGATGCCTCAGAAAAGTCGGTGAGCCAGGCTAGCACTCTTGCACCTCTGAGGGTGCTGGACTGGGTTTGTACATCTTATTTCCTTAGAGAATATCTGTTTTTATTATGACCTTAACTATAAATACCTATATATAGGAATAGGATTTTCTCTCACCCCACCCTCTTTTAATCATTATCACTTACGTGTAAACCACACCTCCCCCCACCCCACTTTTACTGAAAAAATGCACTTTAATTCCTAAGGAGAGTGGCTGTTCCTCGCCCTGAAGCCAGATTACTTCAGGAGGAGAGTTGAGGAGGGAGAACTCTTGGTGGGCCTCGTGAAATTAACTAAATTCTGTAATGTACACACAGAAATCAACCATTTTTAAGCTGCCCCCCACCCCCAGCCAAAGCGAAAAAGAAACAACCAAATGAAAAAGTTCAAAATGCCTACCTTGATTTTGGAAGTTTCACTGGGGAAAATACCCAATGTTAAATTATTTTCTCAGCTACCAAATTATCAGAAACTTGTGGGTGGTTTCGTGGGAGGCTGAGAGTTTTTTTTTTTTTAATAAAAGGCAAGTGAATCACAGGCTACAAAATATGATCCTGATTTGTGTCGTTTCTAAGTATCAGATTTGTTCTCTCCCTTAATTTGACAGGCTTCTCAGTCTCTCCTCCTGTAGATTCTGTCCTTCCCCTGATGACAAGCCAATAGTTCTTGGTGGGGTTGCATGCCTCCTAGGGCCCCAGGAGCCCTGTTGTGTCGGGGGAGGGGGGAGGGCAGGAGGGTGGGCAGAGACTGGGGTTGGGGGAGGGAGATTCAGAGAAAGTGAAAATATATGGGTTTATATAAACATATTTAAAGCAGTTTAGCAAAAGCTTTCTCGTTGAACAGCTTTAAGAACAATGTGAATGAAATCTTAGCAACTTGGTTAGTAATTTGAAAAGTCTATTAATGTATACTTGAAAATCTGTTTGTATAAAAATACATTTTCCTCTTTATTTTAACACTGTGTAAAAGAACATTATGCATGTGAGTGGTTTGAGAATTAAATGATTTAATATTCAGATTTGAATCTCTGTCTTTTCTGTTAGAGATTAATTCGTTTTAAATTTTTGGATTTTTTTAGTATGAGGGGATTACCTAGATTTCAAGCTCCCCCTGCTTCTGAGAGGTCAGAGGCTTCCTGAGAGGTCAGGATGCCTACCATCTTTCAAGATGAAGCAGTGACATATCTCCCTTCTTCACTTTCTTGACCCAGATGTGTTCACTGGTAGAGAACAATCGAGAGCCTCATTTTACCAAATGCCCAACAGCATCTCTATCCATTTCTCCTTTCCTTGTCTTCGTTTCAGGTGGCACAGTCCATTCGTAATTGTGAGATATGGGAGTAGTTGTATTTATTTTTACTTCTATTCACAAGCCAAAGTAGGAGGAACTATGAAGGATAACATTTTAGTTAACACAAGGGTTGGCTACTCTGCCCATGAAGATAATAGTGTTCAGAGCAACTTCCCTGATAAGAACCAGGAAGGGCCTGTTGGCCTTGAAGGTCACTCTGCTGGGGTTCAGCGAACGGCCAGCAATGCCAATGACGGTACTTGCTGCTGCTTCACTGCCTTCCTCGTTGACCTGCAGGTCAAATAGGAAACAAACTGCTACATTAGCTACTCTGCAGCTCATTACAGGCAGGTAAATCATCCATCGACACAGCAATTCCTCAAAATGCCATTTGTTTTCCAGGTGAAAGTACACTTGGGTCAGGTTGGGTTCCCTCTGGAACCCTACTTTTAGTCTTTCTTTCATCCACTGAATATTGATGTAAGCACTTGTATTCATCCAAGCCTTGAGCTGAATAATAAGTGCCAGGGTCCATTCAGATAATCTCTAAACCAGAAATCTGGATGTATACGAGGTTGTCACATTTCTGGCTGGCACCATTGTATATGGTATTGTACTAGATACTAAAAGACATTTTGACTCCAGATTAGAGCACTATAGTTGAGATAGTTTCACTCCTGGAGCATCAGGATCCCAGATACAACTACTGTAAGCAGCCACTCAGGAACTAGGGCCTATGAAAAGAGGAGGGTCCTCTGGCTGGATGAGATGAGTACTTCTTGGAGTAATAGACTGAAGTGATGGTATTCGAACTTGCTGATAAGTGGAACTGCACAGGTCTGGAGGGAGATATCTTTAGAAAATTTTGTTTGGGGACCCGGAATGTCACTAAAACTCTGTCCCTGCCTCTAATGAAAGTACTTCAGATCCCTGAGTCTTGAGGAGCTGGTTGATGCTGTTCTCTCCCTCTCTTCTTCCTTACCACCTCCCTTCTGGCCATACTATCTATTTCATGATCATTCTAGTACTAAATTTATGAGCAGACTGGAGCTTTTGTAAGACCAGGATCCTTTTATCCGAATCAGATTCTGGTTTTTAATGGCTTCTCAGGAGATCTACAATCAGTTGGGGTGTGTGTATTGGGTTCCCAAGAGCCATGGAGGAGCCCTGCATCATTGTTTAGTTGGCTCAAGTAGACAAAATGAATGTAAACTTCTGCTTCTTCTTAATAGTTACTCAAGGCCCTCAAGGAGGTCTGAGCTGACCACTTCTGTTTGGGGTCCTTGGAAGAAGATCCTCAATCATAGTTAAAACCCTGAGGACTTATCTTCCCTTGCAGCCTTTCTAAGTGCTCTTTCTTCCATAATCCATATGGTATCGGTATTGTTTTTACTTCCAAAACCATGAATCCAGTACTCATGTAAAATTCCCTGTTCTGACCTCAGTATCTTTAAGATATATCCCTCTATGCTTGCTGTTGTCCTACAGGTCACTAACATCTGTTGTCCTATGGATTATATTCCCACATTGAGGATTTTGTTGCCTACGCCGTAGCCTTTCTGTCTATCCTAACTCCTGATATCATGTGACCTAGACAATTAAAATATCGTGGTAGGAGACCCATTCAATACTCTAACCTCCCATGTCTTTCATCTCATCAGACCCAGTGAACATTACCTTCACTTAAGGAAACCAGTCCATGGCTACACCTTGAACTTGCCATCTCTCAGAACATCTGGACTTTTGAGATTATAATTACATTATCCTTCTCACAGACTATATAACCTTTGGTTTTTTTAAGCTATCACACTTCCTCACTCCCATTACAATTACTCTGACCTCCTCCTGTCCCTTGATCCCTCCACTTTCCTCCTAACTACATATTTCCCACTGAGCTTGGACTCTGCAACTATATTTACTAGCACGATGCCCTGAAACCTCTCTCTCTGACCACAATCTTCTTTCTTTGCAATTTCCTCAATCCTGTGACCTTCTCTAACATTGCCCCATCACATTTCCCTCATAGCCTGGTTCCCCCAAAGAATAATCTGTATAAATGTTTCCCAAACCTGGTTGTGCATCAAAATTTCTTGAGGAGCTTTGTAAATATACAGATTCTCAGACCCCATCCTGAGTCAAGCTCCCCAGAAAGCTAATGCCATTGATCTATATAGCTCAGTATTTGTTTGAGAAGCAGAAGTTCTAAAGGCTTTATACAGCTCTTACTCTAGTAAAGGTTTCCATGGGCATCTTAGTTGGGGCAACACTAAGTTAAGCAATACTGAACCATTTTCTTCACTATGGAACTGCTCAGACGTCGGCACTCCAATGTGCATTAATTCTTGTTAATTTCCCAAGAAGAGGATATACATTTATTTGTCCATCTAACTTCCTGTTACCTGCAGTATAGTCTAGAGCTCTAGTTTTCTGGAACACACTTTAGGACATGATCTACACTCACCAGCTCCCCTTCCTTACTTTCCATTTGCTCTTCAGCCATTACAACTTGGTATGTGCCCCTACTGCGCTGTCCAAATTCCTCAGGGAAAAGTCACCTCGGTCACTTTTCAAAAAATCTTCTTACTAGATGCTTTCCATTGTCTTAACACTCCTTCCTGGGTTTCCATTAGCTCATCCTCTCCTGGTTATCCTCCTCTGAATGCCTTTGCTGGCTGCTTTTCCTGTGTCACCTTCCCCTTAAAGTCTGTGTTCCCAGGAGAGGTAGAGGATGGAGGGTGGAACAATTAGACCATGAGGGCTTCAAGTCAGGGCTATATCATAGCAGTCCTCGTGGAGGAGGGCGCTACAGATTTGGGGTTTGAGGGACACTGGAATCATGCCTTTTTTTACAGCTGTCTCCTAGTGTTCACACATCTGCTGTCTACACTGTAAGAGCCAATGGAGGAACAACTCCAAAGTTACTAGTCACATGAGATATTGATGTATTGAATAAAAAAGCAGCATGGGAATAAAAAAGCACCATGGGAATAAAAAAGCAGCAGAAGAATAGAGAGCGAAGAGAGGTGTACTCACCTCAAGAAATGCCTTGTGGAATGCATCTGAGACATAGAGGTCACTCCGGCCCTCTGCAACAATACCTAGAAGGAAGACCAGAGAAAGGTCTGTGAAATGGGAGAAAGTCGGCTTCAACCCACAGAAAGGAGTTCAGTTTAAACTACGAGGTCCTTTGGGGCTTTTTTGAAAAATAGAAAGAAATCCTGGACTCTCACTTAATGATACCCTGAAAAATAAATACATGTTAAAAATAATAAAGTACTTTGGGTTTATTCAGCCCGGCTCCCGTGAATTTAATCTGCTTCAGCTCATGGGGGGTTGGGGTCGGGGGGTGGGGACTCTGTTCTTAAAGAAAAACTCACTCCATCTGGTAGGAATGTCTTCCCTTCCAGTGTGGCAACACTTTGGGAGTGGTTTTCAGACTTAGTTTAAAAACAGACCATTAAAGTTAAATCCAATTAACTAACGTTGTAAACTCCTTTTTAAAAATTAGATATTTTAGGGAATTCCCTGGCAGTCCAGTGGCTAGGACTCCGTACTCTCACTGCCAAGGGTTCAATCCCTGGTCGGGAACTAAGGTCCCACAAGCCACACAGTGCGGCCAAAAAAAAAAAAAAAAGAGAGAGAGATTTTAATGCATATTTTTAAAGGATAGTGGGTTGGAAGAACCAAACCAACTTAACACCGTTATCAGAGTATCAAAACTGGGAAGGGGGTGACTGTATCTGTCCATGTGACCTTAGAAATCACTTGAGCCCTTTGGAATATCAGGTGAAGAAGGGCTATTACATGTCAGCTATGCCTATTTTGTGGGACCCAGATGTCCCTGGCTCTTAATCATATCTGTCTCCTTGCTCTGAATTTTCTGATGCTTTTCAAGTTCTTTTCTACCTGGTCCCATCTCTTCTATCAGTTACAGACTCAAAAGGTTCCAGTGCCATATGGGCCTGTGGAGATCCAAGAGCCAACGTCCCATTTTACAGAAGAGAAAACTGACAGCTTGAGAGGGAAGGGATTTCCCTGAGTTAGCAGTAGAACTGGGATTAAAGTCCAGGTATCCTGATTCGCCCTTTTCTACTATTTCCCCAACTCTTCCACTTTTGGTCAGACTTCTTTGGGGACAGAGAGAGGAGGAAAGTCCTTCCTGCACTCACCTGGGAGCCTGGACTTCTCAGGGCTGAAGAGGTCCTCAAGGCCCATGTCTTGCAGCCGCTCCTTCAAGCTGAAGCTGTCCTCGATGCGGAAGTGGGGCATGTGGACCACCAGCAGTGTCTCTGCCAGCTCATCTAGCCACTCCTGCAGCACCTCTGGGGTGAGTTCCTGTTCCACCTTGGTCAGGCTCTTCTCAAGCTTGGGCAGGATGAGCACCATGGTGATGTCATCACCCTTGAAGGGCAACTCAAGCACCTGGGTGCCCTCTGCCACGCGCCGATAGCGGAACTTGCCTTCCTGGTACATCATGAATACTGAACACGACTCCCCATCGGCCTTGTAGAAAAGTTCCTTCCTTGTGTTCTCAGGGCTGAACTTTGACTTCCACAGGCCCTGGAAGAAGACGCCAGGTGGGAGAATCACAAAGCAAGAAGACCAAAAACATCCGTAGGAGAATATTGACATGGGAAGTAGTCACAATATTTTATTACATTAATATGTAAGTGTAATTGTTAAGAACAAAGGCTAGAGGGATATGCATGCAAAGGTCTTAACACTGTGTCAGAGTGATAGAATCATGAGTCGTTTTTTTTCTGTGAACTTTTCTGTATTTCCTAGATTTTCCTAGATTTTCAGCAGTGACTATTTGCTTTTATAACAAGAAAAATAAAAACAAGAACAACCTACTGGCCTCTTTGCAAGTCTCTTCTGGAGTTTAAATCTAATTGCCTCCTTTTGCTTTCTGCCTCCCACCAGCCTCTTTCTCAAAGGCCATCCTCCAAAATGCTGGGCTCTCTTCCCGATGAATAAAGCCAGACAGAGGTAATAACCCCAGGGGGTCATCTGGGAGTCCTGCTGGGCAGAGAGTGAGGCCTGGCCAACTTTCTGTTCAAAGAAGGAGGGGATACAAGACACTCCTTTGACATTTCTCAGTTGTAATTATCATTCCTTGTCATCTTCTGGCTCTTTGATTTTGGGACAAGTCATTTAACTCTTTGAGTGGTGGTTCTTCATCTGTAAGATTAGGAGCTGGTTATCACTAATATTTGTAGGATGCTTACTGTGTGCCAGGCACTGCTCCAAGCATTTTATGTGCATTAACTTAATCCCTTCAGTAACCGTGTAAGGTAGATGTATCATTATTACCATTTTATAGATGCAGAAGTTGGGGCATAGAAAAGTCTCAAGTAACTTGCTCAAGTTTGCAGTTAGAAATGGAAGAGTCAGAATTTAAATTAAGTAATCTGTCTGAGCAGCCCAAGTTCACATTTGTGATGTTATGAAGATCAGGAGGACTAATAAAAGGCAAAGTGTTCCATAAATTGTAAAGGGCAGTACACATTGTAGAAATGCAACCTACTCCATTCTTAGGGTGAGGGACCCCCCAAGCAACAGAGTAATTGACAACAGCAGTGACTGGCTAACCCCCTGGGCCCAGTCGGGGAGAAGAGTGTATCTGGAGCATGACCCGGGAAGGGCACAATTCAACCTGCGTTAAGCTGGAGGCCCTCCTGAGTATCAATGGTCTTTATTCCCAGTACCTTCTCCCTTATCCTTCCTAAATGTAATAAAGTTGGAACAGTCTTTAGAACTCTTGACTCTCTGAGAAAGACAAAGCCATCTGCAGGATCATGCAACAAGGCCTCTGCAAAGTTTGAGGTTAGTCTGACATCAGGAGGTTCAGAAGCTTCAGGCAAGAGGAATTTTGAGTCACTGCAGAAGTTGCTCTAGATGATGGAAGAAAATCTCATCACTGAGGATTGTCTGCAGACTCTGTCATTTTGTTCCAGATTTCAAAATGGAGTTAATTAAGGACAGGAGAAATCATCACATATATATGAGAATTTATTACCACGCACACCTTGCTGCTGAGCATGCTGGGTCTGTGAGTGTGTACACTTTGCCTTGGGCCCAGAGACACTACCAGGCCCCCTCTGGACCTCAGCCCAGTAGCCACAGCCCTAGACATGACTCTAGACTCAGCAAATTTGTATTTTACCCAGACCATGCATGTACCATTTCTCAAAAAGATCTACTGGGCTTCCCTGGTGGCGCAGTGGTTGAGAGTCCGCCTGCTGATGCAGGGGACGCGGGTTCGTGCCCCAGTCCGGGAAGGTCCCACATGCCGCAGAGCGGCTGGGCCCGTGAGCCATGGCCGCTGAGCCTGCGCATCCGGAGCCTATGCTCCGCAATGGGAGAGGCCCCAACAGTGAGAGGCCCGCATACCACCAAAAAAAAAAAAAAAAAAAGATCTACTGACACATGCCCAATGGTATGAAAGAGGGTAAGCTGGAGGGAAAATAAGTCATCCCTGAGGTCTCCAGGGACATTTTGAGTACCTTGAAGTAAATGGTGTTGACCAGCACCAGGACAGTGAACTCACTGATGGCTTCTGGGGGAATGACATCAGTGATACGCCCATCAGTCTTATTGGATATCCATTGGTTGATGGTCACTCTGGACTGCTCTGCATTTCCCTGAGGAGAACAGGAAACACACCTACCCAACTGTGCTATTCACTTTGGCTTCTCCATTTCCCTGTGAAGCACTTTATTTTGTCCGTCCTCCCTCTGTCTTTCCCACCATTTGGTTAAGCCATTTCTCTAACCCAGACGGGGAAACCTCACATATCTCGTATAGTGTCGTGAATCTTCCATATTGTTAGTAAATGGTAACAGAAGAAAGAGAAAGAAAGGAAAGAAAAAGAGGAAGAAATAAACAGAAGAGGAGAAACGTAGTCTGAGAAAAGAAAACAAAATATTATCTTCTCTGACTCTGGAAATTTGAACTCTTATGAGTATTCATGAGATATGTTCTATGGGAAGCTAATGAGTGACACAGGAGTTGGGGGGTGGGCAGGAGAGATGCCCATGTGGTCCAAAAAGTGTGAGAAATACTGATTGAATAAAGTCAGTAGATTTCTTTGTTGCAGGACTTTTATATAACTTTTTCAGAGCAGCCTCTACAATCCAGAGATTACATTGATCTCTCAGGTTTCAAGCAAGAATACATATCCCAGGGGCTCTGACTTATAGGATTATAACACCTCCACCTGCCTTCAGCTACCATAGCAGTGTTAATTTGGATCCTGCTTCTTTATCTCTTTAATTTCTGAGTGGAGAAGGAGAACTCTGAGGTCAGGGATGACATCTGCAACTCACCTTGAAGTCCAGGGGCTGGAGCTTGGCTCCATATACCATCTCACTGATGTCCTGGTAGGTCTCATTGAAGGTAAGGGATTTGTCTCCAAAAAGACGGTTGGCTGATACCAACTCACAGGATTTATTGGCTTTTCGATAGAGTCGGCAGTTCAGTTTGGCAAAGAAAAAGTGGATCTGATCAGATGTCTTCTCAGAGATGGTATCAAACTTAAAAACCTGTAGAAGCCAAAAGAAAATAGCGGTGGGTCTGGTAAAGCAGCCTGGCTAACATGGGTGGTGAGCACAGTGCCAGTCAGCCCCTGACCAATACTTGTGAGTCCCTTCAAACACAGTGCCTGGCACAGCATAAATACTCAGCTCATGTTTTCTAGATGAATAAATGGATAAAAGAAGAATAAAGGGTAGGAAGGAGAAAGAGAAAAAGAACACAAAGAGACTGGGATACCACCCAAAGTCTCTAAAGGGCTCTAGACCAACACATAGATGTTCTCCTGGGTGTTCCAGCAAGGAGGTTAGGTGGAAGGGCTTTGGGTTGTACCTCCATCAGCTGCTTGAGGGTGTTGTCACAGGCACCCAGCTTAGTCATAGCAAAAGCTGTGGAGATACTCAGGGGTGACAGGAAAATGTTGTCCTTGTCATTCTTGGAGTCTGCCAGATGCTGATAGAAGGTGGTGGCAAAGTGGGAATTGGCCTTGGACAGTTCCCAGACCCGCCGGTTGGTGGCCCCAGGGATCTTCTGCTCTGAGCCCTCGCCCTCGGTTGCTTTCTTCTCTGGGGCACGGTAAATGCACATGGGATTCATGGGAATGTCCCGAGGCTTGGCTGTGCAGATGTCCTCCCCAGGGCTCCAATGACAGGTCACACAGCTCCAGAGGCCAATAAGCAGCAAGGAGAGAAGACGTCCACTCCTATAGGGGGACAGAAAGCCGAGGTAAGCTAGGCTGAGAAATCACCTGTTCCACTACCCACCACAGATTTGCCCCAGTAAAGCACAGATTACCATCCCACCCGCTGTGGCCAGGGGGAGGGCCACAACCTTTGAAAAGTACAAGGGCCCAGGACAAGTCCAGTCCTGGACTCCTTACAAGTGGGTAGTTTCACTTGCCTGGCCATAGTCATGTTGAAATTAGAATCAACTATTGAAGCAACTGAGGTTATTAGAAGTACTGTGTGCCCAAGGCCTCATGCTGGAAGATATAAAGAATGCAAAGTTTCCAACTGGTGAGATGGGACATGCACACAAGAAAAATGGCAGAGAACTTTAGTGCCCAATGAAAACTTAGGTCAGTTGGAGGAGACATTAACAGAAGCTGATTAGGGAAGGCCTCAGAAATAGATGGATTTTTAACCTGGATGTTAAAGGATTGGGAGGATTTTGATTGATTCAACAGAGGGATTTCACCAACATGAGAGGGTTAAGAAGGAATGAATTCTCCTAATTTGTCAATTTCATGATCTCATTTTTTTTAAAGTGAAATTAGTTTTATTTACTTTAGCCACAGTCAATGTGCTGAAAACACCCAAGTCTCTAGCTCCAGCCTAATCCTTCCACTGAGTTCCAGACCAGTTGTTTGCTGGACAATTCCACCTGGATGTCCTGCAGATTCCTTAGTGAAATACGAGCAAACGGAACTCATAACTCTCACCCACACACGTTTCTCCTTCTGCGTCCTTCAACTCAGCAAATGGGACCCACAGGTACCTGAGAGCCACCCTGGATTTCTCCCTCTTACCCTTCTCATTAGTCACACCCTAGATTCTATGCATTCTGCTTCCTTGTTCTCTCGCTGCCTTAGTTCAGGCCCTCATCATTTTCTGATTCCTAGAAGTTTTAGTAACTTCCAACGTGTGTTCGCTAAAGTAAATAAAACTAATTTCACTTTTTAAAAAATGAGATCATGAAATTGACAAATTAGGAGAATTGGGACACCCAATTAAGTAAACCAAGAGATAAACTCTCTTGTAATGTTTTTGTAGATAAGACATGAGGGGCCAGGAACTTCCTGTGGCTGACTTGGGGCCCTTAGGTCTAAAGAGGGGAGTCTGTATGAGGGTACTGAGTCTTCTCAATCTTCCCCCAGCAGAAAAGCAGGTTATGCACGCAGTGAAGAAAGAACTCACCAAAGTGGTCTGCTGGGCAAGCGTGGGGCTGGCTGGAAGCTGGGGGCAGCTGAGGGGTTACTTGGCTTCTTGCATGATCTGAAGTGAACCCTGCAGTCCTTTTAAGAACAGAGGCACAGAATGGGAGACCAGAGGCACTGAGGGAGCTATGGAAGGCAGGGTGAGGAAGCAGAGACAATCTTGCCATTCTTCTCCTCAGCTTGCTTGCCTCTGTTTCCCATTTTGTCCCTCAGCTACATTTGGAAATACAAGTGGAGGCTGAGGGGGCCCTAGGAGCTCTGTTAAGCACAAAGAAAAACCAAGGTGGTCAAGCCACAGCCTCACTTCTAGCTTCCTGTAAAAAACCAGATCAAGAAGGGAATGTGTGTGATGTTGAGGGCTGCAGTCCTTTGTCAAAGGTCACTGAGACCTTGGGTGGGGGGATGGGGGATGTGACGGGGGTGGGGCAGGGGGCAATTGAGTGGAAGGAGCAAAAAGGGAGTTAGGAGGTCCTCATAGATTAAATGTGTCCTCTTTTCAGATGTATGGCAGGCCCAGCAATTCCCCTTGGAGTATCTCCTGGACTGCTGTGAGGGCTGACACTGATGCAGCATCTCTGTACAAGGGAAGGCATCCCCTTTCTTTCTTGGGTTAAGAATCCAAGGTGTGGCTTAGGGAAAGGCCTTACCCCTAGAAGGGAGTGGGAGGGAGGGCACTTGGAATGACGTCTTCCAAACAAGTCTGATTAAAACTACCAGGGAGAGGGCCTGGTCTTCTCGAAGGGGTCGAGGTCATCCTGGTGAGTCCCTCAGAGGTCAGAAAACCCAGTGAGGGCATGCAAAGGGAAAGCTCACCCCTCTTACCTTTTTCCAGCAGCTACAGTTCCTATCCCATTGGAAAGCATGGTTGCTAATCTTCCACAGGTCTGGGCGAGTGGAGATAGTGTGGTCTGAGGCAATCTCTCTGAACTGGTTCTTTCCTCTAAATCTGGATGAGGTTCCAGAGGCTAGGATGGGGGATGGAGCTGGTGAGGAGGGGAGGCCTGAGGTCAAAGGCTGATGACCTGCTCCCAGGGTTAAGCAAAGTGTAGAGCCCAGTGCTGGTTAATTAGTAGAGAAGTTTTAAAGTTCAGTCAGGTCCAGAGAAAGAAGGTCCACCTTTCGTACCCATACTCCCTCACTTTCTTCATCTTTATAGAAAAGGAAAAGGAGAACATGTTCACAAATTCAAACTTAGTCAGAAAATACCACCTTTCCTACCCATACTCCCTCACTTTCTTCTTCATCTTTATAGAAAAGGAAAATGAGACCATGTTCACAAATTCAAACTTAGTCAGAAAATACCTAGCTGATGAGGACTTTGCAGGAATTTTTTTCTTTTTTCCTGGTTAACTAAACCAGGAGGTAGAAGATAGTCTATTTTCTATATAAATAAAATAGTACATAACTAGCCAAGATGAATGTCCAGAATGAGAGGTAGTCTTCTACCTCTCAGTGCAATATCCTCTTTCTCACAGGTTTTTAGGGGAAGAGAGAAAAAGAGCCCACGTTATCTAATCATAGGGGAGAGAAGAAAAATATTCTGAAACAGGTGCTACTTTCAGGCCTCTAAGAGCTGATGTGTCAATGACCCAGTCAAGGACACACAATGGTTACACCTGTGTGTACAGTGGACTCATTCCCCATTCAGCCTTGAAGTGGTGGGAGGGGGCACAGAAGCAGGGGCCTCAGGGTGCTGCCAAGGACATTTCTAGGGTAGATGAGCTGGGTGGGAAATACTTCGAAAAATTCTCTTGGGGGAATCAGGAGACAGGGTGGGGCAGGTGAAAAACATGCAACTACTGACATACTTCTAAGAAGCAAACAGAACAAATTATTTTTATTTAGGCATATTGTTATTTTTACTTATTTTAGTTATTGGGGAGATGAAGTCAAACTAATGGAGATAAAGGGCAGGTTTATATTTATTTCCCTCTTCCTAAATAGCCAAAAACAGCATCATAAGGATTGCTGCAACTGTATTCACAGGATACAAGTATGCCACCTTCTGCGTGATTGAAGACTCCTTGAAGTTGATACAGTCATAGGCATTCTAAAGAGTTCTTTATTCATTAGACAGGAAATCTCTACCTAGACTGAAGCTGCATCTAAGTTCTTGACTGATTTAGACCCTAGACATCTCGCGGGCCCCTGTGTACAGTATGAAGTTACAAGGAACTGTCCTAAAAAGCCCCAGAATGGTCGGAGGCTCCTTGTCACTCCAGATTAAAGACAAGTGGAAAGTCTCCTATTCAACCACTTGTGTTCAGCAAACATAGGAGCACTACCTGAGTCAGAAGGCACTGTTCTAGGGGTTGGGAGCTCCAGACAGGAAGACATGCAGTGATCACATAAAGAATCAGTATATAAAAAATAAATCTATAACATGTCAGTCAGGTGTTACAGAGGAAAATACAACAGAGCAAGGGGATAGAAAGTGATGGGAGGAGGTAACGAGGCTACTGTTGTAGAAAGGAGGTGGGAAAGGCCTCCCTAATAAACTGACACTAAGGGACCAGAGTAAAATGAGGGAGGGAGTCAAATATCTTTGGGAAGAGCCTTTCACACAGAAGAAACAGGAGATACAAAGATCCTGAGGTGGGAATATGCTGTTCAGACCTATTGTTCCAGCTTGTAGGAGTTGTGAGACTTGTGCCTTGTAAAGAAGGTCCTTGGAGGAAGGCAGATGAGGGGACCCTGCCCAAGGGGTGAAGGGGGTCTGGTGAACATCTGTGGGAAAAGAGATAAGGGTGCAGATACCACCTGGCCAGGTAGTGAAGAACTATACATCAGGGGTTGTGTTTAATTTCTTCATCCATTCATTGAGTCATATGATCATTTAATTAACAAATGTTTAATAAATGCCTATACGTACCGGGCATGGTTGGTGCTGGGCCCGGGGTTATAAAGATGACTTTGTCCTCAAGGAGCACCGTGCTTCATAGCAGACCCCAGACATGAAGATAAACATCCCAATCAATGCTACTGGTCATCTGACTAAAGTGTGTATAGGGGAAGGGGAAGGGCAGACAGGTGGGTGTCCATGGAACTGGGGTCAGGAGAGGGAAAGATCAGGAGGTGATAATGTAAAAATTTCTTAATTTGCAAGACTAAGACACAAAGTCTTTTTATTTTAAAATAATTTTAAAGTAATAGAAAAGTTGCAAAAATAGTACAAAATATTCTTGTATACCCTTCACCCAGATTCCCCAAATGTTCACATTGTTAACATTTTACATTTACTTTTTGCTTTGCTTTTGGTATTCTTCTTTCTCTCTCCCTCTCCCTCTCTCTGTTTCTCTCTCTCTGACTCCCTATTGATTTGCAATAGCAAAAGATTAGAAACAATTTCCATCTATAGCAGACTAGTTAAACCAAGGTCCATCCCCACAATGGAAAACTATGCCACTGTCAAAAAGAATGAGGCTGTTCTCTTTGTACTGATAAGGAAGGATCTCTAGGCTCACTAAGTAGAAAAAAGCAAGCTGCAGAGCAGTGTTTATAGTATGCTAACTTTTGTATCACAAAGTGGGGATGATGGGGCAGGTGCAGACAGACGCGGTGGAAGTGAGATTTGCCAATATGAACCTTCTTATTTTTCTATTTTTGAACGTGTCAATATATCACCTAGTCAAGAAGATCTGGACTATGTGAGCAACAAGGGCATCAGGGTTTTGTCCCACAGAGGCTTGGGGAGAGAGGAGTACCAGGGCATGACACGAAGGTGGTGGCAGCACCAAAGAGGAACTAGAAACAGCCTGAGCCCCAGGCTGGTGACAAAGGAGAAAAGGAGACTGAGAGAAGTCCAGTTCAGGTGGAACTGATGGAACAGAGGTGTTTAGGTGTGCCCTGACTGGCAAAATTATTTCTAATGACTGTATAATATTTCATTGTCTAGAATTTAACCATTACTTCACATTAGCTTAGGTCAAAATCTTTAAATCTTTGTTTTTTTGTTTTCTTTTGGTCGCACCTCGCAGCACGTGAGGGGATCTTCCCTGACCAGGGATCGAACCCGTGCCCCCTGCAGTGGAAGTGCAGAGTCTTAACCACTGGACCACCAGGGAAGTCCAAAATCTTTAAATCTTTGAATATGATAATGATAGGTTCCATTTACTACATTCCAGGATCTATGCTAAGTGCTTTACAGGCATTAGCTTATATAATTCTCTTGTCAGCTCTACCAGGAAGATAATAATATGGCCAGTCTACAGACGAAAAACTGCTATTTACAAGGGTTAGGAACTTGCCCCAAATCACAAAGCTGGCAAAGGTGAGATTCAAAGCCTTGTCTGGATAGCTATCAAGAAAATGTCCATGCCTTCCCAGGTTAAAACTTACAGTGTTCAATTGTTTTTCTTGGGGTAGTGTTTATGATATGTCACCATCTGGTTCGTCTCTTCTGGTTAGTCTCTATCAAGTTTGCCCAGGTGTCCTTCAAATTCCAGGGCCCAGAAGCAAACTCAGGGACTGCCACCTTTTCCTTTGGTTGCCCATATTTAATTAGAAAGCATTTGTCTCTGACGCACATTCCAAATGAGACTTTCAGTTGGTCTTTTGGAGTCTTTAATACCAGCCCAGTCTTTGGTTCTCTTGCACACAGCTCCCCTTCGCTTTCATTGTCTAGATTTTGATGACCCCAAATCCCTTTCCTCGGTTCATCTTAGACTGATTTGTTGAGGAAAGGAAAAAACAGCTTGTACACTGGGCAAACTAATCTGGGTCTCTATATCTCCCCTCCCCTCCACTGCCACTGGTATTCTGTAAAGTGTTTTAATAATTGTATATTTTAAAATCAAATTCTTCATGGAAACTTCTAACCATTTCTGGAACTGGAGGCAGACTTAAGAACTTTTATCAGATAAAAATTAGCACTACTTCTCTCTATTCTGAGCAAAAACAAGGTTGGAAGGATCTCAGAGGGTCTCTGTGCTTTGCTGTGTTAGGGGTAGATTTGAGGAGCCATGGAGAGGAAAGAATGTAGCACTCAATCACCCTCTCTTTTCTTTTTAATACTTCCTTCAAGATCAGTTATAAAATAAATTCCTCTTTCCCTAGCCTTGCCTCTGGTCTCAGTAGTAACTCCTGTGAGCAGGTAACTGAGCTGATCCTCGCCACTGCCTCATTTCCTGGGCTGTTCTGTTCTTTTCTTTGGATCCAAGAGTAAGACCTTGGCAGAGAACAGTAGAGTTGAGCCCCTGCTGTGGTTACTGAGTAACTCAAAGCTTAACTCTTCCACAGAAATTCAGCAAAACATCTAGCACAAAAAACAGAGTTGTCTTCAGCTCTCTTAGGTTTCTAGTTTACTTGGTGGTTATGACATTTTAATTAAGGTGAAATAAAGTTTATCGAAATAAATCCTGCATTATCATTTGGCAGCTTTCAGGTGAGATTCTCAAAGCATCTCATTGGAATTTGTCCAAATTCTCACAACTGTTAGAAAGTTCAGTTTTGGTTTCAGGGAAACCAAATGGAAACCAAATCAAAACAACAAATATTTATTGAACATGTCCAGTGCACACGCCACTGGGTCTTGAATGTACCAGGTACTCAATAAATATTTGTGTTTGAAGAAACCCAGGTTCAGAGTAGTTTTGCTGACTTATTAACAGGAAAATAACTAAATTCCTCCCAAATGGAAAGTTAAGATTATCAAGTAAAGTAAAAATGCTTACTTAGCCAGAGGAATTGACACCTTGTATGAACAGAAACACTAGACAAAGGTATTCTTGGGAGGTTGAGCAACAGAGAGTTGCATGGAGTCAAAGTTCATTGCTTCTACGTTAGTTCAGGAAGTTGTAGGTGGTAAAAGAGAAATTGGAAAGATAGCAGAGGCAGAGGTAGAGGTAGTGGGAGAAATTTCCCTGGAGAAATAGGGGTTGGGTTGGACAGACCAAGAAGCAACGGGAAGAAACTCACAGTAAAGCTAAGGCCAAGGGTATGTGTTTTGATAAGTACAGGTCAATTGTGTGACTAGTGTCTCTTACCTACCTCTGCCAAGGGCTGCTCTAGCAAATTTGACCAAGTCCATTTGAGGGTTGAGGAGGAAATGAGGGGCTAGAAATGAATGTAGTTTGGCAGCTTTTAACCCATCAGGACATAGTTGGTTTCAGGCCCTTCCCAAATGGCCAGTGCTGTAAACCAACAGATACTGCTTGGGCACAGACTGTTCTAACTTTGAACAGAACCAAGTTTCAGGATCACATCTTGGTATGGCTACAGAGGTTCAGCTAACCAGGGAATGCTGCTGGAGACAAAACCCTCGAGATGCTCAGAGAGAAATGGGGCAGCCCACTCTGGAGAAGCAGCCTGCGTCATGCCCTAAGCCCAGGATTTCATCAGGTTGCCTGGCTTGCTGTCAGGATAACAAAATGCCCAGTTAGATGATGACAATTGGTAAGCACAGGGACTGAGGGCATGTTTTAGTTCATAATAACCTGAACACTTCGGACTTGGGAGGATAGGAAGGTGATGATAAAGTAAGGTTACTGTAGGTTTTCCATAAAACTGTATTTTTTAAGGGCTTTGACACTGCAAAGGTAATTTTTTCCCTTTAACTTGATAATATGGGATCAGGTCTTGCGCTTGGTCAAGGGAATTACAGGAAGCACCTGATTTTGGTGGCATCCGTTTGATGGCGCCCATTTGGGTGTTTAGAAGTGCCCATTATGCTCCTGCGGTTCTCAGAAATTCCTCCCCTCCTCTTCATTCCCATTGTCCTGGTGCAAGCCCTCATCATTTCTTGTAAGTCTACTGCAACAGATTGATAACTGAGCTCTCTGCCTTAGGCCCTATTCCACTTCAAATTACAATCATCACTCTCAGGCTTAAAATCTTTACTGGTTTTTAATTGCTAAGGGATAAAATAACAACTCAGGTTACATAAAGCTTTTCAAGACCTGGCCTCAACCTAACTTTTCTAGTTATCCCCAACTCCTTGAAGTTCTACTCCAGGCCATATTCTTTCATGATTGTGTATGTGCTCCCAGGCTTGGAGTCTCCACTTCCCACCTGTTCATTGTATAAACCATTCTTTATACCTTTCAGGATCAACTCCTCAAATGCAAAAACTTTCCTGAGTTACCTTGTTTCTCCCAGCCTTATACACTTGCCTTTAAGTGGTCTCCAAGTGGTGCTAATTATGCCTTACATCTCACTCACTGCACTAAAAGTTTAAGTCTGATATAGGCAGAAACTGGGTCCTTCTGCTTCTAAAATTGCCTATCACGTGGAAAGAACCATACTATTCGAAAGTGTGGTCTTCAGACAAACAGCACTGGTATCACCTGGGAGCCTGTTAAGATCATCACAGGCCTCACTCCAGACCCGCTGAAACAGTAACTGCACTTTAACAAGAGCCCCAGGTGAACTGCATTCATGTTAGGTTTGAGAAGCACCCACACAGAAGCTTCTCAATGAACGTGAATAAAGAGGCACAAATCTGATCCCTTTAATTCCCCTGCTTACAACCCTTCCTTGGACTCCTTTTAAGAATAAAACGCAACTTTGTGATCTGGCTCTGCATCCAAAGCCACTATCTCACTCTCTCTACTCTAACTTCAATGACCTTCGTTCCCATAACAGTCTTTCTTCTTTCGCAGAGTTGACCCATCTTTTTTTCTCTGACTAGAAGTCTCCTGCCCCGCCCCTGCGCACTCCCCACAAGCTGTTTCTTACCTTCAATGCCACTTCCTCAAGAAAGCCTTTGCTGGCTAGCCAAGCAAGGTTAAATCTTCCTTGTGTATAGCCTCACAGGTCCTTGCTCTTCTCTTTTGAGGATAGCTGTGGTTGCATAATCCTTTGGTAATTCTGTCTAGTGCTCTGTAGATGATTTATGTTATCTATCCTTAAACTGTATACATGTCAAGTTCTGTAAGTGGAGTCTGAGCTCCTTAAGGGTAGAGAGTATTTCCTCTTTGTCTTCTACAGTGTTGTGCCATATAGGGAGTACTCAGTAAATTACTTTAGTAAATACTGTACTAAGTGTTCAGTGAGTAGTTGAAAGTTTACTTTTGATGTGCTAGGTGTTCCAAATAAGGGTGGCGGCCATTAACTAAATGAGCCACCATGTTAGAAAGCAGAGGGATTTACAAATTCATCATTGCAGATGAGCTGATTACTGGGATTGAGGTGCTAATATACACACAAAAAATCAAACTCATGTTTTTTTTAAAAATAAATTTATTTATTTATTTTTGGCCGCCTTGGGTCTTTGTTGCTGCACACAGGCTTTCTCTAGTTGTGGTGAGCAGGTGCTATTCTTTGTTGCGGTGCACGGGCTTCTCATTGCGGTGGCTTCTTTTGTTGTGGAGCACAGGCTCTAGGCGCACGAGCTTCAGTAGTTGTGGCGCGGGAGCTTCAGTAGTTGTGGCTTGAGGGATCTAGAGTGCAGGCTCAGTAGTTGTGGCACACGGGCTTAGTTGCTCTGTGGCATGTGGTATCTTCCCAGACCAGGGCTCGAACCTGTGTCCCCTGCATTGGCAGCTGGATTCTTAACCACTGCTCCACCAAAGAAGCCCTCAAACTCATATTCATCAATGAGTCTCAGTGTAAGGGATCACAAAGTACCCTGTTGCTTGTAAGCAGGGTAGGCCTAGGTAAGTGGTAAAGACAGCAAGTCTGGTTTCGGAATTCCCATTCTAGATTTTATGACATTCAAGGATGGTTGCAATAGTTACCATCCTTCATACCCTCTGAACTTTTTCTTACTGTGGCCCCTTCTCTTGAGGTCAGACAACTAATTGCGGACAACTAATTGCTAACTGATGGTACAAGGAGTGATGTTTGTTCACTGGTAATGTATATTATTTTTCTTTTAAAAATATTCAGTTATTTTAAAGGAAACTCTAGCCATTGTCAGTTATTGTCTTTTAAAAATATGGACATTTTAATATATAACAATGTTGCTATTATCACACGGAACAAAAGTGTCATTCCTTGGTTTTATCTAATACTCAATATTTAAGTCAAATTCTCCTAACTATATTATATAAAAGAGTCTTTGAATGTTTGGTTTGTTGGAATTAGGATCCAAAGTCCACAGGTTGCATGTGATTTTTGTATCTCTAAAGTTGCTTTTAATCTAGAGTATTCCCCTCTCCTCCCCTTTTTTCTTCTTCAGGCCACTGAGTTCTTGAATAGGGTATATTTTACAGTGGTCTCTAAGAGAAAATCCTCTAAATGCCAGGCATGACTAATTGGTGGGGATTTCAGGACAATTAGGAAAAGTGAGTAAGAACAGAAAGACAAAAAATATTTGCATCAGGAAGGTATTCAGAGCAAGGTCATGTTGCTTAAGCAAAAAAAGGTTCTGATTTTAAGAGAAGGCATAAAAACCAGAACTTTGTATGTTAACCATGGAGTCTCACTGAACACTGACTCGGATTTCAGAACCATTACCTTTACTCCTAATGTGCAATCACTGTATAACAAATGAAGTATTCTGAACTGTGGTGTTGGACTAATTCCTGTGATAACTGACACTACATGTATGTGTGTTTGTATACATTACCTACTTCTCTATTTTTCACCTAAAAAACGAACAAACACAACTCCATAAAAAAAGGTGTAAGAAAACAATCCCAAGGTTAGAATAAGAGGGCACAGGCTCACTTACAAAAAAAGACTACGCGTTTCTCCTCATCAATTTATCATTTAATATAAATGCTGACAGAAAGCAGATAAAGACCTTGTAGACACTTTCATATATTTACAAACCAAAAGGCGAATCACCTCCTTCTAACTTGTTAAAATAGTCCTTTTATCTGCAACTTGTGGGAGCCTTAAACACTAATTTGGAGCAACATGAGGCTGAGTCAGTTTCCAAGATAATAAAGAAAGGAATAGCATTTTAACAAAATGTGGCATCTTTGATATAGACAACATGCACACAGATAATACAAATTAAAAAGATGGCCCTCATCCTCTCAAAACTCTGCAACAAGGAGAGTATGTACTTATTCAGACCCAGCATTTTGCTGTTCTAAACATCTTCCTACTACTATTTTTCTTCCACTTCACTTTTTTGAAGTCTGTTTAAAAATTCAAAATATAAACAGATTTTTAAAAAGAGAGGGAAATGGTCTATTTCAAAAACAGGGTTCTTTTTTCCTATTCCAAAAGAACTTCCAGGAGATAAAGTCTTCAAATAAGATTTCACAGTTTGCCAAGTGCTAATTTCACAGCTTGTGAAATTCCAACTCATTATGTCTTCACTTTTTAAAGAAAAGTTGAAAACACTTGGAAAAAGTAAAATTTCACAAACTTCACCAATTTAAAAATGAGCTGTCTCTTTAAGGATCAATATTTTTATTTCTGAACAGGAGGCAGGCAAGAAAGAACAGGGAGCTAAAACGCAAGGGAGAAAAATAGGAATGCAAGAAAACTTTTAAAAAATGGTATTTTGTCTAGCACTAATTTAAGAACAGGAGATATAAATTCTCACTATTCAAACTGTAAATGATTTCATGAAGTCATTTATAATCCGACTCAAATCTCATGGGCTCCTTTATTATCCTAGATTATTTTTGACTTGTTAAATATACCTCCGCAGGGCACAATCACATACAATCAATACGATTGGTAAATTACACAAGCTCTATCCCAAGCAAATATGCATCAATGTTAAAAAGTTACTTAAAAAAACAGAAACCAAATAAAACAAAATAAAATCCACCCAAAAAGGTGATAATGACTGCAGAATGTCTCGGGGAGACTGGTATGAGCCAAATTGACCATAGTCAGGGAAAAAGGGTAAGAGGGGTAACAAGGGGAAGAGACCACACACAAGAAGAGGAATCTCACAACTGGAAATCATGTTTTAAGTGGGTGAAAGGTTTTGTTCATTATCTTGATTCACTTTTTCCATTTCTGTTGTTCTAAAAACTCACAGATTCATCGTCAAGTAAGATAATGAAGCCTATGGATCAATGAATAAAATTAATTAAAAAAAAAAAAAGAAAAAAAGAAAAACTTTTTTCCCCCAAGTTCCTTTCATTCCCAGAAGGTGGGAAGAAGAGAAAGGATGAAAGGGGGAATAAAGGAAATTTAGGCAACAATACACCTGGAAAAAGTAGCTCTCAGAACAGTGCCTTAGTTGAACATAGGATGTAAACATGATAAGCAAAAGCTTAAAATGCCTTGAAATCAGAGGAGTATTTTACAGGGTGGTTCAGATATTATTGTGAGAATGGCAGCCTATCAGTGGAGAGAGATTACACTAATAAATGGTGATTTTAAAAAATCAGGTTAAAAAAAAAAAAAGGCTACCAATTATCCACCCAATAGTTTGTTTCCATTCTTTTCTTGACCCTTTCATACACCATCTGGAGTTGGGGTAGGGGCCCACCTGACAGTTTCCAGTTATAAGATGACTCTGAGTGCACAACCTAGAATGGATGCCAAAGACCTGTGAGCTCTGTCTACTTAGAGTTTAAATTAAAAACAAAACAACACACACAAAAAAACCCAACTAGAAATAATGAGACCTCAATACAAGAAAATGTCACCTTATCTAGTATACAACATACATTAGGATAACAAACTCCACAGGATTTTATTTTTCTAAATACATATTTTTGGACACAATATTGTGAGGCTTAAGTTCTCTCTCTTGGGTTACTGTGCCTTATTTTCTTTTGAAAATAATGGTTATTACTCTAGGGATGTTCTGCTCAGGAATAAAGTTTAGGGGAAGTTCAGTGTTTGGCTGAAAATTCAGAAGCTCTGAAAACAAGGATTCCAGTGGTGAGGTTAGTCCCTTTAACACAACAGGATTTCAAAGGGCTCTTTACCCACTTTGTTCAGTGCAGTACTGAGAATCTACCCACTGGGAACATATTTATTATTAAAAGGTGTTACTTCTTCTTGGTGGTGGCAGTTTCCTATTCTTCATTAACATTATAGCTAGCGTTACAATCTAATACAAGTGAAAACACCTTTAGCAGTCAAAGAAATAAAATCTTAAGAACCAAATGGTAAGCTGGCATTTACTACAATTAACAGTATCTTTCGACAAAAACAACTTTCTTTTTCTAAGTGGCTCAGGAAAGTTGAAATAATTTTAAAAAATATTAACTGCAATCCACCTACAATTCCCAATAAGTAATTTCAGCAGGAAAATTTCATAAAGCTGAGCTGAAGCAACAAATAAATATAAAAATCATAGTTGTCCAAGGTAGAAAGGTATGAATGTGGGCCAGCAAAATGGGCAGTCAGGTAAAATGATGACAGTAGTAGACTGCTTGCCTGTTCAATCCCTAACGTTGAATGTAAAATCTGCTTAGTTTAGTAGCTCTAATTTTTATCTAAAAGGATAGGCAGACTTTTCAGGGAAGAGATCACCTTGCAAACACTATAACCATGTATCATCAATAAAAAATAAACACAATTGGACTCTTTTAGGGTAAAAATCTAAGTAAACACTGCAGTTAATTTCCAGACAGGTTATTAATTTCCCCTAAAAAGTAACTGAGCCTTTCCTTTTAATGATATATAAGACATTACAAGTGCTTTTTACAGATAGATTTTATATATGAAAACTTTACTCAATTCTTTAAAATGAGCAAAAAAAAAAAAAAAAGTAGAAAAAGATGGTTAGATCTCCATCTATAACCATTTGTACATAAGCAATAACAACCGAGTACTCTTTAGTGAAAAGAATCTATTTTTCTCTGAATCTGAATATAATCTAACATGTACTGACTATAGTTACTTGACCATAGTGATAGTAGATTGTCCTTTAGGCACAAGTAAAATAACAAATATACAACATGCTATCATGACAGGATAATCTCAGCGAAAGGGAGGAGGAACTGCTTACACACAATACTGTAAAAGATGACATTCATGGTTTAGAAAAACTGAAGAATTTTCACTACTTTTACATTTTATAAGACCAGCTAACTTTAACAGTTAACTTTAGATACATCTCCCATCTCCCTACACAGTATAATCAACTCACAACTACTAAGAGGTTTCACAATCGAAATGGCTACTATTTCCTCCCAAACCAAAACAGAGTAAAGCACAAGTCTTTGGCTCTCCTTTAAAGAAAACAGCAGGTTACCGTTCCTAACCAGACCTTTGTTTGCCTACCAGTAGGGCAAATACCACATTTGTGCATCACTGAGTAATAACACCATTAGAAAAGGCAACTTCACAGAAGTTATTGGCTAAGCGAATTCATTTGAATGCTCTGTTTTGAGGCAGCAAACTGTCACTGTTGCAGATTGGGGAGGGCAGTGGGTAAATCAAGGGGAATTTGCAAGATACAGAAGGGACAGAGAAAAAAAGAAAAACAAAAACTTTGAGCTCCAACCCTCAAGACCAATGGAAAGTCTGATGGAGTTACATATTCAAGGTAGCAAATGAGAATCATACCAATTTTATGAATTTTAGGCAAAAAATATATATATAAATAAATAAATACATGGGAAAGACTAGGAGAAGGGAAGGGAAATAAAATGGGAGAAGGGAATCAACCACATTAATGCTGTATGAAATAAATTTTTATACATTCTGAGTAGTTGAGTATTTTGTAGCTGGCATTAGAAATAGCGTCTTATTATTTGAATATTACTAGAAACCTATGTTATAACTAACTTTTCTTTTGATTAGAAAAGTAACAAGGAGTGGATCTTTGGTCACTTCAGCCTCTGTAAATTACCCAAGTCATGGCACCTACTGAACTTATGACAATATCTATAAGTAAGGCAAAAGAACTACGTATAAGTCAGAAAACTGAGTCTAGATATCTTATTCTCGGTTCTTCTACCCTCTTCCAGAGACTCACTGAAGAAAGAAAAAGTCCAAGTACTTTTATATTCCTAGCTGTAATAAAATTCTGGTGTTGTTATCCAGATTGAACACAATGCTTATTACTCCTACCTTAACCCTCTCAGAATTGTTCATTTTCATCTGAGATGTCTGAGTCTTGCCTTTTAATTCAGTGAAAAGCAAACAGTCATCTTCAGAAGAAATTAACATTTGAATAAGTAGAAAGCATAAAAACTGAATTTCCTATCTGACTGGTTTCATCTTCTACCTGTCTCTAAAGGAATAAATTTTAAAAGCTAGAAAAATCAATTATTTTTCATAGATTTTAACAAAAAAGCAGTTAGAAAGTCAAGCAGTTTTGCCTGAACAGGCCATTGACCCTTACAGGCTCATCACATCACAAGGTATACAACAGAGAAAAGGAAAAGAAAGAGAAAAAAAAATTGGAGGTTTTATTGAATTCCTAAAACTGCTTGTGAGCACTGGGAAAGTTGTAAGAATTTCTATGAGGTAAGGCAGAGTAACCAATTTAAAATAGGTAAATTACATTACAGGCACAATGGGACAGTATACCTTTCTCTTGCTGTTCTACCCACTCAGATTTCCTCTAGAGTGTGAGGCCTTAGAGAGGTACAGCTAGGGTTAAGGCTACAATTTGAGAGATTCCCCCCATCTTCACTCCATGAAAATACCTTAAAAAGAGAAAGAGAGTATTTTAAGTCAGTTCAAAAAAGTGGCTTCTCTGGTTTTATTCAGAATAGGAATACTGTGTAAATTAATCCCTGTTTCGGCCTAGCTTACAAAATCAAAATGTTGAAAGGAAGAATGAGTATATTTGAAGAAAATAAACAAGAACAACAGAAGTTATTAGAGGTTTCAACAGATACCCAAAATGGAATTTTACTTTTACTCCAAATTTCAACAAAATCAATACCCATAAATTCCTTTTCAGTACCAGAATCATTCTGAGTTCCAAACTGAACCAACTGCTCCTAAAATTTAGGAATTAAACATGTCCAAAGGAGAAATAACATCTGCCCAAATCTGCCTACAGAAGGTTAGAGGCCAAGAATGTTGTCTTTTATGGCTATAGAGAGAAGTGAAAAATCTTGGGACTCTGTCAGACATAAAAGTTTCTCTCCTTCTCCCAAAAAAACAGTTAAGTACTTAAAGAGTAAATGTAAGAGGGTTTTAAGCAAAATAAAACAAATAAAAAAGGCAAAAAAGCAAGTGTATTCTTTTAAAAAAAGGAAAATATGGATATCAACTGATAAAATGCCTCATCTTCATTCAGTGCTTCTACCTCCCAATCAGTCATTTTATCGCAACAGCTGCGCTCATGCGAAAAAATCCATAAAACATACCCAATATATATACAGATATAGCTATGTATATATGTATATATATAATATATATATAAATTTTTATTTAAATAAAAAAGAAAGCTCGAATCCCAAGCCAATATGTGTATATCAAATCCTTGACCAGCCAGGTCTGTAGGGCATAATCAAATTCAATGTGAAATAGTATATAAACACGGTGCCTTGACTGGGCAAATTAAATAATTGCTACTCAAAAGAGTGTTCTGTTTGGACTCTCCTACTGGTAGGCAATGGCAGGACTGTATTACCCTCCCCCCACCCTCACCCCCCCATTTGTTTCATTTAACAATATGATGGACACAGAGCTTAGACTGAGGTTGTTATGACCTCAGCAGGAGTTAAGGGTTAAGAAAATAAGAAACAAGAAAAATACAAACTCTTGCTTTTACCCAACCAAAGCAATGCAGTAACTTATTACATAACCAGTGCTTTCTGTTTTAGTAGTATAATCCAGAAAGGGAAATTTTTAGAAAATCAGGCAAACATAGGGATAGGGTGGGTGACTATATCAAATAACCCCCACTAAACATGTTTTGTATGGTCTTAGTTCAGTACAGACATGTGGCATCAGAATATGTGCAGCAGAACTAAGTAATAAAAATTCTTCCTTATTCTTTTCAACATTTTCATGAAGAATCTTTTCAATATTGTAAAGCCAAGACTACAAAAATTGACTTCTAGGTACTTACTATCTACTTGTGCTAATGATTCTGAAAAGCAGCAACTGATTAATTCATGAACTATCCTTAAGATTCAGGCAGTTCGTATTTGCCAATCTCTGAAAGCCAAGGGCTCCAGTATACGGGAATTTTATACTTTTGGTTTTTGAGAGTAAAACATAAACATCCATTGAACTAATGTGGCTCTGTTCATTTTAAGTTCAAATCAAGTGTTGCAGTTTTACAACATGGTTGATTGTCCTGGTTTTTGAACATTCTATGATTTCAGCAGAGGTTCAATTTGGAAAAGCACAGCTCTAAATTTCCAACCATCACCTCAATATAGGTAATAAACCAAGTATGTATTTTCAGTGCTAATAAATTACAGTTTATCCTGAAAGTAATCTCCATTTAAATCTACTCAAGCAATCTAAAATTGACTCAGGTTTCTGATTACATTAAGAGAATGAAAGGGGTCCGTCCATAATATTGGAAATGAGGGCTTCAAAAATTAATTGGTAATTATCTCTCTGAAAAGCTGAAATAAACACAAAAACAAGAAATAAAGCCCTCCTGAACAATAACTACAAAAAGTTTTAATGCCATATGAAAAACCTACCTACACATGAAGCTAGTGACCCAGAAAGAGAAAGCAGATTATGGCTTCTAAATAACAGCTCTCGGAAAGTTGGTGTGCTGCACATTTTCTAATAACTAGTCTATTACTGTCTATTTCTCAAGCACCACAGAATTCTCAGAAAGGCCAGTGCTTTTTGTCTGTTGTAATTTATGGGGTTGTGAGAGTTGGAAAGGATTGGGGGTAAGGAATTATACACTGGGTATGTAATAATACCAAAATACAAGAAAAACCTACTTCATTAAGATCATACAATTAATCAAACAGAGTGTATATATAATATCTTCTTTTTTTTTTAAAGCCCTGGATCCAAGGCGTCCAAAGTTATTAAAATAAAGTTCATTCACAGAACAAAAACAAATTTAATCTGAATTGCTTGCAGATACTGCTAATTTTCTTTTTTTCTTTTTTTTTTAAATTAAAAAATGCATTATTGTGAACTATGTGCAGGGTTTGTTTTTAGTAGTGGTGTTTGTGCACATTGCCTCTGGTGCTTTTCCTGGATTTCTCTGACCACTCTCAGAGAAAAGGTTTAGAAGTTATCTGTTCTCCTACCCCTATGCCCCACAAATTGGTTAGGAACAGAAGATAAAAGTAGGACTCCTCATGTTTTAGGGAGCAGAACTGGATGTAACTCCTGATCTCTGGGAGTCATTACTGTCCCCTCCTCCCTCAGGGTCCTCTGACAGGTTCAGAGAGCTGGTCTTGTTTGATAGGAGGCTGATGTTCTCTTGTGTCAAGGCTGATCCATTCGGCACATCACTGTTAACGTTTGTTTTTTTTTTAAAGGGAGTTTGGATTTTAAAAAAGGAGAGAGATAAAAATGATTATTTAGTAGAATAAAATCAACAGGGCCTTTCATTTTAGCAGTATGGAGTGGCATACATGAATGGCATTGAAACTTTAATTTACAGCTCTATATCCATGCTTTATTTTAGCATAGGGGTTGGCAAACTAAGGCTAGCTAGCTGCCGTTTTTTTTTTTTTTTAGTTTGTTTTTTTTAGCTGCCTGTTTTTGTAAACAAATTTTTATTGGAACACAGCCTGCCCATTTGCTTGCATATTGTCTATGGCTGCTTTCACATTACAATGGCAGAACTGAGAGTTTTGATAGAAATAGTAAAATGGGAGAGGCCACAACAGTGAGAGGCCCACGTACCACAAAAAAATAAAAAAATAAATAAAACTCATAATTTTAAATATTCACTATCTGGCCTTTAAGATAAAGTGCTGACCCCTGCTTTTAGCAGGTTTACTAGTACAAGAAATTGCTTTGAACCTAGGATAATGCATGGATTTAAACAGCCAAAAACCTAAGCCTGAAAGCAACAGGGCATTAGAAATTGTTGTATACCATCAGGAGGGCAACTCGGGACTATACATCAAAAGCCTCAAAATACCCTAAGTTGCAAAATACTCTAAGATGCAAGATATGCAAACAAAGAATTAACTATAATATTGTTTATTGCAGGGTTGTTCATAATAACTGATATGTAACCTTCCGTACCTGTAGAAGAATAATGGATGATATAGGATAGACCAAATTAAAAACCAGGAGGATGGGCAGGGGCGGGGTGGGTAGGTGGGTGGAAAAGGCTAAATGCCTACACACTTCAAAAAACCAGAAGGAAAAAAAAAAAAAGGCCAGAAGGGTATACATCAAAATGTTAACACTGGTTTTAAATAAATTAAAATACAAGGGGAAAAAGGAGATGGAAGCAGAAAATTTTATTTCTTAGGTATTAATAGATAATTCAACCTTGGGTCTGATCTAAAATAAGTTTTAACTCCTAAACTTATGCAAAAATATTCTTTTCTCAATGTATACAAAATAATATTTTAAAAATCAAATTATATGTATGAGGGTACTTCTGTCATGACTGTATAAGACTATGAAAATGTCCCTTTCTTTACCTGAATGTCAATGTAAGGTCCTCAGCTGGAACCTTATTTTGTGGTTCTGGTTGTCCATTTTCTGCTTGCTTACTTGTATTCAATTTGCTTTTCATGTCCAGAGAACACTGGTTCTCCTTTGAAAGAAAATGAAATAAATTCAATTATCTTTTATTTAATGGTGCTAATGGAAGAGAGAACAGATATAGATAATACAAAATGATAATCAGAAATCATATTTAGTTCTGTAAAATGACCAAAGAAATAGGCAGATTAAAAGAAAGACATAGGGACTTCCCTGGTGGCACAGTGGTTAAGAATCTGCCTGCCAATGCAGGGGACACGGGTTCAATCCCTGGTCCAGGAAGATCCCACATGCCACAGAGCCACTAAGCCAGTGCGCCACAATTACTGAGCCCGCGTGCCCGAGAGCCCATGCGCTGCAACTACTGAGCTCATGCACCACAACTACTGAAGCCCGCATGCTCTAGGGCCCACGTGCCACAACTACTGAGCCCGTGTGCTGCAACTATTGAAGCCTGTGCACCTAGAGCCCATGGTCCACAACAAGAGAAGCTACCACAATGAGAAGCCTGCGCAGCAACGAAGAGTAGCCCCTGTGTGAAGCAACTAGAGAAAGCCCGCGCACACAGCAACGAAAACCCAATGCAGCCAAAAAGAGAGAGAGAGAGAGAGAGACATACACAAAAACATAATGGAGTATGGCCCACTTGCTCACTATCCAAGCTGGATAGCAAGGGGACCAATGCCTCAAGTTAACATGGAAAAATCTCACAGAAAAACTGATGACTCAGAAAAAGCAAGTCAAAATATAATAAGTATCTATAATACACTCATTGAAAACAGAAAAATGAAATATCCCATCTATTTGCTTAAAAAGAATGTGAAAACTATGCAACAACAAAAAAAACAATTACCATGCAATCTGAGGGAATGGCTCAAACACCTAAGACTAAAATTTACTGAAATGAGTGTTCATGCACTATGAAACAAACCCTAAGCATATCTATGGATACAATTCCACAAGAAATAATATGTAGATGACATCTCACTCATGACTAAAAAATAGGTCATCAATAACTTAAGGGCTCTGAAACCTAGAAATGTTATTTGGTAATACATCTTTGTTTAACATGAGGGCACTGCAAAAAACACCATCCCCTCTGCTTCCTTAATCAATACGTTTAACAGAAATTTAGTAACTTCCAGATAACCGCCTTGTTTTCCCCCCGGAAAGTTTTTTGTAATGCAGAAAACTAAGACAAAGAACACACTCAAACCAAAAGAGAATGAGGAGAAGAATGACAAAACAGGGAGGCAGACTATCTTCAGGACACTCATTGTCAGTATTAATCACTCAGTGCAGTGCCTTGGGGTGATGATTCTACAGCTCTAGATGATTCTAGAACTCCAGAGCCACGAGTTCAGCGACACAACTACACAGAGGCTTTCCTTTCAGCTTTCCTCTCTTTTCCCACCATAGCACTTACCATGCTCAGTTCCCGGGTTCTCTTCCCGATTTCCCTTTCCACCTGGTGCAGTTCCAAGCTCAGCTGCTCACTTGAGGGCGCTCCAGGCCACTTTGGCGGCGGCGGCGGCGGTGGGGGCTGTGATTGGCCTGCCAAGGCGCTCGCCTCTCTCTGCAGCGCCAGCCTGCTACCGACAGCCTAGTGCAAAAGCCAAGCGCACAGCTCAACACACGCCACGCTGCGCACAGAGCGACCAGGCCCGAAGCCAGACCCGCCCAGGCACCTTACTACTCATGGATTGGCAATAAAAATGATGCAAACGTAAGGCACTGCTTCTTTCTCTGAGTACCATTTGAATACAAAAGGGAAAAGATGGGGCATTTAAACTTAGTGAATAGTAATTTAATCTTTGGTATAAATTGCTCTTTTTATTTTCTTAGTGGAAAGAGAAGTCAACTATAAATGTGCTTCTTTCCTTTTCTATTTTTTTCCTTTTGTTTTTTAATTGAATTTTCTCTGATGTAAATTCTATAATTTCTTTCATGAAACCTCAGTAATGGCAGGGACTTTTAACCACAGTGAGTTAAATAGTGCTGAAATTCTTTTGGAACGGAAAATCAGTCTAGAAATTTCAACTAAGACAAAAAGCCATGAAATAGCAAGGTAAGGAATAATGCTTTATGGAGTTAAAGGTCCAAATCTTCAACAAGTTAATAAACTAAAGGTGAACATAATAAACACAGCATTCTTTTTTCTTACGATAGGAATCAGCAAGAAGTTTTGGACCAATGTTAATAAAGCAATGGGAAAAAGGAGACAAACATGAATACTATACAGGTTTTTATTTCTAAACCTTGTTTACATAAGAGCACAAGCCAGACACATGTTCAAAACAAACACACACACACACACACAAAAATCCCTCCTACTGGTCTTGCTAATAAGAAAGTCTAAGATCGAATCAGTCAGAAATTTATTTCCAAAGCAATACCTTACTTATTATTACAGATATTGGTAGAAAGATCTAGATCTAGAAAGAAACATTCTAAGAGCACCTTTTTCTCCAGAAGGGAGCAATGCATTTATCACTAGAATGTCTTTAGCTTTCCATATTCAAAGTCTATGTTCCAATGCAAAGGATAATATAAACAAAACCTAGTCTTCCTGATGTGGCACTTAAAGGACTTTAAGAATTCTTTGCCTTCTGACATTTTGTTTCTCATAAGTATCAGGTAGCATGGTGGAAAGCACACTGAATTTGGAGTATGAAGAGTTGGGTTCGTGTTTCAACCTCTGTGAAACAAATATCCTTCAACCAAAAAGGGGGGGGACAATACCACCTGCCTAATCTAATTGTCAGGGACATGTATGAGTCAAATAAGATATGTGATAGTAATTTATAAACTGAAAGAACTATATTAATGAAAGGTGTTATTATTATACAGAGGCTATATTTTTTAGGTCAAAGTTCTAAGCTTCTACTAAAGATGCTGACGAGTAAAAGAAGTGAGAGAAATTTTTTAAAATTAAAGAAAATATAAGAAATTAAAAACAAATCTTAAGCTAAAAGCATGTTGACTAAAAAACTATACACTATATACCTTCAACTTAAATGTACCATCAAGGAATATAAGCTCCTTTTACATTTTTTATTTTATATAATATTTTAGATAATCTACAAATTTTAGATTATCTAAAATATTATACAGTATAAAAATATAAAAGGAGCTTATATATATACATATATAATATATAATGTATAATATATAAAACATATAAATGTTTTCTATTCTCAGGTAATAGAAATTCTAAATTTCCTATTGTCTCAGAACTTCGAAGTACTTAAATTCTTTGAAAAATGGACAACTATACTAACTTTTAAGAAACAAACCTTAAAGTTTTATGTTCATTTTACCTCAAAAGTTCCTTCTTTTAAAATCTTTTTGAGAACTCTTCAAAAACTGGAATGAAAAAATATCTCTAGGCTGGTACCTCTAGTCCACGTAGCTGGGTCTGTTGGCTAATTTGTTGGTTTAATTGCTGCAATTCTAGTCGTAGCTGTTCCCTCTCAGCAGATGGAAGGGGTTTTCCATGACTGGCCACTTCTGACATAGATATTCTCTCCCTTTTGTGGGAAAGAAAGTATGGAATAAATTTAAAATTTTATTTTTAAAAAATGTTATGACCAGAAAAACAAAGTAAGTTGAGTAATTTTAAAGGCTTGTAAAAGTAAAAAGAATGACTTATACCTCTCACTGAAGTGTCCCTGAGAAGGTATGTTTTGATGAGGTGAATATGGAGAACCTCCCCAGCCACTGTGGGTTCCATACGGACCATAATCTGTAAGAGAGTAATTTATAATGGAATGATGCAATTCATAGATTTGATTCTTCTTTTTAGGTAGCCATAATCTGAAAGGCATAGGCATATTATGTACACAGTTATCTTATAAGATGGAGGGGTATTGATGTTTGTTTTTCCCCCACTAAAATGTCAATCTTTGTAATTTTTTCTTTTGTTTGATATTTTTTTAAAAAATGAGATGTATTATTTTAACAAAAGCAACGAAACTATTAAAAATAACACATAGGTTACCTTCATATACAGATATTTACTTTTAGTTTGTACCCCCACAATTCCCTGGGTTATAATTACCTTTCTACAGGGATAATTCCACAGAAAAGTTTGAAGACTACTGCCCTGCAAGATTATGAAAAGCAGTGACAGCAAATGGGGAGTAGGTGGTGCTGGGAGTTGTGACTATGAACACTCCAAATCAGCTTACCTCTGAGATTCTTACCTGAAATGTTAATAGATTTTGTGGGCGCTCCCTGAGGTGCCATAGCCTGCATTGGGCCAGCACCCTGATATATTGTTTTTGAAGTTCGAGAAATGGCACCAAACCGAGATACTGTTGGTCGGTCTCCAAATGGGATGAGGTCATCATCACTGGTTTCTGCTGCTCTTCTCTGAAGGTCCAATCGCTGGTCTCTCATTCCTTTACTCTCCACATTCTGGTAAAAAGTAAAATGAGAAGGTAAAAAGTAAAATGAGAAATCCACCCCACACTTAGATCTCTAACATAGTTTCCTCTAGCTCTGTAATAAGGTTAAAATAGAGTACAGTGTTCTTACTGATAAGACTAAAATCATTAGTTGCCTTTAGTTGTCATATAAAACATTGCTTTTCAAACCTCTGACCACTTCCTATAATATTTTTTACATCATGACCCAGTACATATATACATTCAAATATATATGTATTTGAATGTATATATGTATACACATTTTCATGACAAACATTTATCCTTACTATATGTAATGTACTCTTGTATTTATATTGTTATTCTAATTCATTTCTTTAAAAAAAGGCCCATCATGACCAATAAATTAATTTTCAACAATCAATAGTTAGAAAAATACTGTTTAAAAATATAAGTGCCAACACATAGGCTTTTAAAAGGCATTCCAGTCAGAAAGATAAATGGAAATCTAATTGCTAGACCCTTGCTACTCAAAGAATAGTCCACAGACCAGCAGCATCAGCATCAGTATCACTAGAGAACTCATTAGAAATGCAGAATTTCAGGTATCATCCCAGCCTAACTGAATTAGAACTTGAATTTTAACAGATTCCCCAGGTAATTTACATGCACATTCATGTTTGAGAAACACTGGGGTAGACTTTTATCCGTTTGGGAAATGTTTGATTACATCTAGGTTAGGCTGGAAAACACTTTTATTCTTTGTTAATTTAAGTAGATGAGTTTTATTTTGCTAATGTTTATGTTACTTTATTATAATAACTCTTTCTGAAAGTCAGGTACAAAGCAAGGGTTCCTATCTACCTCTACCTCCTCATCTCATTCCTATTCTTAGAAAGACTTTTTTATGGCCTAAAAACAATGTTTCCTTAATCCTACCACAGAAAAACAAAAGCTTCATTTTCGCTTTTTTCTCCTCTATATTCCTTTTTTTCTCTTTTTCTTTTTTTAATTGTCTGGCATCTAATCATATTTATGCTATAGATATCACTTCACTCATCTAAGTCTTCCTTTTCTATTACCAAGAATTGGTCTTCTCTCAACCAGCTGGGCAAATCTTTGTCTTTGAAAATCTATATAACAACCTAGGGAACCTTTGTTAGAATTAACAAGGGCAAATGAATAATAGTCAAGGCATACCTTTAACTCACCAATACTACTCCTAAGCATAACTTTCATGCAATGTGCACAAGGAAACATATGCAAGAATGTTTACTGTAGCACTGTATACAATAATAAAAAAATTAAAAACAACCTAAATGTTCATCAACATGAAAATCAATAAACAATTATATTTATTTATTGTATGATATCAGTTATCATACAATGGTATCTGATAAAAGCAATGAAAATGAATGAATTTGAACTATAGGTATAAATTTGGATACATCTCAAAAACAATGCTGAATGAAAATGCAAGTTGAAGTTTATAATATGTATAAGGTCTATAAACATTCAAAACAAAATTGTTTAGAAGTAGTATAAAATTATCCATGAAATGATAAACTCTCAATTCAGGATAGGGGCTATCTCCAGGGAAAGAGGGAGGGAGAAAATGAGATTAGGGAGGTAAAGAGAGGAAGATTTAATTATTTATATAAAGTTTTATTTCTTTAAAGGATAAAGAAGCAATTAAGATAAAATAGTGATATATTTTAAGCTTGAGTATTAGATACACTGGTGTTACATTATTTTTTGTTAAAAAATAAAATGGCATAAGTGTAATACATTTCAGTATACCACAGCTCATCTGAAGCTAAGTAACTATAATTCTGACTCAAACACTAGTATTGTTCACTAGATTCAACTTTACTGTTTAAACTTAAGAGTTGTAAAAGAGTTATAATTTATTTGGACAAGAAATTCAAGATCTTAATTATGTAAAATAATTTACTTTCAATTCTAAACAGCTGTTGGGTTAATTGTTAGCTTCACAGAAACATAAGAAATGCTCTTCTTTGTCTAGACAAGTTTGAAAAGATTTTTACATATACCTGAAATAAAAAAACATATAGTTTAAATATAATTCAATCACATAGTACAGAATATGGTCTGAAACTTAAAGCAAAGCTCAGTTACTTGTGTCTACGCTATAACTGAGGTTAATTTATTTGGTTTATCTTGATTTGTATTAATTATGGCTTAGTTATTACACATACCATCATTTCCACACTCCCTGCTGCCACAACATCTTTGGGTTTTGCATCTTTGGTTCCAATGTAGGAGCCGATGGTGTCACATGACCAGGGGGAGTACTGGCTATAATCATTTCCTTTGTATTTCCCAGCTACCTTCAAGTCTTCATCCAAAAACTACAGATGGAAAAAGGAAAAAAGAAACAAAATAGGAAATGGGTCTATGAGTAACAGCACAGAGAAAGCAGGAATTTCTTTAGAACATCATGCTGAAGCAACATAGTAAGGGTTATTTGATTTGTGTCACTAGAAGATTTTTGTAGACTATGAAAAATAAAACAAATAAAAAATGATATTCAGCCTTTACACTTTGTTAACAGAGGGTCAAAAAGAAGTATCTCAATTATCTTTCAAAGAATCAAATTAGGATTTTTTTTTTAATTTTTATTTATTTATTAATTAATTAATTTATTTATTTATTGCTGTGTTGGGTCTTCGTTTCTGTGCGAGGGCTTTCTCTAGTTGCGGCAAGTGGGGGCCACTCTTCATCGTGGTGCACAGGCCTCTCACTATCGTGGCCTCTCTTGTTGCGGAGCACAGCCTCCAGACGTGCAGGCTCAGTAATTGTGGCTCACAGGCCTAGTTGCTCCGCGGCATGTGGGATCTTCCCAGACCAGGGCTCAAACCCATGTCCCCTGCATTGGCAGGCATATTCTCAACCACTGCGCCACCAGGGAAGCCCAAATTAGGATTTTTGAAGAGATTTGCCTATCCTCTTTCTCATCAGATTCAGTTAACACTTAAACAAGTATGTACTAGGCCCTAGTTTTGCTAGACCCTCCTTAATGTTTCTTTCAATAACATTCCAGGTAAACAAGAGCATTAGAAATTCTTTAAAATGTAATCTTAAATGTTCTATATAGTACGTGACGACGTAATAACTTTTTAACCTAAATCTCTTTAATAGCAATAATTCGTATCTTGAATAAATTCTGGTCCTTAGGATTGAGTCAATGAAGTGAAAAGGATAAGATTCCTAATTTTCTTTTCTCAGGATAAGCTCTGACATTATGTAATAACTAAACAGGTATTCTAGGTCTAATGCGTTTTTACTTACATTCACATTTGTGTAATGTTTTACAGTTTTCTAAGTACTTTTATGTATACACTATCTCATATGTTCTTCAAGTCCATGAGAAACAACGTGGGTGATTGGACCAAGGTTACACCAGTATAGGGAGTGCTAGAACACTAATAAATTGCTCTCACTTTATCACAGATGTATATACTGACATACTAATAATCCAGGGGGTACTGGTACACTTAAATGGCTCTATGCTTCCCCCTATACTAAAAAAAACCTTCTATTTTCTGAGTCATCACTTTTGTCTTCTGCACTGGCAGAGGGATATGCTATTCACAGTACCACTCATTTTCAACCACAACTCCTGTTTCCATTGTTTATAACCTCTTTCCTTTTTTTTCGCCCTACTTCTATTTTAAAAATTCCAGCTCCTTTTTACATTTCTCCTCCGCTTACAAATTTTGCGTAGAACAGCTAGCTTTTTAAAGACATGACCTACTAACACGAGTGCTTTTTCCCCTGCAATCAATGTATTATACAGCAATTTAAAAGAATGAGATAGGACTTCCCTGGTGGTGCAGTGGTTAAGAATCAGACTGCCAATGCAGGGGACATGAGTTCGAGCCCTGGTCCTGGAAGATCCCACATGCTGCAGAGCAACTAAGCGTGCGAGCTACAACTACTGAAGCCCACACGCCTAGAGCCCGTGCTCTGCAACAAGAGAAGCCACTGCAATGAGAAGCCCGTGCACTGCAATGAAGAGTAGCCCCCGCTCGCTGCAACTAGAGAAATCCCCTGTGCAGCAATGAAGACCCAACGCAGCCAAAAGTAAAATATAAATAAATAAATTTATTAAAAAAAAATAAGAATGAGATAAATTTATATACTGATACAGAAAGACATCCAGGATAATTGGTTAAGTAAAAACAAAAACAAGAAAATGCAAAATGTAAAATCTGAATATATTATTACTAAATGATCTGATTAAAAATTATAATCATGTGTTAGTTCATGCACAGAAAAGTTGAAATACATATAAAAAGTTAAAATATATAATAAACTGACAGTGATATAGAAAATTAGATTTTGGAGAAATTTCTTTCTATATTATATATTTTTATAATGTATGAATTTAGTACAATTATATGTAGGTTGTTTATAATCAGAACTGAAGTTTAATTATATAGCTTTGTATGTCAGTAACTAAAATAATTCTGTCAATAGATAAAGTTCCGTAACAGCCAGGCATTATTATAATTTTTATTACAAGTAAAAAAGTAATAAATACACAGTTATTATTTACTGAATGCCTGCTTTGTGCCAGATGCCTTATGTCTCATTTAATCTTCACCACAGCACTGTGAGGTAGGTTTTATTATGCTTTATTTACAAATAGAGAAACCTGAGCCTCAGGGTTAATGAAGGCTAAATAACTTACAAAAGATCACACACTGAGCCACAAAGCTGAACCTCACAGATAAGTATATTTCATTCAAAAATTAGCTCACTTTTCACCGTGTCATACTGCCTTCCATATTTCTCAAAACATGGTATGGCATAACAAGGCTCTGGGATGTCTCTAATAGTCAGTTTTTGAAAAAATATCATGTAATGTTGATACTTTACAAGTAAAATTATATTAATAGAAGATGTTACAGCTTTACTAATTAACCTACATTATTGTGGAAAATTCATCCAAAGTGTTGAGACAAGAAAGCCAGATACTATGAACAATCTTTATTTAGTAGATTACTTTTGTAGACCCCAAAGTTTACTCTTTATTATATGCAATGTGATATATTTCAATTTTCATTGCTTATTATTCATAATTTGTCAGCTAGAAATATTGTTTAGAATCATAATTCTACACATAAAGGATGTAAGACATTTTCCTTACATACTATCAACTGCAACCCTACTGAAAAAAACCTACTTGACATAAAAAAAAAAAAATATATATATATATATATATACACACACAACACACATACACACACATTGAGCTGAGGCAGTTATGTAAAATCAACAAACCAAAATAATTAAATAAATAAGATCAACAAAGCAAAAAGCTGGCTTTCTGAAAAGATAAAACTGATGATAAATCCCTAGCAAGACTGACCAAGGAAAAAAATTATCAGAAGTGGAAAAATGTCTACGGGGTCACTATAGACCCTGAAGACATTAAAAAGATAATAAGACAACACTCATTCATGATAACTGTTAGTACTACCTTGTGGAAATACTAATAACCCTCAAATTATGGTTTATTACCCTCTAGTATATTAACCAGTTTATTCTAGCAACTCTATTTCAGTGTTTTTTTCCCTGCCTTTCACTACCTATATTAGCCTGTCTCTCCTACTCTTTGAATCAACTTTATCATCCTGCTGTTTTCCTCACTACTGAGTTAAATAAACCTTTGACAGTCTCAATTATAAAAACTAGGAATATAGGGAAATTTCATTAATCTGATAAAGATTACCTACAAAAAGGCTGACAGCAAACATCATAATGGTAAATTATTAGAAGCTCCATTTGCTCAAAGACTGGAAATAAGAAAACCTATCATCACTTTTATTTTATACTGGAGGATCTAGTTCACACAACCAAGATAAAAAAAAGAAAAGACTTAAGAATTGAAAAGGAGAAAGTAAAATGGTCATTATTCAGAGGACATGATTGTGTGCACAGAAAATCCAAAAGAATCCACTAACAAATACTAGAAATAATAGGGAAATTTACCAAGGCTGCTGAACACAGGTGTCAAAATACACAAAAATCTACTTAATTTCTCTTTAATAATAACAAAGAGAAAATGAAATTTCAAAAAGGATTCTATTTAAAATAGCTTCAAAAACAGTTTTCTAGGAGTAAGTTTAATGAAAGATGTGCAAGACACTGAAAACTATGTGAGATATGACATTATTGACAAAAATTAAAGAAGATCCAAGGAAGTGGACGGTATACCATATTCTTGGAGACTCAATATTGGAAAGATGTCACTTCTCCTCAAATGCATCTAAAGCAACACTGTCCAATGAAAATATAATTGACCCACATATGTAATCTAAAACATTTCAGTAGCCATATTAAAAAATAAAAAGAAACAGGTAAAATTAATTTTAACAATACATTTAATCGAATACACCCAAAGTAGTATCATTTTAACATGTAATTAATATAAATATATTGGTATTTTGGAGGGGGGACTAAACATTCAGATCCAATGTATGTTTTATGCTTACAGCACATATGAATTTGAACTAGCCACATTTTAAGCGTCATTATCCCCATGTGGCTAGTGGTTACCATACTGGGCTGCCCAGATCCAGAGATTCAATGTAATCCTAATAAAAACTGCAGCAGATATTTCTGTGGACATCCACATGCTGATTCTAAAATGTGTCTGGAATTTCCAAGGACCAGGAATATCAAAGATAATCCTGAAGACCAAAACTGGAAAACATACACCACCACATTAAGGTGTACAATACTACTACATTAAGACAATGTGGTGTTGGTACAAGGATAGAGAAATAGATCAATGAAACAGAATAGAGTTCAGAAACATACAGTCACCTGACTATGACAAAGGTGACCAGATTATGATAAAGGTGACTGCAGGGTACTAGGGAAAGGATGGTCTTTTCATTAAATGATGCTTGATCAATGAGATATCCTTCGGGGAAAAAAATGGATCTTAACTCCTAAGACACTATATACAAAAATCAATTCTAGATGGACTGTAGATCTAAATGTGAAATAATAAATCTTTTAGAGGAAAATATCCTCATGACCTTGGGAATAGGCAAAGATGACTTAAATAGGACACAATAAAACACTGATTAAGGAAAAACTGATAAAGAGACTAAAAAATATGTGCTTACTTCCTCTTGTTGGAAGGCAGGAGGCAATGTTGGTGAAGGTGCAAAAGGAGGTGGAGAGATAACCTTCCTTTCCTCTAGTTGTGCCATTATTTCCTTTCGTCTTCGATGTAGCTCATCTAGACTAGGATGGGGCTGGGGAGGGGGAGGAAGCCGGCTGTAAGGAGGCTCCTGAAAATGCAAAGATGAGTAAAAATTGAAAAAGAATTTCAGGACATATTGATTCACTTAGCACATATTTTAAATAAGCAGCTTGTATATTCATCTTAACATCCGAAATAGCAAGACTTAATAAAACAAAGCAAAACAAAACAAACAAAACCCCCCAAAACTCTCAGGATTTCCCTAAGAGCTAAATTTAAGTTTCTTTTTTTTGGTCAGAGACCATAATTTCTAAATAAATCTAGAAATGTTAATAAAACCATCTAATGTTCAGAAACTAAGATGGGTTAGCGGGAGTGGGGTATTAATTTTTTCCCCCTTTAAAAGTTAAAAAAAAAAAAACCTATGAAGATTATGAAAAGGTGACAAAAGAGAAGATGCTTTCTTCTAAAAAAGAACTGATTGATCAAAGTTATTACCATGGCAAAAGGTTAAAAAAAAAAAATCACTGCAAGCAATAATTAAGTAAATCTATATAATAAGAAAAACCCCCAAAAACCCAGCATACTCTGTTGTACGAAGGTCTGATTTGAGTTGGGTGGGGAGCCACTGGATAGTAACCCTCCATCTGTTGGTATCTTTCTCTGGATTCTGGTACATAGGATGGTACTGCTGCAGGTGGTATCTCAATGGGTATAGGACTTTCTCGGAAAATCTCCTCTCTTGTATAAGACTGAGCAGGGTATACTCGACGGCCATCATAGTGTGGTGGGTACATAGGTGGGTACTGTTGTGGCTGTGTGCCATATTGAGAGTTTACTACACGATCTTGGAGGTACGGTGAATAATGATCCAAGTAGGGAGGACCAGGTTCAGGAGCAGATGGTGGAGGTCGGACAAAGCGGGACACACATTGTGGTGGTGGAGGATAGTACATACCTGTACAATAATACAAAAGAGGAACCAAAAGCAACAATGAGCCAATCTATTTTTCTATTTAAGACTTTTCCTTTTAAAATATTTCAACAGTAAAGAATTAAAAATCCACTCCTTTCTTTAGATGTTTTTCCCTCGCTTATGTAGTCAGGCTAGCTTTGCAAAAAATAACAAGCAAAAATTATCCTTAAAAGTTACTGAAAACACCAATCTACTTATAGTCTACAACAGTAAATTGGCTCTCTCAATTGTCTGACCATCTTTCTGGTGTGCCTTAACATACTGCAAACACTGAAAAGAAAAAAAACCTATATTTCCCTGAAGCTTAGGTTCTACAAATCACTCATTTGCATAAGTTTTGAATATGAAATTGAGTTAACTGGAAAGAGATCCATTCTGCTGGTACAGATCTAGTAGCTAACTGCATAGCTCTAGAGTTCTTTGTTTTTTGGCTGTGCCATGCGGTATGTGGAATCTTAGTTCCCCACCAGGGACTGAACCCGTGCCCTCTGCGGTGGAAGTGCAGAGTCTTAACCACTGGTCCGCCAGGGAAGTCCCCTAGAGTTCTTGAGATAACAGTCGTGGCAGTAGCTTCCCAATTTCAAGACGTTTGCCTCAACTGATGAGCTCCTCAAGTTGGCGATTAGGGCAGAAGTTTCCTATTTCTACAGCTTCATTGTAACAGGTTCTTTCAGCAACTAGCTCTGGGACTCATTCCTGGAGGCCTAGCTTAAGTCTGCTTTTCCAATGCTTCTACTGATTTTGTAGGACTCTCTGCATTAAACCTCTTTCTGCTAATATAGCCAGAATGATTTCTGCTATCTGCAATTGAATCCTTACTGATTCAGCATATTTAAGGTTAACTCAACAAAAGCAGTTGGGTTTTTCCTGCAATGAATGGTCAAAAGGAAGTCACAGATCAACTTTTATCATATTCTTATATGTATTAATGACACCATGCCAACTTAAAACTACTTTTTTTGAAATCAGAAAAGACATTGCTGATTCAAAATTAATATAGCCTTGGGAAAAGGAAATGGAGAAGACCTTGAATCTATCCCAGTTTAAAAAACAATAAGCACTATACTGTTTCTGACAGAGAGAGTCAACATTTTAGTTTAAATCGTTGTTTATTTTTTCACATGAATTACATTATGTGAAACCTCAATCAAGTCCTCTCCTCCATTCTCCATACCTGGTAATATTATCATTAAAACTGGCTAATTTTTCCACATTTGTCTATTTTCTCAAATACTTTCTTTTTTCCCATCACACTAACCCAGACCTCAACAGTCACACCTGGATTAACAAGTCTCCTTACTCCTCCTTGACTCTAGACTCTCATCTTTACAATCCATTTGTAAATTTTCCTTTCTATTCCCAATACCTCTACTTAGGGCATCCTTCCACAAAGTCTTTTGATTCCTCAAGTTCTCAATGATCTTCCTTGAGTCTTGCAGTTAATTTCTACCACACTAATATTAACTACCACAACTGAACACTTCATTTTAAACACATATATAGATATATATACTCTCACACATATAGTTTTCTATTCTTTACTAATACTGATTCTATACTATAAACTCTCTAAAAGTATCTATTTGCATTTTTTCATATATATTACAGGGCCTAGAAAAAATATTAGGTGACAACTGAAAGCAAAAAAATGTACTGTGTGTTTAATTTATATCCACTGTAATATTAAATTCTTTTTTTGTACTCGAAGAAAATTTTGGTCAGGAAAATATACATGGCCTCAGCAAATTTCCATTGCCTACTTGGATGACTTACTTCTATAAATATGTAAACATACTTAATATACAACTGCTTTTAGTAGTTAGGGCGAATTACTTTTCATAGCTTTGCTACTTCATTTATTTCATACTATTTAGTTGATCATATAACCTCAGTTTTTTCCAAGTACTAAAAAAAGCATTTATTTATTTTGAGATTACTGAAAATATGATCACTCTTGAAATCATTCTCATAACTTCTAAGGAAAGTGAGTGACATAAATGAAAGATCATTACCCTGCTGATAAGGTGCTGGTTCAAATGGTGGAGCAGCTCCTCGAGGATCCTGGTAATAAACATCTGCCTGTTGTGCTGGATATAACTGAGAACCTCGTGGTACCATCTGAAGTGATTTGGTGACAGGCATAGGGGGCAGGTCTGTTGGCCCTCTTGGAGGTACAGGATGTGGATTAACAGGCAAGGCAGAAATACTCTTAGGGACAGATTCTAGCCTATGGGAGCAAGATTCTGCAAGTCAAGTTTAAGGTCTTGAAAATACTTCTAATGTACACAAATCGTTAAATGTAAAAAAAAATTGCCACAATTTGGGAAAATGGTTTCTTCCAATAGCCATTTCTTCTACAAACTTTGATCTTATGTCACCTACACTAATTGTTTCTCAAAAATCACTGGCACAGGAAATAGAAATAAAAAACAACAAAATAAGCCCCCCAAACAAAGCATTGATTATTCTTTCTTCCTTCTACTTTATGTCTATAAAGAAACTTTAAATAAAAGTTAGGAAAAACAACGTACAGGTCAGGAGGGGATCCAGGGGCACTACTGCTCAGGTGATCTATCTTTCCTGGTTTCAGACTAGAATCGTAGCTGGGGTCTGTCCCTCGTGGAATCAGCTGTGTTACTGTATTCCCTGCTGATACAATCCCATTTGGCAGAGCAGGGGTTTTTCTGCTAGGCAGATCCACTGCACCTTCATCTGGAAGCATAGCTGTTGAAGGCAGGCCCACCTCATTAAGTTGACCCAAAGAGGCACTCAGGGGTCTTCTGGGAACCAGGCGTTTGTTCATTTTACGAAACCTATATAAAAAGCAAAGGCACACACCAAAAACCAAAACTGTAAAAGCAAAAGCAAAAATCAAGAACTAAAATGTATTTAAGAAATGGGTAGGGCTTCCCTGGTGGCACAGTGGTTGAGAGTCAGCCTGCCGATGCAGGGGACACGGGGTCGTGCCCCGGTCCGGGAAGATCCCACATGCCGCAGAGCGGCTAGGCCTGTGAGCCATGACCGCTGAGCCTGCGCGTCCGGAGCCTGTGCTCCGCAACGGGAGAGGCCACAACAGTGAGAGGTCCACATACCGCAAAAAAAAAAAAAAAAAAAAAAAGAAACGGATACAAAAGGAAAGGATTCCAAGCACATCATTTTCTAGAAATTCTCTTGAAACACTGACTTTAGCTATCAACTTGAAAACTTGTGTATGTGTACACACACACACACACACACACACACTTTGGGGTAGGGGGCGGACCACCCATCAGGGGTAACCACTGTTAACAGCTTGGTATATAATACAGATTTTTCCACTCCATACACTGGCTTAATATTCTAACATTTGTAAGATTATAAATTACAGAAATAGGGTCATATATGGCTGCATAGTAAATATTTTCCTCTACTTCATAATCTTAAATATTTCTTTATGTCAGTACATTTTAGGTTGTCCCCAATTTTTTGCTATTAAAACAATGCAATAACAGAAAATTATGTACATGTACTTTGCACTTGTGTGAATAACCAAAAGCAGAATTATTAAGTCTAATGTATGCACGTTAGAAATTCTTATAATGCTCCAAAGCTATTATAACTACTACCAATTAACAAGAAAAGGCTTTTTTCAATATCTCATTAAACACTGGCTAGCCTCAGTCTTTGACAATTTGACAGTTCAAATATGTCAAGTTTTATTTTACTTTACATTTCTTTAACAATTCATGATATTGAACATAGTTTCACATGTTTGCTGGCCAATAGTGTTTTTTCTGTGAATTGCTTATTTACATGATCCAGATTATCTACTGGTTCTTCTCTTTCTTACAGATTTGTAGGAGCTCATTTTATGTTACGGATACCAGCCTTTTCTATGTCATTTCCCCACTTTTTTTTTTTTTTTTTTTAAGTTTGTGGTGTTTGGGCCATTATCTTAGTTTTTAATTTTCACATAATCAAAGTTATTGATCTTCTCCTTTATAGATGCTAGGTGTCAATCTTAAAAAATCCTTCCTACTAACGGGCTTCCCCGGCGGTGCACTGGTTGTGAGTCCGCCTGCCGATGCAGGGGACATGGGTTCGTGCCCCGGGCCGGGAAGATCCCACGTGCCGTGGAGCGGCTGGGCCCGTGAGCCATGGCCGCTGAGCCTGTGCGTCCGGAGCTTGTGCTCCGCAATGGGAGAGGCCACAACAGTGAGAGGCCCACGTACCACACAAAAAAAAATAAAAATAAAAATAAAAATCCTTCCTACTGTAAGATTATATAACAACAAAAATTTCTAAGTACTCTATAATTTCCTTCTTAAATATTTAAATCTCTGATAAATTTATAATTTGTTTTGGTGTAAAGGTAATAATCCAGCCCTATTTTTCAAATGGATAGAGTTGTTTCATCATCATGTTTTTTTGTTATTGATGTGAAATGCCACCTTTTGCACATATGCTGAGTTCCTATATGTATCTGGAACTCTTTCTAGATTTTCTATTGTATTTCATTGGTCTATCTATTCCTATGCTAATACCACAGTCTTTATACTTACTTTAGCTCATAAAACAGGTTAATAGTTATTAGTCTAGTCCCTGTTGAAGACCTTTTTTTCCCAAAATTTTCCTAGCTATTGGCATATTTTTTCTTCCAAATGAATGATTTTGTTAGGTTCCCAAAATCATCACGTTAAGATTCTAACTGGGATTTCACTGAACTTACTGTTTAAGAGGAAATAAAACCTTTATAATGCCAAGTCTTATCCAAGAACACAGTATGCTTCATTTATTCAACTCTTCTCTTATGTTCCTATGTAGTTTACTAATTCAATTCAATAGATCCTGGATATTTCTTATTAGTTTATTACTTGGTGTTTATCTTTTTTTTTTTCTTGTTAACACAAAAGGGATTTTAATGTCACCTTTTTAACTGGTTATGTTTCCCTTTCTAGTTTATATGAGAGCACTTCATTTTTGTAAACTAATTTTTTTATTTGCTACCTTACTAAATTGTTGTTTCTTTTGTTTCTAGTATTTCTCTTGAGTTTTCCCATTTAATGATTTTGGCTATTTTATTCTCTTGTTTACATACGTTGGCTTCAACTTGCAGAATGTTAAATAACATTTTTTACTAGCAGAAAATTTTCCCTTACTCTTGTCTGTAACAAGACTGAATCTAATAAACTAATACCAATTAAGCATCATGCCATCATGCTGGCTTTTGATTTGAGATATAATTATCATGTTGGGAAAACAACTATGATGTTTTTGTTCTACTAAGGGATCTTGATCTATCACGGACATCAGATATTATTCAAATGCCTTTTGGCATCTTTGGATATGATCACGTGGTTATCATACCCATTCTTCTCTAACCCAGAGTAATTATATTATGCTACCTTTGCACTTAGTAATGGTGTCTATTTTAATGTATTACTGAATTCTAAGTTTTAATATTTGGGATTTTAAAAATATTAATGTGTGAGATCAATTTGTAGTTTTCTTTAATTGTGCTTTGTTAAATTTACTGTCAGCATTATACTGGTTTTATAAAACAATTAAGAAGCTTTTCCTTTCTTTCTACTATGTGCTGGCAATTTAACATCATTGAAATTATCTGGTCCTTGAAATTTGAAATAATCTGTGAAAATGAGCCAGGCAATAAATAATTTCTTGAATAGAGCAAAGGGCAAATTTTTCCATTGGAAATGCATTATTCAATTAGTTAAAATCAATCAGTTAAAGTTGATGAAAATTCTTAGACTTTTAATTGGGGGGGTGGGGGGGACAGTGAAAATGACTCACTTTTAGATGCAGTTAACCACAAGTAGCTTCCTACTTGTAGGCACAATGTAATGAAAGGTGAAGAAACTGCTTTGCTTTTCTTTTTTAAAATTCTGTATTACTTTCTAAACACTTCCTATCCATCAAAGGGAATGCAACTACATCTTTTCATATTTCTCAATGGCAGCAAATTATTCTACTTAATAATTCTATATTATTCTCTTAACGAATTACTGGAAGGTTGAGTCTGATGACTTTCACACTTACTTTTCCAGTTCCTCCTGTGAGTGTGCAAATGTACAGCTGGCCCCACGAGGGCATCCTCCTCTCTGTTTCATGTCTCGACACATGTATGTTTTGTATTTGCTATGCTGTGGAGGCTACGACCAAAAGTAAAACATTAGCCATTAAAAAAAATGTAAATCTTGCATTGCCATTTTAGGATCTTAATAATCTAGATGAATAATTCAGACTAACTCATACACTTATCTAGACTGCCCAGACAAAAGTCCTAGAAAGTGTGCAAAATAAATTACTTAAAAAAAAAAGTAGTCCTGATTTTTCTGATATGCTGATATTAACTATCAAACATGTAACATCACATAAATTCTTGATTCAATCTCATGAGAGCTCTATGATCTTCTTTCCAGCGTTTTATAGTGGACAAGCAAACCACTGGAGATTAGGACTTTCAAATATTTAAACTGCCTCCTAATATTTGTTGTGGACAATGTTCAATATAGCTATACTCACAATTATGTTTCCTTATAACACACTACAAATCTACAAGAGGCAGAACTTAAAAGTTAATATTATTTTTGTAGCATTCTTCATGATGTCTAACAGAACGGGGAGTTAAAAGTAAGTTTTTAATTTTCTAAATTTCTTAATCATAAAATAAAGCCCTGATCTGTGCTTAGATTGGGAAAAGCATATCCATATTATTCTACTAGGACACTTTTAATATTTCTTACTTTTAAAGAAAAAAGGAATAGTGAAGAGTCTATTGTTAATATTTACTGAGCCAGATAAATTAATAATGAAGTTTTAATTTCTCAAGCTTACTACTACAAAATAAAACATGTACTGAACCTAACATAAATTCTGAGGGCAAAATGAAATTATTGGGAGTAAAATTAAAAACTCTAGCCATAACACAGGCTATTATATTTTACTGCCATATATTTCATCTAAAAATACTTGAGGAAAATTTGGCCCACTCTCATAACAGACATTATGAATGAAAAATATCTGAATGCTAATACAGAAAAAGCATTTACAAAATATGTGAACAGTACTGGAGAGATACAGCATTAGCAGTAAAAAGTGATATCTACTGTCAAACTGAAATGCAATAGTAACCGAAGAGAATAATTTTATATAAATGGAATAACCTTTAGCAAGAATCAAATGCTGCTATATCCAATGTGAAAACTGACTCCAGCACATTAGACCAACAAGGATTATTTAATTTCAATGTTGTCAGATAAAATTACTAAGCTAATCCAATAAACTGGCTGCTAACCATTTTAAACTATAAATCTTATAATTTTTGTTACATTCTTCATGATGTCTAATGGAATAGGGAGTTAAAAATAGGTTTTTATTTTAGTTGTTTTTATCTGTAAGGATAGACACAGTGGCTTACTTCTAAGTTTCAAACATCTCCCTTACCTGCTGTTGATCTGCTCCTTTTTTGCTGTGATTCTGGATATAATCAACCAACCCGTGTACCACTGTACGCACAGCAACCAGCCCATTTTCTAGCTGTTCCCAAGTAGGAGGAGGAGCATCTACACAACAAATTAAAAAAATTTTCAGACTATGTTATTCAATGTTCTGCCCAATATTAAATTAGTAAAGGAGTGTCAGCACTTCAGTGAAATCAAGTTAAGCTTCATACAGCTATTCATGAAATAGCTTATTCACCTAAACATCATCTTAAATGAATAAATATATCCTTTTAAAGCAGGGGTTACAATCTAAAATAACTTCAGGGACAGTGAAGGTAACATAAAGGAATTAAATATGACAGATAATAAATGGCAACCGTCATCAGACCCTTAGTGTTGGAAATAGCAATAAAGAGTGACAGGGATTGTATTAAAGAGTATGTCTCACATCTAAGATTATTGTTACTATTCAACTTTAGCTGACTGTTGTTATGTGAAGATGCAAGGCTGACACTGGCAGATACACCACTGTTTCCTAGGGAAAACTGAAATTTGCGATTTTTATGTAAAAATTTCTAGTTTTTGAGTGTTTGCACCTACAAAATTTAGAGTATAGTGCAGACCAACACTTTGTGGATCAAACAAACTTGACTGTGGACTGCCTACAGTCAGCCAATTTGTAATGTCTATTTTGAAATCCTTTGTAAAGCAAGCATTGCTAAACAGAATGCTTAAAAAATTTTGTAGAAGAGCTATTATATAAAGCAGCTATGCTATACACACTCTGTTTAGTAAGTACTGTGACTTTATAAAGGAAAAATTAACTGTAAGGCTAAATATGAAATGTTCTCTAAAAGAAATATAAAATGAAGCGAGAACACATATGTAGAAATGACTTCCAGTTGGAACACTAAAAAACTTCTGGGTGATGGCCATTTGAACTAGACTTTGAAACACAGGTAGAATTTCAACAGGAAAAAAGGATAAAGATGCAGAGAAAGTAAAGAGATCAGTCATACAACAAAGTATTTTAATGAACACCTACTAAGTTCCAGGTATTATTCTAGTTGGGAGGGAAGCAGTAGCAATCAAAACAAAAATCTCTATTCTATTCAAGGAGAAAAGCCAGATAATCAATAAGATAAACAACCAGAATACAAAGTATTTAGATACTGAGTTGAATAAATAGAGCAAGGAAAGGGAGTGGGACAGGTATGTGTAAAATTTTAGACAGGGTAGCCTGAAAAGGCCTCCTTGAGAAGGTTACATTTGATTAAAGACCTGAAAGTAGGGTTTGAGTGTGCCTTGTAGATATATTAGGATATATGAGGAGAAAAACATTCTAGGAAAAAGAAAGAATAAGTGCAAAGGCCCTAATATGGGAGTATGCCTGACATGTTCACAGAGGTGAAATCTGGAATGAATAAGGTGGGAAAAGAGTAAAAGAAGTTGGAGAGAGGTACAGGAAGACCAGATCATATGAGGCCTGGTAGGTCATAGAAAAGACTGGCTTTTACTGAGTGGTGGAAAGCACTGGAGAGTTTTTGAGCAGAGGGGTAATAGGATCACTCTGGCTCCTATGCTAGAACCAGACAGACAACAGAAGGCTATTCCATAATCTATGAAGAGGGATGAGGGGGGTAGCAGTGAAGGTGATAAGTAGATGGATTCCTAATGGATTATAAAGGTAAGGCCTACACGATATACTGATAGATCAGATGTACCTTATGAGAGAAAGACAAGTTGATGGTATCTCCAAGGTGTTTGGACTGAGGAAATGGAAGGATGGAGTTGCCACTAACAGGAATGGTGGGTGGGCGGGGGACAGGGGATAGAACTCACTTTTGGACAGACCACTTTTGAAATTCTTATTAGATATTCAAGTAGAACTACTGCATATTGAGCAGGCAGGTGGATATACAAAAGAATTCAGCAAGAAGGTCTAGGCTGTATGCACTATGTTACACAGATTCTAAAACACCATGAACTGTAACACATACCATTATTTTATGTGCTACCAAAATGGAAAAGATTGCTAATTATCACCTGTCATTGATTATACAAATGCAGCCCAGTTTCGGAAATGCTAAAATCTGAAAAAAAAATGTGAGCTTCAGAATTGACAAAATACAGTAAATGTGTGAGTCATATAAATAATATTTAAAGCCATGAGACTCTGAAGACACTACACAAGATTACCTGGGGAATGAGTATAAATAGAAAAGAGACACAAGGATTAAATTCTGGAAGCACTTCAAGGGTTAGAGGCTATGGGGGAAAAAAGGTGAGACGCTATGGGAAAAAACAAAAAAAAGTTTAGAGGCTATGGAGATGAGAAGAAATCAGTAAAAGAGGCTGAGAAGGAGGGTTCAATAAAGTAAGAAGAAAACTAGGACAGTGTGGTGGCCTGGAAGTTAAAAGAGTGGTACAAGGAGTAGAGAGTAAACAACAATGTTAAATGTTGCTAACAGGTCAAACACAAAGAGAACCAAGAATTGACATTTGGAATTAGCTGCATGGAAGTCACTTGTGACTTTGACAAAAGCAATTTTGATTGAGTGGTAGAGACAAATGCCTGATTGGACTGCATTCAAGAGAGTGCTATAAAAAGGAGAGAATTGGAATTGTAGGTAGATGACAAATGGTGTCAAAAGTGGGTTTTGGGCTTCCCTGGTGGTGCAGTGGTTAAGAATTCGCCTGCCAATGCAGGGCACACGGGTTCAAGCCCTGGTCCGGGAAGATCCCACATGCCGCGGAGCAACTAAGCCTGTGTGCCACAACTACTGAGCACGTATGCCACAACTACTGAAGCCTGCACGCCTAGACCCCGTGCTCCGCAACAAGAGAAGCCCCGCTTGCTGCAACTAGAGAAAGCCCACACACAGCAATGAAGATCCAACACAGCCAAAAATAATACATAAATTAAAAAAAAAAAAAAGTGGGTTTTGATGAGAGGAACAATAAAATGTTTGTATGTTGACAGAGCTACTCTAGTAGAGAAAGAAAACTGATGACATAAGAAACAGATGATACTGGAAGGATATATTTGACAAGATGATATTGGTACATGAGGAGAGATGGTGGCCTTAGCTAGTTTATCCACTGTTACATGGTTTATCCACTATTACACAAGGAGAGTAGAATATACTGGCACAGAAATAGGTAGATAGATCAGTGTTGATGAGGTAGTGAGCTTGTGAAGTGCTCTTTTGATTGCTCAGAATGATCAAAGCACAGAAGTGGGGGAAAAAAAATCATTGTGTTCTGAAAATAGATCTTAGGGAAATTCCCTGGCAGTCCAGTGGTTAAGACTCTGCCCTTCCACTGCCCTGGGCCTGGGTTTGACCCCTGGTTGGGGAACTAAGATCCCATATGCTGTGTGACACGGCCAAAAAAAATAAATAATTTTTTAAAAGTAATAAAATAAAAACATAAAAAAAGATCTTACCTGGTTTGATTAAGCGATTTTGGTAATAAATTTACTACTCTGAATGTCATGGTCAAGAGTTCCAAACCTTATTCTATAAGCAAAGGGGTGTCACTAAAAGTTTATGAGTGTAAAATTAAGATCTGAGATGTGATTCATTTTGCAGCAGTAATTAGACTAGAAGGAAGAATTAAAAGAGTAGAGAAAAATGAAAGGCATTTAGTCTCAGGAAAAGGAATGTGGCCCTCAACTGAGGCAGTATTAACAGGCATGGGATAGAGGGATATTGTGAAAGAACAGATAAATCCTGTTGTCTCCGGCTTCCCTGTCCACCTGCCAATGCAGGGGACACAGGTTTGAGCCCTGGTCCGGGAAGATTCCACATGCTACGGAGCAACTAAGCCCGTGAACCACAACTACTGAGCCTGCACTCTAGGGCCTGTGTGCCACCACTACTGAGCCCACGTGCCACAGTTACTAAAGCCCGTGTGCCTAGAGCCCGTGCTCTGCAACAACAGAAGCCACCGCAATGAGAAGCCCACACACCGCAACGAAGAGTAGCTCCCACTTGCTACAACTAGAGAAAGCCCATACGCAGCAACGAAAACCAAATGCAGCTTAAAAAAAAAAAACAAAAAAAACCTGTTGTCTGAAATGGTATGTAGAGCAAGTGAAAGGAAAAAATATGAAGTAAGACAAAAGACTCAAGCTTTAAGCTTACATACCTCAGAGAATGAGGTCATTTACAGAGAAAAGGAAGACAGGAGGAAGAGCAGGTATCAAGGGAAGATGAGTTTGTTTTGAAACACACTGAGTAGAGGAGAGGATACAGAATCTCAGAAAGCATTTTGGAAAGTAGGTCTGGAATGATGAAGAGATAATAGCGATAGAGATATCTGGGAGTCTATTATCTATAAAGGAATAATACCTGATGCTGAGAATGAATGACCATCATCATCAACAGAAGAGTGCAGAAAAAACAAAATTCCAAGAACACAACCGGCCTACTCCTTAGGAGGCAGAAGAGGAAAGAGTGGTCAAAATATGACAGAACCAGCATTCAGACAGGCCAGAAGAGAATCATAAGACTACAGAAAGATAAGGTATCAGGAGAGTTTCTATATCAAGGAAGTGGTCAACAACATTATCAAATGCTGAAGACAAATCAAGTTATTTAAGGACTGAGAAGAAATCTTTGGAATTAGAAACTAGGAAATTACTAGTGAATATTAAGAATTTTAGTTCAGTAGTAGGAATAAACACAGGGACAGCAATAGGATATAAGCTAACACACCCTAGATGTAAGTATTAAGTGAATAATGAAGGTTGGGTGACTTTCAGGTCAAGGAGAAGGAACAGGAAATGGCTGGACAAAGTAGACACACAAGGGAGGATATGTGATTGAACAAGATTATCGTAGAGAAAGTAAAGTTGGGACCAAAAAAATGCAACTAAGGACATATGATACAGAAAAAATGAGAAAACTTGAGTTTTGTCAAAAGAGATGAAAATGGTAAAAATAGAGCACAATTTGTGATGAGAGAGGGAGGAAACATAAAGGATCCCAGAGGGAACCTATTTTGCTGGTAAAGTGAGCAGCACAGTAAAAAGTATTAAATAAATATTAGTTGAAGTTATAAAGAGACAGACAAGATTGGGGCCAGAAACTTAAATACTATAGAAAAGATTTGGAATTACTACACCGGGAAATTCTAGAGAAATGTAACGAAAGATAATTAAAAGACTCACTGAACAGCACTAAGGACACATAGGATAGTCCGTTAATTTCCCCTGGGCTTACCTGGACTAGGGTCAATATTTGCTAATAGCTCCAAATGGGGTCTTAGTCGATTCAAGTTTGCTGGATCTCCCGTCCTCTGGAGAGCAATTGTTAGTTCCTGAACACTTTGTGCAAAAGAGGCTGGGGTCTGCAACTTAAAAAAAGATAAATATTAACTTCCCCCAAAGATCAGATAATCCTTTTAAAATAAAGATTATTTACAATATCACAACCATTTTTGCAATTAATTATATTTAATTTTTATCCTCCCACACATCCCATGCTCTGGCCAGACTGGATCACTTGTTACTTGAACAAACCCTGCACTTCTCTGCATCCACAGGTTGGTATATTGTATACTCTCTTTTCCTTCTGCCATCACATTCCTCAAATGTGAGATCTTTCTCATCTCCTCAGTTTGGAAACACTCTTTACATCTCCAGTTCTTACAGTACTGTGTTAGTTTGGCTCTTGGGGTCTTTCCAAATAATTGAAATTTGGAAATACAGTCTAGAGATAATGCTATACAACAGCACGAACAATGAGACTGTACTCAAACTGTGTTTGAATTCAAGTTCTGTTATGGACCAAAGATTATGACATCAGATATAACCTTTACAGACTCTATCTGAACTCCATCTGTTGTATGGACTAAATAATTTGAGAAGTTTATTCCAGTTCAAAAAATCCTATATTGGTTTGGGATTCTTGGAAGCTATCAGGTTGTGTATTTTCCTAAGGCTTAATGACACACATACTTGCACTAACTCCCCTAAGCTGGTCAATACATATGACCTGTAAAGTAAAAAAACTGGTTATGTGATACTAACTAAGGGTTCTTACTTGGAAACATTTAGCTCTCTATGTAGTTTATTAGTATAGATAAGGGCTGCTCTCACTTCTGAGGCTGACTGCATTCTGCCTATGGAATGTGTATCTCTCTAAATAAACTCATTTTCACTTAAAAAAAAAAAATATATATATATATACATATATACATGTGGAACTTTTTCTCCCCCAAAGATCATTCTAAAAGGTAAATTTTTAAAAAGCATACATTTTAAAAAACATGGAATAACACAACTAATCATTAAAATGCTGGTATGTCTTTATTCAATTTTTTTCATCTTTGCATGTTTTTCATATACTTATAATCAGCTATTTATAAACTTATGGACTTGCGTACCATTACTATTATAACAAAGGTATTTTTAAAATACCTAACCATTTTTATTATGAAATACTTAAAAGTAACTGTCTAATATAATAATACTCATGTAACTACCACTGAGACTTAACAAAAATGTTTCACTAACTTTTTTTTAAAAGAGATCAAATGCTACTTAATAGCTGAAGACAGTATCTGTCCTGACATGACCACAATTTTAATGGTCATGTAACAGTGTTCTGAGCAGATATATCTTAACTTCTTTAACCATCCCTTTATTTTATCCTTTGTAAATAATTTAGCAATTAACACCTTTGCATTCATAACCTTTTTGAAAGTTTGGATTATTCCCTTAAAATAAATTCCTGGAAACAGTAGGTTTGGTAAAGTACATGAATATTTTGAGGCTTCACTGACAAACTGTTTCTCAAAAGACCTGTAATGCATTTTACAAACCATCAGCAATGAATGAGAGTATATGTTTCTTTATAGTTTAACAGGCAATATTTGGCATGTCACTGCTTTAAATGTATTTATTATTGGCGCCGAATTCTAGCCCATCAGTTAGGTATACATACTGTTTGTGAACTGTTATTTCATGTTTCTTTGTCTATTAACTTACTAGAGTTATTGCTTTTCTTATCACTTTTAATAAATTCTCCACTTGCACTGTCCAATACAGTAGCCATTAGCAACATATGGCTATTAAAATTTTAAGTATGTAAAATAAATTTTAGTTCATCAGTTACACAAGTTACACATCAAGTGTTTAATAGCCAAGCGTGGCTCGTGATCACCGTACTGGACAATGCATGTATACAGAACATTTTCATTATCACACGAAGTTCTATTGCTCTATACAATAATAAGATGTCACACTGCTAACTTCATTTACCAGATTGTTGTAAGAAGGTTTAGGATATTAAATTCAAATTACTGCTCATGGTGTGAGAAAATTATTGCAGGATATACATCTAGTTATATAGTCCAGTTCAGACAAGAAGGTTAATTTAACCTCCTTGTAGAATTTTCATAAAAGCAAGTCAAGTATCTCTTCAGAGGTAGAAAGCCACTCCTTTAAAAGATCATGATTAAGGTTATAATCAGTCCACTGCATAATTTCAGGCCTAGGAGTTGCAGGTGAAGTTTTGATAAAAGTATCTATAGGACAGAACAAATAATACACATTATACTGACAGTTACACACCATGCAGTTATAAAACATTTCCTAATTCTCCTTTGACATCAATAATTCTACCTTTAGGAATAGGAAAAAAAAAAACAAAAACGGGTGGGGTGTGGGGGAAGAATAGTCTGGAAAGAGGTTTATTAGTTAAGAGCAGGGATTCTAGAGTCAGAATGTCCAAGTTCAAATCCAGCTTTGTCACTTATTACCTACGTGATCCTGGAGAAATGTATTTAATCTTCCTCTGTCTCTGTATAAAAGGCATAATACAGGGCTGTTGAGAAGATTAAATGAATTATTTAAAACCAACAGATAGGAAGCTCTCCCTGGCAGTCCAGTGGATAGGACTTGGCACTTTCACTGCTGTGACCAGGATTCAATCCCTGGTCAGGGAACTAAGATTCTACAAGCCACGTGGTGCGGCCAAAAACTGAACTGAACGAAAGTTAAACTAACATAAACTAAACTAAACTAAAATATTCTGAGTAAACTATTAATGCACTAAAATCAAAAAATAAAATAAAACCACGAGACACACACTAAGCTCTCAGTAAGTGTTAAATTTTATTTTATTTAGGCTACTCTTACATACTAACATTATTTCTTTTTTTAAAAAATTTATTTATTTAATGTATTTCTTTTTGGCTGCGCCGCGTCTTCGCAGCTGCGCACGGGCCCTCTCTGGTTGCAGCGAGTGAGGGATACTCTTCACCGTGGTGTGCGGGCTTCTCACTGTGGTGGCCTCCCCCATTGTGCAGCACAGGTTCCAGGTGAGCAGGCTCCAGCAGTTGTGGCACACGGGCCCAGCCGCTCCGCGGCATGTGGGATCTTCCCGGACCAGAGACCAAACCTGTGTCCCCTGCATTGGCAGGTGGACTCCCGACCACTGTGCCACCAGGGAAGTCCCAACATTATTTCTTTAAATTAAATGTAAGGTGGATTCTAATGTATAATCATCTCTATGGTTATAAGGATTTAAGATAAAATAGTAAAAATTAAGGTAAATAGTAAAAATTTTTAAAAATTATTGAACTTAATATATTTACATGGCACTTTTAAGATTTTTATACAGCACTTTCACATATTTCATGTTGAACTGCAACAAAACCAGTTTAAGTACTATTCTATAGTTTTAAAAGAATTAAATATAACTCTTAGAGTCAGAAATAGTGGGGCCTGACCTAAAATTCATGTGTACTCAAGTCATCTTTTCATCATAACAAACAACAAAGTAGAAATAAGTTTACTGAAAATGTGATCAAATATAGAATGGTTGGTAACTTATAATGTGAAATTTTTCTGGCTAAGAATCACAAGAAACCTCAATGTATACATCTTCCAGGCCATTAAATGCCTGTTCCAGGAAGACAATAAAGCCGTTTTAGAAAATGAATTCAACTAAGACAGTGATCAAAACTCAGAAAACAATAAAAGAAGGAAGAAAGGCAATGAAAAAATAGAGATAGGAGACTGTCAAAGGAATGTGAGACAGCACTGGATAAAGCATTAAAACTAATTAAATCAGGGCTTCCCTGGTGGCGCAGTGGTTGAGAATCTGCCTGCCGACGCAGGGGACACAGGTTTGTGCCCCGGTCTGGGAAGATCTCACATGTCGTGGAGCGGCTGGGCCCGTGAACCATGGCCACTGAGCCTGCGCATCCGGAGCCTGCGCTCCGCAACAGGAGAGGCCACAACAGTGAGAGGACCGCATACCGGAAAAAAAATAAATAAATAAAACTAATTAAATCAAATCTTATATGAACAATGTCAATTATACCTCAATTTAAAAAACCTTTACATGAACAAACTGCTATTGTGATGTGACTAGTTATGACATGACACTCAGCTACAGAGAATATAATTTATACGAGCCTGACATACAGGATTCACTTAAATATACACTTGTTAAATAAATGAATTACCAAAACTCCATGATTAGTCCAAGTAAGGAACAAAAAAGGGTCTACCTTGTCAATAATGGACTGCATATGAGATTTGTGAGACTGGTCCCCATAAAGCAAAGAGGACCACTGGTCTGGTGCAATTCGTAAGCCTGCTTCCATAGCAATCTGCACTATCTGGGAGTCATGTTCTCGCCGCAGAGCTTCATAGGTTCTAAATTCTTCTTTCAACTGCATCAAAGAAGAGTCTTCATCACGTTTGGTGACCTAAGAAGACACACGTAATCTCATAATGAGTCAGGTAAGAAACAAACTGGTCTTATACTTTATATGACCAAAGAGAGATATGAAAATACTTTGAAGAGAAGAGAGGGAGTCAAGATGGTAGACTAGAAGGATGTGGAATTCGCGTTTTGGTACAACTAGGGCACCTACCATGTACCAGTCCCCTGAGGGGACAGGAAGAACCCCCAGGGACTGGGCCGGAGGTTGGGCCTGAGCTCCTGTGGTGGGAGCACCGTGTGCAAACTGCTGGACTAACAGAGAACCTCAGACCCCAGGGAATATTAATCGGGGTGAGGCCTCCTGGAGGTCCTCATCTAGGCACCAAGACCCGCTCTACCCAACTGCCTGCAAACACCAGTGCTGGACCCCTCAGGCAAAACAACCCGTAAAACATGAATACAGCCCTAGCCATAAAAGAAAAAAAAAATTGAAATGACAAAAAAATGTTACAGACGAAAGAGCAAGGTAAAAACCTATAAGACCAAATAAATCAAGGTGAAATAGGCAACCCCTGAAAAAGAATTCAGAGTAATGACAGTAAAGATGATCCAAAATCTCGGAAACAGAATGGAGAAAATACAAGAAATGTTTAACAAGGATCTAGAAGAACTAAAGAGCAAACAAACGATGATGAACAACACAATAACTGAAATTAAAAATACTCTAGGGCTTCCCTGGTGGTGCAGTGGTTGAGAGTCCGCCTGCCGATGCAGGGGACACGGGTTCGTGCCCCGGTCCAGGAAGATCCCACGTGCCGCAGAGTGGCTGGGCCCATGAGCCATGGCCACTGAGCCTGTGCATCCGGAGCCTGTGCTCCTCAAGAGGAGAGGCCACAACAGTGAGAGGCCCGTGTACCGCAAACAAAAAACACAAAAAAACAAGAAAAACAACTCTAGAAGGAATCAATGGCAGAAAAACGAATAAGTGTTCTGGAAGATAAAATGGGGGAAATAACTGCTGGGGACCAGAATAAAGAAAAGAGAATGAAAAGAATTGAGGACAGTCTCAGAGACCTCTGGGACAACATTACACGCACCAAGATTCGAATTATGGGGGTCCCAGAAGGAGAAGAGAAAAAGTAAAGGTCTGAAAAAATATTTGAAGAGATTATAGTCAAAAACTTCTGTAACATGGGAAAGGAAACAGTCAATCAAGTTCAGGAAGCACAGAGAATCCCATACAGGATAAACCCAAAGAGAAACACACAGAGACACATATTAATCAAACTATCAAAAATTAAATACAAAGAAAAAATATTAAAAGCAGCAAGGGAGAAGCAACAA
>NC_041217.1:44496212-44499254 GCF_002837175.3 Physeter macrocephalus
TTAAAAGCAGCAAGGGAAAAGCAACAAATAACATACAAGGGAATCCCAATAAGGTTAACAGCTGATCTTTCAGCAGAAACTCTTCAAGCCAGAAAGGAGTGGTAGGACATATTTAAAGTGATGAAAGGGAAAAACCTACAACCAAAATTACTCTACCCAGCAAGGGTCTCATTCAGATTTGACATAGAAATCAAAAGTTTTACTGACAAGCAAAGCTGTGAGAATTCGGCACCACCAACCAGGTTTACAACAAATGCTAAAGGAACTTCTCTAAGCAGGAAACACAAGAGAAGACAAAGACCCACATCAATTAAGAAAATGGTAGTAGGAACATACATATCGATAATCACCTTCAATGTAAATGGATTAAAAGCTGCAACCAAAAGACAAAGAGTGGCTGAAAGGATACAAAAACAAGACCCTTATAAATGGTGTCTACAAGAAACCCACTTCAGACCTAGGGACACATACAGACTGAAACTGAGGGGATGGAAAAAGATATTCCATGCAAACGGAGATCACAAGAAAGCTGGAGTAGCAATACTCAGATAAAACAGACTTTAAAATAAAGACTGTTACAAGAGATAAGAAAGGACACTACATAATGATCAAGGGATCAATCCAAGAAGAACACATAACAATTATAAATATTTATGCACCCAACATAGGAGCACCTCAATACATAAGGCAAATACTAACAGCCACAAAAGGAGAAATCGACAGTAATACAATAAAAGTGGGGGACTTTAACACCCTACTTACACCAATACACAGATCACCCAGACAGAAAATAAATAAGGAAACAGAAGCTTTAAATGACACAGACCAGATAGACTTAACTGATATTTTTAGGACATTCTACCTGAAAGCAGAAGACTACACTTTCTTCCCAAGTGCACACAGAACGTTCTCCAGAAGAGATCACATCTTGGGTCAAAAATCAAGTCTTGGAAAATTTAAGAAAACTGAAATCATATCAAGCATCTTTTCTGACCACAACACTGAGATTAGAAATCAACTGCAGGAAAAAAACAATAAAAAACACAAACACATGAAGGCTAAACAGTGTGCTGGAAAAAAACAATAAAAAACACAAACACATGGAGGCTAAACAGTGTGCTGCTAAATAACCAAGAGATCACTGAAGAAATCAAAGAAGAAATTAAAAAAATACCTAGAAACACGTGACAATGCAAACAATGATCCAAAACCTATGGGACAAAGCAAAAGCAGTTGTAAGAGGGAAGTTCATAGCAATTCAAGCTCACCTCAAGAAACAAGAAAAATCTTCAACAATTTAACCTTACACCTAAAGCAACTAGAAAAAGAAGAACAAAGAAAATGCAAAGTTGGTAGAAAGAAGAAATCATAAAGAGCAGAGATAAATGAAATGGAAACAAAGAAAACTATAGCAAAGATCAATAAAACTAAAAGTTGGTTCTTTGAGAAGATAAACAAAATTGATAAACCTTTAGCCAGACTCATCAAGAAAAAGAGGGAGAGGAATGAAATCAATAAAATTAGAAATGAAAAAGGAGAGATTACAACTGACACCGCAGAAATACAAAAGATCGTAAGAGACTACTACAAGCAGCTATATGCCAATAACATGGACGACCTGGAAGAAATGGACAAATTCTTGGAAAAGTACAACTTTCCAAGATTGAACCAGGAGGAATTAGAAAACATAAACAGATTAATCACAGATAATAAAATTGAAACTGTAATTAAAAATTTTCCAACAAACAAAAGTCCAGGACCAGATGGCTTCACAGGTGAATTCTATCATTTAGAGAAGAGTTAACACTTATCCTTCACAAATTCTATCAAACATTTAGAGAAGAGTTAACACTTATCCTTCACAAACTCTTCCAAAAAACTGCAGAGGGAGGAACACTCCCAAACTCACCCTACAAGGCCACCATCACCCTGATACCAAAACCAGACAAATATATCACAAAAAAAGAAAATCACAGACTAATATCATTGATGAAAACAGACGCAAAAATCCTCAACAAAATACTAGCAAACAGAATCCAACAGCACATTAAAAGTACCATACACCATGATCAAGTGGGATTTATCCCAGGGATGAGAGGATTCTTCAATATACGCAAATCAATCAATGTGATACACCATGTTAACAAATTGAAGAATAAAAACCATATGACCAAATGTATCACACTAATCCAAGATGTTAATGAAAGGGAAAAAACAAACAAACATATGATCATCTCAACAGATGCAGAAAAAGCTTTTGACAAAATTCAACACCCATTTATGATAAAAACTCTCCAGAAAGCGGGCATAGAGGGAACCTACTTCAACATAATAAAGGCCATATATGACAAACCCACAGCAAACATCATTCTCAATGGTGAAAAACTGAAAGCATTTCCTCTAGGATCAGGAAGAAGACAAGGATGTCCACTCTCACCACTCTTATTCAACGTAGTAGTTTTGGAAGTCCTAGCCACGACAATCAGAGAAGGAAAAGAAATAAAAGGAATACAAATTGGAAAAGAAGAAGTAAAACTTTCACTGTTTGCAGATCACATGATACTATACATAGAGAATCCTAAAGATGCCACCAGAAAACTACTAGAGCTAATCAATGAATTTGGTAAAGTTGCAGGATACAAAATTAATGCACAGAAATCTCTTGCATTCCTATACACTAATGATGAAAAATCTGAAAGTGAAATTAAGGAAACACTCCCATTTACCATTGCAACAAAAAGAATAATATACCTAGGAATAAACCTACCTAAGGAGACAAAAGACCAGTATGCAGAAAACCGTAAGACACTGATGAAAAAACTTAAAGATAATACCAACAGATGGAGAGATATACCATGTACTTGGATTGCAAGAATCAATATTGTGAAAATGACTCTACTACCCAAAGCAATCTACAGATTCAATGCAATCTCTATCAAATTACCAATGGCACTTTTTACAGAACTAGAACAAAAAATCTTAAAATTTGTATGGAGACACAAAAGACCGTGAATAGCCAAAGCAGTCTTGAGGGAAAAAAAC
>NC_041217.1:44499425-44510806 GCF_002837175.3 Physeter macrocephalus
AAAAAACTAAAAATAGAATTACCATATGACCCAGCAATCCCACTACTGGGCATATACCCTGAGAAAACCATAATTCAAAAAGACACATGCACCCCAATGTTCATTGCAGCACTATTTACAACAGCCAGGTCATAGAAGCAACCTAAATGCCCAATGACAGATGAATGGATAAAGAAGATGTGGTACATATATTCAATGGAATATTAATCAGCCATAAAAAGGAACGAAATTGGATCATTTGTAGAGACGTGGATGCATCTAGAGACTGTCATACAGAGTGAAGTAAGTCAGAAAAAGAAAAACAAATATCGTATATTAACACATATATGTGGAACGTAGAAAATGGTACAGATGAACCGGTTTGCAGAGCAGAAATTGAGACACAGAAGGAGAGAAAAAACGTATGGACACCAAGGGGGGAAAGCAGCAAGGGGTGGGGGTGTGTGTGTGATGAATTGGGCGATTGGGATTGACATGTATACACTATTGTGTATAAAATAGATGACTAATAAGAAAAATAAATTAAAAGAAACAAACAAAAATAACGGATTTTTGAATGAATAGAAGGATTATATATGGACTGATATGAGTAACACATGTGAAATACAAAAAATGTTAACTGGAGAATCTAGGTGGTGGGTATACGGGTGTTCTCCATATAATTATTTAAACTTTTATGTATGTTTTAAAATTTTTATAAGATGTTGAGAAGAAGAGAGCATTTAGATGTTTCCTTCCTATAGACTTTGCATTTAAAAAAATTAATTCCAAAACACCTGTGTTGCTGCTATTGTGATGTAATCTTTTCTTCTGTATGTCTTCTAACGAGATGCAGCTTGCATAAACGTGAGTGCTACTGGTTTCTGTATTTTAACTTTTGTATCCAGCCACCTTATTGGATTTTTTTTGCTTATAACAGTTTTTCATCTGATTAATTATCTCCCCAAGTAAGATTATCTTTCTCATTTCTTTCCAATCTATATAAGCTTTATATTTTTTTCTCTTGTCTAACTACATTGGCCAGTACCTCCAAGATAATGTTAAATTATGGAACTCATAGAGGACATCTTTGCCTTGCTTTTTAGCTTTACTGTAAATTCTTCTCACACTTCCAATGCTGCCTTTTGAATATACGTCTGGTGTCTCCTGTGAATGATTTAGGAGACTCAAGTCTTACTGATGAGACACCTGAACACTTCAATGTGAATGCCCATTTCAAGTTGGCACCATGGGCTTCCCTGGTGGTGCAGTGATTGAGAGCCCACCTGCTGATGCAGGGGACACGGGTTCGTGCCCCGGTCCGGGAAGATCCCACATGCCGCGGAGCGGCTGGGCCCGTGAGCCATGGCCGCTGGGCCTGTGCGTCCGGAGCCTGTGCTCCGCAACGGGAGAGGCCACGACAGTGAGAGGCCCGCGTACTGGAAAAAAAAAAAAAACAAAACAAAAAAACCCAAGTTGGCACCATCCAAGCCAGGTTCCAGAAATATGCCCACCCCACTCCTTAAAAAAAAAAATGGGAAAAAATGACTGGACCATCAGGTATAGCTCTGCAAACCAACACATATAGCATTTAGAGAATGGACTTTGGGGTCTGATAGACATGGGTTCAAATCTCAGCTCTGCCACTTCTGAGGTATGCGGTGTGAGGGCCACCTCCCCTGCCTGAACCTCAAGTGTCTTTGGGGAACGAAGGGGACACTGTGAGTTTAGCATCTAGCATACTGAGGCTGTTCTCATTCACCAGCATGGGGGAGGGCAGGGCCTGGTACTCTGCATTGCTACCACAAGAATGTTTGTAAGCTGGTGGGATATCACATGTGCATAGCAAGTAGTCTGAAAAGACATCCATTAAGCTGGGAGCTGTGGTCACTTCTAAGGAGCGGGATAGAAGGGATATATTCCAGTAGCCTGAATATTTGTAAAGGGCAAGTTTTATATCTGTACCTTGAAATACATACAGATGTTTAAAGAAAACCAACCAAGAAACAAAGTAAATAAAATGGGGTGGGTGCGGTATGTAAGACACCAAGGTTGGCAGGAATCCTAGTATGTCTGAGTCTCCTTGACAAGGTCTCTTCCTCCAGTGATGAGAAGTGTTCTCCCTCTGAAGGAAGCCCTTGCTGACCCTACACGGAGCAGACCCTGGAGTCAAGATCACCCCACACATCCTCTACCCTACTCTCCCACCCTCTTTACACTCTTACTTCTTTTTTTGCTTGAGTTAGTCCTGATTTAGTTTAGATATGCACACTCCTTTGAAGCCACTTGTCTCAGTGAAGACATGCCCACTCCCAGACTCAGTATGTGAATCTTAATTATCTAAGCTAGGGGCTTTTAATGTAGTCCACAGACCACCCCTACCAAGGGTCCGTGGATGGAATGCATGGGATTCACAATCTTGCACTGGGGAAAAAGAAAAAAAAAACTATGTCTTTCTTTTCATTAAACTCCAACTGAAATTTAACATTTCCTTCTATTATGAATGTAAGCAACAAACCACAGTATCATTAGCAGTTAACTTGTGACTTTCACCAATGGAAAACAGAAATATTTTCATATCACAAAACAGTTATTACAGGTATCTCAGAACATTGTTTACCTTCATCACTACTTAAAAATTATAGTTGTTATTAGATCTGCCGCTAGATTTTGTTATTTAGGGCACTAATAAAGAAGCAAGTTTATTCCTGTATCACTTAAAAAATATACTTTTTGATATAGTTGGTTTCTTTTGTAATCTGGTCATTTTATTCTATGCAACTAAATAGAGTATTCTGGGAAGCAGTCCCTAGGTTTCACCAGACTGCCAAAGCGGCCCATGGCACAGAAAAGGTGAATAAACCCTGGTCTAAGCCAATGCTGGCAATTCCATTATCCGAGTTGGAGACTACTTAGGAAGTGTCATGTGACCTAGTGTGTCACATTCACAGTGAGATGCAATGGGACATCTGTTGGAGGGAGAGTGGAGTCCCTCTTGGGAAAGGTTTAAGAGGAGACACAAGGAAGTCAAACTTTCTTCCTCTGCTTCTTAGTGTCTGAGCATGTGAGCTGGGAATTTCTTCCACCATTGGGCAGCCATGTGGATCCACCTGAGATGCAGAAAAGACTGATGGGAGAAGCCTGGGTTTTTGAGGATGTGGTTGATCTGGTGAATTAGCCAGATAGGAACCTCCCTACTTCTAGACTCCTGTTATCAATCAATAAATTCCTTAAGATTTAAAAAAAAAAAAAAAATACATGTACCACAATGTTCATTGCAGCACTATTCACAATAGCCAGGACATGGAAGCAACCTAAGTGTCCATCGACAGATGAATGGATAAAAAAGATGTGGCACATATATACAATGGAATATTACTCAGCCATAAAAAGGAACGAAATTGAGTTGTTTGTATTGAGGTGGATGGACCTAGAATCTGTCATACAGTGTGAGGTTAAGTCAGAAAAAGAAAAACAAATACCGTATGCTAACACACATATGGAATTTTAAAAAGCGGTACTGTGAACCTAGTGGCAGGGCAGGAATAAAGATACAGACATAGAGAACAGATTTGAGGGCACAGTGGGGGAAAGGGAAGCTGGGATAAAGTGAGAGAGTAGCAATGACATATATACGCTACCAAATGTAAAATGGATGGCTAGTGGGAAGTTACTGCATAGCACAAGGAGATCAACTCGATGCTTTGTGACAACCTAGAGGGACGGGATAGGGAGGGTGGGAGGGAGGCTCAAGAGGGAGGGGATATGGGGATATATGTATACAAACAAGTGATTAACTTTGTTGTACAGGAGGAACTAACACAACATTGTTAAGCATTTATACTCCAATAAAGATGTGAAAAAAAAAAGAAGAAAATACTCATATAAGTATTCTGAAAAACACCGTGCTTCTTCTTCATATGTATGGATTATTACTCTTGGGCTTGCCTGGTATTGAGATAGCTGGTACTCAATAACTGAAAGAGCTTCAGATGCTGGTGTGATTCTAAAGATGACTAATTTGTACTTGGTTTAATTCTCCCTGCAGTTTTGTAGGTTAGGTCACCACCTGAAAGTGCAAATTCTAAAATGCTGTACGACAATGATGATAATATTTTTTAGCAATAAAAATAACTAACATTTATTGAGCACATAGTATGTGCCACTGTGTTAAGTTACCTTATTAACTGTTATAGTGACATATTAACTCATTTAATTCTTTAAACTTGTTGAGGTAGGTACTAGTGGTATCACCCCTAATAATTCACATTTTAAGTCAAGCTGTATTCAGGCCAAAGGCCTAATGAATCAAAGTAAAAGAATTAATTCTAGTCTAGGATCACCTATATCCTAACATATTTTACAAATATTTTGCTTTGCTAATCTTTTATTCCCATAAGGACTCAAATTCCTCTATAGAAAATTCCCATTTTTTTTTCCCTCCCATCAAAGAAACAATAGACTATCTTAGTCAGGACTTCCAGGTCATACTGATATATTTTTACTTGTATTCCATTCTTATTATAAGAAGGTCTAACTTAAATTTTGTTAGGTAAGTCCATAGAGAGACCAAACAGATAAAAAAATCAAGAACTATAGTCACAAAAACTAAATATATTTTGCCCCTATTCAAAGGCAAGTCAAAAGACCAAATGAATATGTATATGTATGAAACACCCTCTCAATATACATTAAATCTCATTAAAATGTAGTATATGCTTTCTATATGATGTACTGGTTCTGTGGACTTGGCTCTCAAAACTCTCTTTAACGAAAAACACTCAAAGATTTCCAAGAAATGCAATGTCTGAAGTCCTGGAATTGTACTGTACTAAAATGCCTAGAATTATCTTGCAGCTTGTAAAGGCTTTTCCAATGGAAATAAAAGAGATGCTAAAAAGACCCAGCTAGAACACAGCTATACAGACAGAAACACCTGCAAAGAAAGGAAAATGCTGATTTGAGTTTCATGAAGATGAAATGGGTATTGGCAGACACTTAATAGAAACTCTGCAATAGTGAATACAGTTTAGGGTATGGACCTATTGTGATGAGAGAAGATGAATCTTTTCATGATTGAGAGTATAGTACACACTGCCACCAAAAGAAGAAAGCAGGTGGACAATGAAATAAAGGGACATAATCATGACCCAAGTGAAAAATAATTGGATTTTTACATATTCCAATCTTTTTAAAATTACTATTAACACTTTTAATTAGGATTCAGAAAGGTTCACTTGGGGTATCCTGGCGTTTTTAAACCCCTTATTCTTCTTCACAGAGGAAGGCTGGATTTCTTTCCCTTTATTTCTTAAGCTTCCTATACTGTATCTATCTGGCGCTGTTAATGGAGAAGTAACACTGGAAGCAGACAGACATTCTGAAATGTATTCCGGATTACACTGTACAGTCAGGTTATTACAACCATTACAACAAATGTGAGTTATTCAGGGACAATCTGGACCAGTTGAGATTCTGAGAGCTCCAGAGGGATGTAGGGAAAACAAGAGGGGTGGGTACAGATGTGGAATCCACACCCTATTTTCAGTATATAATCTGAGTCTAGAAAGAAACAGAATAATATTGGCATTTAGCTAGAACTTAAAAAAAAATTTTTAAGTTAAATCTATATGCTGTTGATTTTGTGAACCATTTTATCCTTCTCAAAAAATGACGAGATTAGAATATAGCAGGATGGCTAATGTGGGAGTTTTTTAGTTTCAGTGTCAGATGAGGGAATGTGGTGACCTCCTTATAGCTTGTATGAATTAACAACTTTTTAGAGACATGCTTCCCTGGCCCATGAAGTACTTGTTATGTGTTCTGTCAAAAGCAAGAAGCCCTGACATTAAGAAGTTAGGAAAACAGGATGAACAATAAGTGATACATAGTGGGTACCAGTGTTTGAAGTAGTGCTGATTCAATTTGGCATACAAAGGACATGTCCAGCATTACTATATATACTAAGACCAAAATGGCAAATGGAGCTCCAGTACTGTATATGTGGAATTATATCAGGAGCAAACAGCCAAATAAAATGTACTCCTGCTTCAATGACTCTCTCTCTTTAGACCAATTCTGTATGCAGTCTTGGTGGAAAACTGCCATGGCTTTTTAGTCTCTTCAAATACAAAAATCTATAAGCCTTGATTTAATCTATGTTGTACAATATCTAACATACAAAATTCAATACAAGATTTAACTTTAACAGGACACCATCTATATTCTTTAAAAGAGAAAAGAAAAACTGCTAAAATTTTATGGAAAGATACAGGCAACTTTATTAAACTCAAAGTCTTACTACCTAAGTTTTGGGAAAGGACGTTCCTTTTAAGCTGAAAGTTACCATAGGTTCATACCTTGAAGCAGGAGGCTCTATAAAGGAGCTGGACAACGTGCCCAATGCTAGTTTTAGAGGCTTGAGGAAACCGTGGCTCCAACCTTTGCACCACAAAAAGAACCAATACTTTTCTTGACAAAGCAGAACCATCTTCTAAGGCCAGGAGAACCAGCTTTAGAGCTTCCTCCTGCATTGCTAGGAAAAGTTGAGCAAAACCAAAATTTATCATGTACAGAGATAAGATAAATCCATTTCTTAGAAGGGAAACATTTAATAATTTCTACAGGTACCACTTAATTAATGGGCAACACAACAACAACCGATATTCAGTTATACTTTTGAACAATTTGGGGGCAATTTTTTATTACATTCCATATACTTTAAGAAAGCAGATAAAAGATTAATACAGTTAGGGAAAACCTCTATCAAAATGAATAAACTTTCGGCATTAAAAGTTTTAAGTATCCTGAAAAACTGACATGGAATTACCCAAGCCATGACTGTGGGATACCAAGTGGGATATTACTTGGTAACAACAGAATATTGCAAAGAACTAGCCTTTGTACATCACTTATAGTTCCTACACTATAAATACTTTTAGAATTACTAGTATAGTAAATATCAAACTTTAATTATATACCTGGTCCAAGGAACTGGCAGCCTCTAGCTCTGACTGCTGCCCAAAGATTGGAAGAGAGTTGCTGAGGATTCTGGTGCTGGAGAATGAGCTCTGTAACTGTTCGTTCACCTAAAGATCGAGCTGCCCTCATGGCACGAATCCTGCCTTCTTCTTCTACTAGTTGGCAGTGGACCAGAGTCACCAGCTTCCTCTGCATTGGGCGACTCAGAACACTCTGAGTAGTGCTATTCAGACCCACTCCTTTAAAACAGAAAATAAAGTTATTTCTAGGTTTCCAATGTAATTTTAGAGTCCAGAAAAACTTCTTCTGATGGGCTGATTGACTTATGGCTATGTGGAATAGTTCTGGGTTCTATCAGAATATTTAAAATAAACAATACAAATTACACAACTGAAGCCTAGTTTGCATTTTAAAAGTATACAAAAGCTGTTATTCCATGCAAATGTAACACTCATGACACTAAATATATCATTATTCATTTTAATCATGGAGAAATAAAGAAAATAAGGCCAGTCAATATTAAAAATTAAAAACCCAAATCTTGACGAAGTGAGAGAGTGGCATGGACTTAATATATACTACCAAATGTAAGATAGATAGCTAGTGGGAAGCAGCTGCATAGCACAGGGAGATCAGTGCAGTGCTTTGTCACCATCTAGAGGGGTGGGATAGGGAGGGTGGGAGGGAGATGCAAGACGAAAGAGATATGGGGATATATATATATGTGTATAGCTGATTCACTTTGTTATAAAGCAGAAACTAACACACAATTATAAAGCAATTATACTCCAATAAAGATGTTTAAAAAAAAAAAAAAACCCAAATCTTGAGGTCCTAACAGGTCTAGTATATTTCCCAGTGGTTAATAAGCTCACCTTCCTAATGAAAACAAGCCATAATGGCAAGACAGTAATGGCAACTTCCAATTTTATTGTATCCCCAACGCATACCACACAAAACTGGATAGAAGGCTGACAATTTAGAGTTGTCAAATGATAGAGAGGGCTTCCCTGGTGGCGCAGTGGTTGCGCGTCCGCCTGCCGATGCAGGGGAACCGGGTTTGTGCCCCGGTCTGGGAGGATCCCACATGTCGCGGAGCGGCTGGGCCCGTGAGCCATGGCCGCTGAGCCTGTGCGTCCGGGGCCTGTGCTCCGCAACGGGAGAGGCCACAACAGAGGGAGGCCCGCATACCACAAAAAAAAAAAAAAAAAAAAAAAAAAAAGAACAAAATGATAGAGAGCTCTTCTGAAACCATTAGTGTGTTTATACTTACTTTTGCAACTCATTCAAAAAATGTTTCTAATAAATACCACATAAACTTTAAACTCACTACTTTATTTGATGTGGTTTGTAATATTATTTAGCCCCAGTGGGTTTGGCTTACAATAAATAAATGAATTTCGTTAACATTCACTTATAGCTCACAATTTTTATGGTAACAAAAGCATCTTTAATGAACACGTGTGCTCAGCATGGATAATTTCATCTGATTTACCTCTAGCACTGCTGAGCGGTTTCAGGTACAATGCTAATTCTTCTACACACTTCTTGGCTTCCTCATAATGCTTTGTATCTTCAACCCCACTACACAAAGTAATGGGCTGCTGTTCAGGAACCTAGAGGTAAAAAAAAAAAAAAAAAAAAAGGTGTGTTTGAGTGCTAATTAATTATAATCAAATGTTTTATTGAGTATGTTTTATACACTCCTAACACTAGTAACATCAAAACTCCCATTAAATTTACTGAATTCTTTCAAAAGATCTTTTATATACATACACACAAAACTACTGCATTTTTAAATTTTTGTTTTGTTTCTGTAACAGCTTTATTGAGCTATAACTTGCATATCGTATAATTGACCCATTTAAGGTATATAATTCAATGACTTTAAGTATATTCTCAATTATACAACCATCATAATTTTAGAACATTTTCATGGCCCCCCCAAAAGAACCCCATACACCCCTGCCATATTTCCTCCCAAACCCCCTCCAGCCATAGGAAAAAGCTAATCTATTTTCTGTCTCTATGGATTTGCCTATTTTGGACATTTCATATAAACAGAATCATATAATAACTTCCAAAGTAGCTGTACCATTTTGCATTTCCACCAGCAATAAATGAGAGTCTCTCTTGCTTCACATCCTCACCAGTATTTCGTGCTGTCAATGTTCTGAATTTTAGCTATTCTAATTTATGTGTAGTGGTAGCTCACTGTTGCTGCTGTTTTCACAATTTTTAAAGATTATATTCTATTTATAGTTACTATAAAACGTTGGCTATATTCCCCTTGTTGTACAATATATCCTTGTAGCTTATTTATTTTATACATAGTAGTTTGTACCTCTGATTGTTGTTTTAATTTGCAATTCTTTAATAACAAACAATGCTGAGCAAGCTTTTATTTGCTCATTTGCCACCTGCATACCTTCTTTGGTGAAGTGTCCAGATCTTTGCCCATTTAAAAATCATGTTCTTTTTATAATTGAGTTGTAAGGGTTCTTAGATACAAGTTTCTTACAGATACATGATTTACAATTATTTTCTCCCATTCTGTGGGTTGTTCTCTCACTCTCTTGACAGAGTTTTTTTTTTTTCTTGCGGTACGCAGGCCTCTCACTGCTGTGGCCTCTCCCCTTGCGGAGCACAGGTTCCGGGCACACAGGCTCAGCAGCCATGGGTCACGGGCCCAGCCGCTCTGAGGCATGCAGGATCCTCCCGGACCAGGGCACAAACCCGTGTCCCCTGCATCGGCAGGCGGACCCTCAACCACTGCGCCACCAGGGAAGCCCTGACAGTCTTTTGAAGCACTAAGTTTTTTGTTTTGTTTTGGCCGCACCACGTGGCTTGTGGGATCTTAGTTCCCTGACCAGAAATTGAACCCAGGCCCTCAGCAATGAAAGCACGGAGTCCTAACCAATGGACTGCCAGGGAATTCCCTGAAGCACTAAGTTTTAAATTTTGATTTAGTTTGATTTGTCTTTTGTTCCTTGTGCTTCTGGTGTCATAGCTAAAGTAATACTGCCTAGGGACTTCCCTGGTGGCGCAGTGGTTAAGACTCCATGCTCCCAATGCAGGGGTCCCGGGTTCAATCCCTGGCCAGGGAACTAGATCCTACATGCATGCAACAATTAAGGAGCCCACGTGCCACAACTAAGGAGCCTGTGTGCCGCAACAAAGGAGCCAGCGAGCTTCAACTAAGGAGCCCTCGAGCTGCAACTAAGACCTGGCACAACCAAATAAATAAATAAAATAACAAAAAAACCACTGCCTACTCCAAGGTCACAAAGATTTATGCAAATATTTTAAGAGTTCTGCAGTTTTAACTCTTACTTTTAGCCTCTGATCTATTTTGATTTAATTTTTGTATATGGTGTGAGGTAGTGGCCCAAATTCATTCTTTTGCATTTGGATATCCAGTTTGCTCAGCACCATTAGTTGGAAAGACTGTCTTTTCCTCGTTGAATGGTTTCGGCAATCTTGTAAAAAGTCACTTGACCATATACATGGGTTTATTTCTGGACTCTCTATTCTATTCCATTGATCTAAATGCCAATCTTTATGCCAGCACCACTCTGTCTTGATCACTAGAGTTTTGCAGTTTCAAAATCAGGAAGTGTGATTCCTTCAAATTTGGTCTTCTTTTAAGACTGTTTTGGCTATTTAGGGTCCCTGTGAGTCCATATAAATTTTAGGATGGGTTTTTCTATTTCTTAAAAAAACATCATTGGGATTTTGAAAAAGCTTGCATTGAATCTGTTGATTGCTTTGGGTAGTACTGTCATCTTAGTAATATTACGTCTGTGAACAGGTGATGTCTTTCCATTTATTTATGTCTTCTTTAATTTCCTTAAGCAATGTTTTATTTTCAATGTACAAGTCTTTCACCTCCTTCGCTAAATTTATTCCTAAGTATTTTATTCTTTTTGATGCTACTGTAAGTGAAATTATTTTCTTAATATCCTCTTGGATTGTTCATTGTTAGTGTACAGAAATGAAACCAATTTTTGCATGTTAATTTTGTATCCTGCAACTTTGCTTAATTCATTTATTACTTCTAACAGTTTTTTAATGGAAATCTGTGGGGTTAAAATAATGGCTATTATGGATTAAAATATCCTATCCTCAAATTTCATAAACATTAGTTGTTACAGTTAAGACATAACAAGGTCTTACTCATTTTGTAGAAAAAGAATTAGTTCATCCTTAGACAGCTTTATGAAAAAAAGTAGGTCTTGGCCATTTGTTATTAAAATATTATATTACTAAAATTGTTATCCCCAATAAGACTATTTTAAAAACATTTCCAAGAAAAAAAATACATAAATAAAAAATAAAAAATAAAAACATTTCCAGGGGCTTCCCTGGTGGCGCAGTGGTTGAGAGTCTGCCTGCTGATGCAGGGGACGCGGGTTCATGCC
>NC_041217.1:44511056-44573286 GCF_002837175.3 Physeter macrocephalus
AGTGAGAGGCCCGCATACCGCAAAAAAAAAAAAAAAAAAAAAAAGAAAAAAAAAATCCATGAATTCATAGTAATACTATAAACTAAACTAAGGGCTTTCCTGGTGGCGCAGTGGTTGAGAGTCCGCCTGCCGATGCAGGGGACGGCGGGTTCATGCCTCGGTCCAGGAAGATCCCACGTGCCGCAAAGCGGCTGGGCCCGTGAGCCATGGCCGCTGAGCCTGTGCGTCCGGAGCCTGTGCTCCGCAACGGGAGAGGCCACGGCAGTGAGAGGCCCGCGTACCGCAAAAACAAACAAACAAAAAACAAAACAAAACAAAAAAAACACTTCCAGGACTTCCCTTGTGGCGCAGTGGTTAAGAATCCGGCTGCCAGTGCAGGTGACACGGGTTCGAGCCCTAGTCTGGGAAGATCCCACATGCTACGGAGCAACTAAGCCCGTGCGCCACAACTACTAAGCCTGTGCTCTAGAGCCCGTGAGCCACAACTAGTGAAGCCCATGCACCTAGAGCCCATGCTCCACAACAAAGAGAAGCCACCGCAGTGAGAAGCCCGCACGCTGCAACAAAGAGTAGCTCCCGCTCGCCGCAGCTAGAGAAAGCCCACACACAGCAACGAAGACCCAACACAGCCAAAAATAAATAAATAATTTTAAAAAATAATCCAAAATGTCATAATGGAATTTTTAAAACAAAAAGAGAAATGATTATGAAATGAAACATTAAGTACAGGAAGAGAAGAAAAACAATCAAATGCAATTTCCCTCTGACAAATATTAATATTTTGTAGTGCTGGCAACATCATCAAGATAGATTTGTAAATAAAGTAAGTTTTCCTTTTATTTTGGCTGCTCCATGTGGCATGCAGGATCCTAGTTCCCCAACCAGGGACTGAACCCGTGCCCCCCACAGTAGAAGCACAGAGTCCCAACCACGGGACTGCCAGGGAAGTCCCAGTAAGTTTTCCTTTTGAATAAGCTGTTCTAAAACTGCTCTCTTTATCTCCTACATACATAATATCAACCTTCCCTACTTTTTATCAACTTATAGGAAGACTGATCTAGCAAATATTAGTGATACTAATATTAATATAAACATTAATGTCCAAAGTTCCAGAATATTTATTTGGAAAATGATTTATGGTAAACATACGATACTTTAGACTCACACTATGCAAATTAACAGTGAGGGGTTGTTTAAGTGAATCATACCTAACTCTGAAAAGCCTGCTTCCCTTGGCTTTGTGAAACCTTCTGAAGATACTATTGATCTCTACCTTGAGAATACTGACACAAAACTTTCAGAGTATTACCTTCAGAATTACTAGAGTAACTTTTATATTTAGGTACCTAGGGGTATTTGCTCCTACTCTAGACAAATGGTTCCCAAAGGCTGTGTTCTATAGTTTTCGTCACTTTCTCGATCTTTCATTTCAGTTAGTGTCTATTAAGTAAAATAGTCTGAAGCAGCTTGACTTTTCCTATTAAGTAAAATGCAATTATTTTGTGACTAATATTTTCTTCAATATTAAGAAGTTCTTGTGACTTACCTCTTAGGTTTCTGTAGTGATCTGATAGCTAAGGCTGTTGAGAAAGTCTGACCACCAGACTGAATGAATGTTACTGTACAGTGACTGAGAAACACTGCACCACCATAACAAATCTCCTTAACGTACTGAAATAAAGGATCTGCACAGTGCTGAACAAAATTTTATCTATTTAAATAGAAGGCAGGAGGAGCTTCAAGACGGCGTAAGAGTAAGACGTGGGGATCACCTTCCTCCCCACAAATACATCAGAAATACATATACATGTGGAACAACCCTTACAGAACACCTACTGAAAGCTGGCAGAAGACCTCAGACCTCTCAAAACGCAATAAACTCCCCACGTACCTGGGCAGGGCAAAAGAAAACAGAAAAAACAGAGACAAAAGAATAGGGACGGGACCTGCACCAGTGGGAGGGAGCCGTGAAGGAGGAAAGGTTTCCACACACTAGGAAGCCCCTTCGCGGGCAGAGACTGCAGGAGACAGAGGGGGGAGCTGCGGAGCCACAGAGGAAAGCGCAGCAAAAGGGGTGCAGAGGGCAACGTGGAGAGATCCCCGCACAGAGAATTGGTGCCAACCAGCACTCACCAGCTCAAGAGGCTTGTCTGCTCACCCGCCTGGATGGGCGGGGGCTGGGAGCTGAGGCTCTGGCTTCGGAGGGCGGATCCCAGGGAGAGGACTGGAGTTGGCCGCATGAACACAGCCTGAAGGGGGCTAGGGCACCACAGCTAGCCGGGAGTGTGTCTGGGAAAAGGTCTGGAGCTCTGAAGAGGCAAGAGACGTTTTCTTGCCTCTGTTTCCTGGTGCACAAGGAGAGGGGATTAAGAGCGCTGCCTAAACGAGCTCCAGAGATGGGCGTGAGCCACGGCTATCAGCATGGACCCCAGAGACAGGTGTGAGATGCTACGGCTGCTGCTGCAGCCACTAAGAAGCTTGTGTGCAAGCACAGGTCACTATCCACACCTCCCCTCCCTGGAGCCTGTGCAGCCGGCCACTGCCAGGGCCCTGTGATCCAGGGACAACTTCCCCGGGAGAACACATGGTGCGCCTCAGGCTAGTGCAACATCACGCCAGCCTTCGTCACCACAGGCTCACCCAGCATTCTCTAACCCCGCCCCCCCAGTGAGCCAGAGCCCCCTAATCAGCTACTTTAACCCCATCCTGTCTGGGCGGGGATCAGATGCTCTCAGGTAACCTACACACAGAGGCGGGGCCACATCCAAAGCTGAATCCCAGGAGCTGTGAGAACAAAGAAGAGAAAGGGAAGTCTCTCCCAGCATCCTCAGGAGCAGCAGATTAAATCTCCACATAAATCTCCACAATCAACTTGATATACCCTGCATCTGTGGAATACCTGAATGAATAACGAATCATACCAACTTGAGGTGGTGAACTTTGGGAGCAACTATATATATATATATATTTTTTTCCCTTTTTCTCTTTTTGCGAGTGTGTATGTATATGCTTCTGTGTGTGATTTTTGTCTGTATAGCTTTGTTTTTACCATTTGTCCTAGGGTTCCATCTCTACATTTTTTTTTTTAAGTATAGTTTTTAGTGCTTGTTATCATTGGTGGATTTGGTTTTGGTTTGGTTGCTCTCTCTTTCTTTTTTATTACTTTAAAAAAATGTTTTATTTTTAATAATTATTTTTCATTTTAATAACTTTATTTTCCTACCTCCATCCCTCCCTCCCTCCCTTTCTTTCTCCCTTTTATTCTGAGCCGTGTGAATGACAGGGTCTTGATGCTCCGGCCAGACGTCAGGCCTGTACCTCTGAGGTGGGAGAGCCAAGTTCAGGACATTGGTCCACCAGAGACCTCCCAGCTCCACGTAATATCAAACGGCAAAAATCTCCCAGAGATCTCCAACTCAACGCCAAGACCCAGCTCCACTCAATGACCAGCAAGCTACAGTGCTGAACACCCTATGCCAAACAACTAGCAAGACAGGAACACAACCTCACCCATCAGCAAAGAGGCTGCCTAAAATCATAATAAGGTCAGAGACACCCCAAAACACACCACCAGACGCAGACGTGACCACCAGAAAGACAAGATCCTGGCTCAACCACCAGAACAAAGGCACTAGAGGCTGCCTAAAATCATAATAAGGTCAGAGACACCCCAAAACACACCACCAGACGCAGACGTGACCACCAGAAAGACAAGATCCTGGCTCAACCACCAGAACAAAGGCACTAGTCCCTTCCACCAGGAAGCCTACACAACTCACTGAACGAATCACAGCCACTGGGGGCACCAAAAACAACGAGAACTACGAACCTGGGGCCTGCGAAAAGGAGACCCCAAACACAGTAAGTGAAGCAAAATGAGAAGAAAGAGAAACACATAGCAGATGAACGAGCAAGGTAAAAACCGACCAGACCAAACAAATGAAGAGGAAACAGGCAGTCTACCTGAAAAAGAATTCAGAGTAATGATAGTAAAGATGATCCAAAATCTTGGAAATACGAATGGAGAAAATACAAGAAACATTTAACAAGAACCTAGAAGAACTAAGGAGCAAACAAACAATGATGAACAACACAATAAATGAAATTAAAAATTCTCTAGAAGGAATCAATAGAATAACTGAGGCAGAAGAACAGATAACTGACCTGGAAGAGAAAATAGTAGAAATAACTACTGCAGAGCAGAATAAAGGAAAAAGAATGAAAAGAATTGAGGACAGTCTCAGAGACCCCTGGGACAACATTAAAGGCACCAACATTCGAATTCTAGGGGTCCCAGAAGAAGAAGAGAAAAAGAAAAGGACTGAGAAAATATTTGAAGAGATTACAGTTGAAAACTTCCCTAATATGGGAAAGGAAATAGTTAATCAAGTCCAGCAAGCAGAAAGAGTCCCATACAGGATAAATCCAAGGAGAAACAGGCCAAGACACATATTAATCAAACCACCAGAAATTAAATACAAAGAAAAAATATTAAAAGCAGGAATGGAAAAACAACAAATAACATACAATGGAATCCCGATAAAGTTAGCTAATATTTCAGCAGAAACTCGGCAAGCCAGAGGGAGTGGCAGGACATATTTAAAGTGATGAAAGGGAAAAACCTACAACCAAATTACTCTACCCAGCAAGGTCCTCGTTCAGATTCACCAGAGAAATTAAAACCTTTACAGAGAAGCAAAAGCTAACAGAGTTCAGCACCACCAAACTAGCTTTACAACAAAAGCTAAAGGAACTTCTCTAGGCAGGAAACACGAGAGGAGGAAAAGACACACAAAAACAAACCCAAAACAATTAAGAAAATGGTAATAGGAACACACATATTGATAATTACCTTCAATGGAAATGGATTAAATGTACTAACAGCCATAAAAGGGGAAAAGGACAGTAACACAATCATAGTAGGGGACTTTACCACTCCTCTTTCACCAATGGACAGATCATCCAAAATGAAAATAAATAAGGAAACACAAGCTTTAAATGAGACATTAAACAAGATGAACTTAATTGATATTTATAGGACATCCCATCCAAAAACAACAGAATACACTTTCTTCTCAAGTGCTCATGGAACATTCTCCAGGATAGATCATATCTTGGGTCACAAACCAAGCCTTGGTAAATTTAACAAAACTGAAAGCGTATCAAGTATCTTTTCTGACCACAGCGCTATGAGACTAGATATCAATTACAGGAAAAAAAACCTGTAAAAACATACAAACACATGGAGGCTAAACAGTACACTACCTAATAACCAAGAGATCACTGAAGAAATCAAAGAGAAAATTAAAAAAAACCTAGAAACAAATGACAAAGAAAACATGATGACCCAAAACCTATGGGAGGCAGCAAAAGCAGCTCTAAGAGGGAAGTTTATAGCAATACAATCCTGCCTTAAGAAACAAGAAACATCTCAAATAAACAACCTAACCTTACACCTAAAGCAATCAGAGAAAGAAGAACAAAAAACCCCAAAGTTAGCAAAAGGAAAGAAATCATAAAGATCAGATCAGAAATGAGTGAAAAAGGAATGAAAGAAACAAGAGCAAAGATCAGTAAAACTAAAAGCTGGTTCTCTGAGAAGATAAACAAAACTGATAAACCATTAGCCACTATAAAAAATACAAACACATGGAGACCAAACAATACACTACTACATAACCAAGAGATCACTGAAGAAATCAAGAGGAGATCAAAAAATAACTAGAAGCAAATGAAAATGAAAATACAATGACTCAAAACCTATGGGATGCAGCAAAAGTAGTTCTAAGAGGGAAGTTTCTAGCAATACAATCCTACCTCAAGAAGCAAGAAACATCTCTAATAAACAACCTAATCTTACACCTAAAGCAGCAGTTAGAGAAGCACGAGCAAAAGCAATCAGAGAAGGAAACAGAAGGAAGAACCATAAAACCCCAATGTTAGCAAAAGGAAAGAAATCTTAAAGATCAGATAAGAAATAAATGAAAAAGAAATGAAGGAAACGATAGCAAAGATCAATAAAACTAAAAGCTGGTTCTTTGAGACGATAAACAAAATTAATAAACCATTAGCCAGACTCATCAAGAAAAAAAGGGAGAAGACTCAAATCAATAGAATTAGAAATGAAAAAGGAGAAGTAACAACTGACACTAAAGAAATACAAAGGATCATGAGAGATTACTAGAAGCAACTATATGTCAACAAAATGGACAACCTGGAAGAAATGGACAAATGCTTAGAAAAGCACAACCTCCTGAGACGAAAGAAATCTTAAAGATCAGATAAGAAATAAATGAAAAAGAAATGAAGGAAACGATAGCAAAGATCAATAAAACTAAAAGCTGGTTCTTTGAGACGATAAACAAAATTAATAAACCATTAGCCAGACTCATCAAGAAAAAAAGGGAGAAGACTCAAATCAGCAGAATTAGAAATGAAAAAGGAGAAGTAACAACTGACACTGCAGAAATAAAAGGATCATGAGAGATTACTACAAGCAGCTATATATGCCAATAAAATGGACAAGTTGGAAGAAATGGACACATTCTTAGAAAAGCACAATCTTCCTAGACTGAACCAGGAAGAAATAGAAAATATAAACAGACCAAACACGAGCACTGGACTAGAGACTGTGATTTTAAATCTTCCGACAGACAAAAGCCAGGACCAGATGGCTTCACAGGCGAATTCTATCACACATTTAGATAAGACCTAACACCTATCCTTCTGAAACTGTTCCAAAATTTAGCAGAGGGAGGAACACTCCCAAACTCATTCTATGATGCCACCATCACCCTGATACCAAAACCAGACAAAGATGTCAAAAAGAAAGAAAAGTACAGGCCAGTATCACTGATGAACATAGATGCAAAAATCCACAACAAAATACTAGCAAACAGAATCCAACAGCACATTAAAAGGATCATACACCATGATTAAGTGGGATTTATCCCAAGAAGGCAAGGATTCTTCACTATATGCAAAGCAGTGTGATAAACCATGTTAACAAATTGAAGGATAAAAACCATATGATAATCTCAGTAGATGCAGAAAAAGCTTTCGACGGAATTCAACACCCATTTATGATAAAAACCCTCCAGAAGGTAGACATAGAGGGAACTTACCTCAACATAATGAAGGCCATATATGACAAACCCACAGCCAACATTGTTCTCAGTGGTGAAAAATGAAACCATTTCCAGGAACAAAACAAGGTTGCCCACTCTCACCACTATTATTCAACATAGTTTTGGAAGTTTTAGCCACAGTGATCAGAGAAAAAAAAGAAATAAAAGGAATCCAAGTCGGAAAAGAAGAGGTAAAACTGTCGCTGTTTGCAGGTGACATGATACTATACATAGGGAATCCTAAAGATGCTACCAGAAAACTACTAGAGCTAATCAATGAATTTGGTAAAGTAGTAGGATATAAAATTAATGCACAGAAATCTGTTGCATTCCTATACACTAATGATGAAAAATCTGAAAGAGAAATTAAGGAAACACACCCATTCACCATTGCAACATAAAGAATAAAGTACCTAGGATTAAACCTACCTAAGGAGACAAAGACCTGCATGCAGAAAATTATAAGACACTGATGAAAGAAATTAAAGATGATACAAATAGATGGAGAGATATTCCATGTTCTTGGATTGGAAGAATCAGCATTGCGAAAATGACTATACTACCCAAAGCTATCTACAGATTCAATGCAATCCCTATCAAACTACCACTGGCATTTTTCACAGAACTAGAACAAAAAATTTCACAATTTGTATGGAAAAACAAAAGACCCCGAATAGTCAAAGCAATCTTGAGAACGAAAAACGGAGCTAGAGGAATCAGGCTCCCTGACTTCAGACAATACTACAAAGCTACAGTAATCAAGACAGTGTGGTACTGGCATAAAAACAGAAATATAGATCAGTGGAACAGGACAGAAAGCCCAGAGATAAACCCACACACATATGTTCACCTTACTTTTGATAAAGGAGGCAAGAATATACAATTGAGAAAAGACTGCCTCTTCAATAAGTGGTGCTGGGAAAACAGGACAGCTACATGTGAAAGAATGAAATTAGAAAACTCCTTAACACCATATACAAAAATAAGCTCAAAATGGATTAAAGACTTAAATGTAAGGCCAGACACTATCAAACTCTTAGAGGAAAACATAGGCAGAACACTCTATAACATAAATCACAGCAAGATCCTTTATGACCCACCTCCTAGAGAAAAGGAAATAAAAACAAAAACAATGGGGACAATCATTAGAGAAATGCAAATCAAAACTACAATGAGATATCATCTCACACCGGTCAGAATGGCCATTATCAAAAAATCTACAAACAGTAAATGCTGGAGAGGGTGTGGAGAAAAGGGAATCCTCTTGCACTGTTGGTGGGAATGTAAATTGATACAGCCACTATGGAGAACAGTATGAAAGTTCCTTAAACAACTACAAACAGAACTACCATACGACCTAGCAATTCCACTACTGGGCATATATCCTGAGAAAACCATAATTCAAAAAGATACATGTACCACAATGTTCATTGCAGAGCTATTTACAATAGCCAGGACATGGAACCAACCTAAGTGTCCTTCGACAGATGAATGGATAAAGAAGATGTGGCACATATATACAATGGAATATTACTCAGCCATAAAAGGAAATGAACCTGAGTTATTTGTAGTGAGGTGGATGGACCTAGAGTCTGTCATACAGAGTGAAGTAAGTCAGAGAGAGCAAAACAAATACCGTATGCTAACACATATATATGGAATCTAAGAAATTTTTTTTTTTTTAATTGTCATGAAGAACCTAGGGGCAGGACAGGAATAACGACGCAGACCTACTAGAGAATGGATTTGAGGGGAAGGGAGAAGGGTAAGCTGGGACAAAGTGAGAGAGTGGCATGGACATATATACACTACCAAATGTAAAACTAATAGCTAGTGGGAAGCAGCTGCAAAGCACAAGGAGATCAGGTCGGTGCTTTGTGACCACCTGGGGGGCGGATAGGGAGGGTGGGAGGGAGGGAGATGCAAGAGGGAAGAGATATGTTGTTATATGTATATGTATAGCTGATTCACTTTGTTATAATAAAGCAGAAACTAACACACCACTGTAAAGCAATTATACTCCAATAAAGATGTTAAAAAAATATATAGAATGCAATATTACCAGATCTTAACAAGTTTGCCTCGAGAGGAAAAAACACACATACAGAAATTTAAAAGGATAACAAGTTACTCAACTTACCTGAGCACCCACTAGCTGCAGCAATGCTGAGTTTACTGGGAGGAGTTCAATGTCTGTATTGATAGTGGTCTGGTCAAACGGGCAAGCCTTGCGATGGAGTTTGTTCAGGCACATCTTGCAGACAGTATGGCCACAACCCAAACTGATGGGCTTTCGAATTGTTTCGTCGAAAGTCTGAGTGCAAATTGGGCAGGAGAGGAAATCCGTCCACTGTGGAGCTTGTACAGGCATTGTTTCTGGAGTTACAATTCACTCACACACACAAAATCTAAAGCAAAGATTCCACTGGAATCAAAATCTTTGAAAAAAGTTTATCTTTTTTTTTTTTAAATATCTTCTGTAAATACAGTCAGCACATAGTGTGAAATATTACCTGAAAAACAAAGAAAAAAAAATGAGCGTCTTCCTTTTCAATTAAACTGTACATTCTCACCCTACTACCTATAAGATTTTATACCACATTTATATCAACACAGTCCACCTCTTTGCGTTTTTACAGAGTGAGAGCCATAATAAAACATCTAGTCTTATCCCCTCATTTTAGAGATGGGGAGTAGACCCCAGAAAAAGGAAATAACTTGCTGAAGGTGACAAGTTAGTAATAAAGTTAGATCCAAGATGTAAGTCTCTCAAGTTTATCTAAGTCTATGATTGTTTTATATTTTAAAATTAGCCTTTTTAAGACAGCTAATAATATTCTGATCTGAACATGTTAATATGTTCAGCTGTGAAAATTTATCAAGCTTTAATTTACACTTACAGCATATGCATTTCGGTCTATGTTACACCCTAGTAAAGAGTCTTAAAAAAACTGGCCTAAAATAAAATCTACCTTAAAATACTTTATCATCAAATTCAGTGCGGGTAATGAGATAAAAAGAGACCGTGGGGTTCTTTTTAAGGTTTATTTTTAGAGTTTTATTTACTGGTAAAGATCTTTTAAGCCTCTGTTATGGCTTATACTTGTTGCTACAGTATGGTGTGTTAGAACATAGTGAAAAGTATTTACTTCAAAAGATTTTTTAAATTCCCAAATTTAAGAATGATAGGTCAATACAGTTAACAAGAACACATATACAGCCAAATTTCACTGTCTACCCTCTCCTTTTGGTAGGGGATAAAAACCAAATCACAAAACTTATCACCTGCATCTAATAGAAATTTTCTTTACATACAAAACCTAATCTGAAGTTTCTAGCACACATCTTAAACAATACCTGCAGTACTTACTCTAACTGTAGTTTCTAAAAATGAGAACTGGTGCACAGAACAATAAAGTAACATAGTGTTACAAGTTCTTAACGATTTGATTATGCTCAGCAGAGACTGCTTACAAAGATGGAAACAAAAATGTCATTTAAGCTGTAATTATTAGAAAAGTAAATTATCTACACATTTTACTCTTCGAGCATTACGTTTAATTCATGTTTTATTGAAGTAACTCAACCTTAAATGCAAGCCCATTATTGAGAGAACGATTTCTATTAGGTATGCTAAAAATTTTATCCATTCATTCAACAAATATTTACTAAACACTACTACTACTGTGTGCCAGACTCTGAATCATTAGGGAAATAGTGAAACAGCATACTCATAGTATCTGTCTTCTGAGTAACCTCAGCTTTGTCTGGGTTTCTGCGAAGTGTGCTATCAGATAAATGGACAGTGGAAAAAAAATTTAAGAACCTAAACAGTTACCAAGTTAATTTCACGTTTAGGATCTAAAATTAAAGTTATCTGAGTATATGTCCAAATTGCCCTTGCGATAATAAGAAAGTGAATACAGAAATTGCCCACATTTTGATTTCTATGATGTTTTAATTATAAATAATTTAAATTAAATGCATCTTCAAACAGAATGAGTAGCTATAAGTATGTTTATATTAAATTATTACTTAATAAAATCAGACTATTATCCAGAGTGCTAAAAAAAAAAAATACAGTATCTAATCACTCAACTGTACAGTCAAATGCTACAATTACAATTGTACATGGGGTTGCAGAAGGCTCCAAAATAAAGGAAAAAAAGTGAAAGACATAATATTCAGAACGAGGACTGGATATCAGTCAGAAATGTTTGCTGAAGTTGATTAAGTTGATAAAGTATCATCCATACAAACTTTTCTATAGATTAGCATGGCAGTTTAAAATAATGCCTACAAAGAATCTGATCTTAAGTTAATCTTTACTTAAGTTGAGTTAATGGTTCTTTCCTTTTTACCAGTATGGCCTTGTAGAGCACTTAACATTTGTTAATTAATCATAAAACAAAGTTAAAACACAGCACCTTATTTCCTTAAACACTATAAAACTACAGAAACCCCAAAGAGCACAAAATATGAACATTTTATTGCACAATCATTATAATTTTTACTATTTATACAGCTAACTGCTTTACACAGAACAAAATTATAAAAGGTAGTAACTACTGTTATCCCATTTTACAGATACAGCCGATCCCTGAACAACATGGGTTTTAATAGCAAGGGTCCACTTATACATGGATTTTTTTTTTTCAATAGTAAATACTACAGTACTACATGATCTGCAGTCGGCTGAATCCTTGAATGCGGAACTGCAGATGAGGAGGAACCGCATATACAGAGAACCTATTACAAATTATACACAGATTTTCAACTGAGCAGAGGGTCAGCACCCCTAATCCCCATGTTCAACTGTTAACTCCATGAGAAATGGAGGTTTAGTGAGGCTGAATACACTAAAAACAAATAGAGATGCAATATTAACCCAGACAGTCTGGCTCAAAACCCGAACTCTTAACCATATCACCACCCACAGGTTAAAGGTTAAAAAAGGAAGAATTACTTGCAGGTTCATTCAAAAACCAATGTCACAAAAATGAAATTTAAAAAATTTTAAATTTTTTGAAAGTTAAAACAGAAAAGACCAATGTCACAAAGCTGCTAATAGCTACTTTTTTAAAAATATTTATTTATTTATTTATTTGGCTGTGTTGGATCTTAGTTGCAGCACGTGGGATCTTCGTTGTGGCATGCAGGATCTTTCGTTGTGGCACACGGACTACAGAGTGTGCAAGCTCAGTAGTTGTGGCACATGGGCTCAGATGATGTGGTATGTGGGCTTAACTGTCCCGCGGCATGTGGGATCTTAGTTCCCCGACCAGGGATTGAACCTGCATCTCCTGCATTGGAAGGTGGATTCTTAACCACTGGACCACCAAGGAAGTCCCCTAATAGCTATTTATTGACTTCACAGTAATTTCATTCTTCTGGCAGACAACAATGTTGACAAATCTAATGATTAGGTCATTGTTCTAACCTTACTTGTCTTCTAAACAAGATATGAAACATGACTATTCCCTCCTTCTTAAAAGTGTTAATGAACCACACTCCCCTCATCCTTGCCAATTCACTGGCTTATTGTTTTTGATCTCTTAAACTCCTAAATGCTGAAGTGAGTTATGAGGGTTCTATCTTGAGTTTCCTTTTCTGAACATTCTCCAGTTAAAAATCTTGAAATGGCTTCCTCTTACATTGAGAATAAAATCTGGATATTATACTCTGGTTTACAAAGCCCTAAATGATAAGACCAGTAATTATCTCTCCAACTTCAGTTTCTAACACTTGTCTCCATCACTCCACTATCCTTCAGCTACTCAAGTGAAGCTTGTTCCTATCTTAGGATACTAGTACTAGCTAGTCTCTCTGTCTAATCTTTGAATTGAAGGCCACTCTTTATCATTTAGATGTCATCAAAAATGTCAACTCTTCAGAACTCCCTGACCACTTAAAACGCTAAAATAATCTCTTAAGTCACTCTCTAGTCCATCACTGTACTTAAATTCCCTACAAAATAGTTCTACCATCTATAAGTTACACTTTCTTATGTTTTTATTTGTTTACTCAGTGTCTATCTTATATTAGAATGTAGATGTCATGAGAACAGAGACCTAATCTGCCTTGTTCACTATGAAAGCTATAGCTTGTTTCTCACTACAATTTAGGCAGAGTAAAAATTTTGCATTTCATTTCAAAGAGTTCAGAGACCTGTGAAAATCTATTCATAGATCTCTTGGGTATTTAAAGACTCCAGGTTAAGAAAGTCTAACCTACATTAGTGTTTCATGAATCTTAGAACTGCAGCAAGTATTTGGAGATTTACTACATATCCAGCACAGTAGAACACAGAAAACAGGCAGAAAATATGGTCAACATCAGTTTTACAGACTTAAAATACCTCACTGCTCTCCCACATGATTTCAGATCAGTGCTGTTATAACAAATTTTCCAAATTATTCTGTCATAATAAGAACTATTTAAAATAGAATCCTAAGAGAAATCATTGATAAAAGATACCTTAGAGAACATCTAGTTCTAGCCTAATTTTTCAAGATGAGGTAACTAACATTTATTTATATCTCTATCAGTAATAAGTGTTATTGAGCTTTTTCAAACACCTCTTTTCATTTAATCTTTAAAACCCAAAGAAGTTGGAATCATTTTCCTTCTTCTCACAGAGAAATAAAATAACATTCAGAGAATTTGTCCACGGTGATACAGGTAGTAAGTGGTGAAGTCAAAACACGTCAACTTCAGGCCAGTACTTAACATTAAAGTCTATGCACTTTCCACTATACCAACTTGACATGGAGGATACCAAAGACAAGTAAAAGAGTTTCACTCAAAGTCATACAGCTTAATAATGGCAGAGCCAGGATCAGAAACCAAGTTTCCTGAATCCTACTTTTAGTACCCCCTGCTCCCCCACTGTACTACGTTGCACGTAAAGCCATCACTGAATATCTGAAAGATTTTAAAAAATCCTTGCATATTAAAACTACAGTTAACAATATCTGGCACAGATTAAGGTACCCATCAACCTTGGAAATGCTACATAAAGCTGTTTATATACAACATGCTCATTCTTCTAGGAATAAGATCCATGACTTATATCAGATTCTTAAAGATGTGTTTTGTTTGGAGAGGGAGGGAAAGGGAAGATAAGAATCACTGATCCAGGCATATTGAAATAAAATAACTGTTGAAAACTTAAGAATATAGAAAAAATAAAAGCAATAATTTATAAGAACATATATTTTCTCTGTATTTACACCACAATCTCAACAGACTCTTTAAAAAAAGTGTTAAGTAATATATGATCACGTGGGTCAAAAAAAATTTTAATAATTACAGTGAAATATCTCCCTCCCAGGGCTATCTCCCACCTCTCTAGTCCTCATTCCCACCCCACCTCCACAGATAAGCCATTATACTTTCCTTTTAGTTTCTTTATCCAAATTGGTTGATTTACAAATATATATTAAGTGGAAAAAAAGTATTTTAATGCTACTATTTACAACTCTTCCCTTTCTTCATTAAACCAGCTTTTCTGAGAAATTATACCCAGAAACCTTTTTTCCATTCCCAGTAAAAATTAAACATTAACTACTTGCAAAAAATTTTTATTGGTCTTTATTACATGCCCAGTATTGGAGATAAAAAATAGCAAATCATTCCAAGTCTGCAAGGGGCTAACATTATTTCCTTCATTAGCTATACAAACAATAGTGATACAACTAAATAACATGACTGCAAGTTATGGTAAATGACATGCAGGTAAGGGACAGGGAGATATAAGCACATATAACTGAGATAATCTAACCAAATGGGGGTGAGGTTGTGTGTAATGTGTAACAGGGCATTGCTTCCCTGCAGAGGTGATATTTATGTTAAGATTTGAAGACGAAGGCTGAATAAAAGTTATGGAAAGAATAATACATAATATGTGTATGTAGATTTTAGGTAAAGGAAAAGCATAACCACAGATTCTGAGACTAGACAAAATATAATACAATTGGGGAGCTTGAAAAAAACCAAAGCAACAGGGAAGCCAGAAACAAAACAAAACAAAAAATAAACAGAGAGCAAGAGAGAAAGATATGAGATGAGACTAAAGAATTAGAAGGAACCAAAAACTACAGGATCTTTTAACTCATAGTATGGTATTTGGTCATAATGTGAAGAGTAATGTGAAGGCACTGAAGAGGCAGGAGATGACCCACTTCATTGTTTCTAACACAGGGTATGCCTATACTATGAAAACATATGGAATAATTAAAAAGAGAATTAGTTAAGCATGTAGAAATGTTAAGTAAAAGCAAAATTTTCAGACCAATAAATATGATGTCATTTGTGTTGGGAAAAAATAATCCTACGTATTAGTCTTGGTATTAATGAATATAAATGGATAGAAGAAAAAGGTCTGGAAAGATATCTAACAAACTTAATAGCAGTTACACAGTTGGGCAACTTACAAAATGAATTACAATCATGAATTACTCATATAAGTGCAAAAAATTTGAAAGAATGAAAGCAAGAGAAGAGCACATTTAGAACACAATTTAGGCTCTAAGATAAATTACTATAAGGCTATTCAAAACATTTTTCCTTATAAAATTGACCTTTTACAAATTTGCATAGCCAAATCATCAAAACTTATTTCTTTTCAAAATTCATTAAAAACTCTTTTAATAACTTTTCTAGAATTTATGTTTCACAGAACTAGTATAATTTATTACTCTTATGTATCATTTCCATCTGTATTAACCTAGTAAAATGAAGTATATAGTTACTAACCTCTTAAATTTTCCAGTAAAATAGTTCTTAGAGATATATAACAAACTTGATAGAGTTAACATTCAGAATCAGCACCCATATCGTCACTAAAAATATAAGCATTCGTTTGACCATAAAGATAGGTTTGAGAGACTAAGGGGAAAATAGTATTTTAAAAGTTTGATTTTGCCTAGGAAAGTTGATGGTTAAGAACAGTAAGTCGCTCTTTGATGATTCTATTTCAATCATCAAAATCATAAACCAAAAATTTTTTAAAGACTCAAAAGTGTCATCAATTGTAGTTATTAGGTCTAAGAAGAATTTCCACTTCCTCATTCTTTAAACATCTTTCTCCAAAGTCATCTTTCCAAACATTCTCCAAGCTTCTCAAAGACAGTTGTTCAACCACAAAACATATCTAAACCACACAGGACATACAGCTTTGTGGATGTAATAAACAAACATTCTTTCAGTCAAGAGTAAACATATGAGATAAAATTACTAAATACCAACATTCAGATTCTTTAAACTTCTTCCGAGCAAGGTTTTGTCAGAAAAAAAAAAATTCTATTAATTAATGCACGTGTGCTCAAAGTCTGCAGATAAATAGTTATGTGTTAGGGGTCAGCCCAAATCTAGCTCATTAGGAATAATACTACTGGAAGCTTCCTAATCAGAAACAGAGCATGAATGATGAATCTTCATGTCTTAAAAAATCCAAGAGTGACTCTGCTGCTCAGTGTTGAGAGCAATGGCTAACTTTCCCATCAGTTTACCGTAAGGCCTACTCTCCTATGTAAACGGCAACAATTAGTGATCTTACTGTTGATAATTCATAATAGATAATTCAGAATACACACAAATTAAATACCAATCAGTCCACCAACCTTGAAGAAAGCCCAAATTAAAAAAATATAACTTCCCCAATAAAATACACATTTTTACACCAGTAGGTGGGTGCGTAGACAGCATTTAAAAGGTTGTTTTATTTGCCTTCTTCATGTCATTGATAGGAGCTACAATACAGAATCTGACATTTGACATTTTACTAAGTCATCCCAACTTCTAAGTTCTGATTAAAACTTAAAAGAAAAATCTCTATACTTTTATATTAATAAAATTAATCATCAATATTATCATTAGACTTTTTTCAGAGCTTATTTCTTTTTTACAAAGAAATAAGATCTTATCAGAGTAAGAAAATTATTTTGACGAACAGTAAACAATAAGACCAGTGACTCATTCCACCAGCTAAGTGACTAGTTTGCAGATATCAAACTCTAAGTCTTGTAGCTGCCTTGTAGTTACTCAATTCAAATCCATGCCTCTGCAAAATAAAAAACAACTACATGTTGTGAGCCTTAAGGTTTAAGCGTGATTAAACCAATTCCCAAAGAGCTACTACAGACAAAATTATGATGACACGATGCATAACAGAGCTTAGGTTTCTGAAAGTAAACCATGTGTCAGGCCTTATGCTAGGTGTTTTCAGGTGCTTCTCTCATTTAAATGTCTACCACAAATCTAAACCATAATACAATTCACCACCAGTAACCAGTATTTGTTAAGCACCAACTAGGTGCCAGCACTTTCAGTGCTCTATACTGTATCTAATTAAGTAAATGTTCACCGCAGTACTGTAATGTAATTATTATCTCCATTTTAAAGATAAAGAATCCAAAATACAGAGAATTATCCAAAGACATAAAGCTAGTAAGTGGCAGGACTATGATTCAAACTCAGTCCAGCCTAAATCACAAGCTGCTACTTTTAAATTCTGTAATTTGTGCCACTTACAGGTGAAAGTTAATAGTCATTAAGGCAAGAGAGCTTTTAGGGGTGATGGAAATGTTCTAAAATTGAATTGTGTTGATGGTTGCACAATTCTGCAAAATTTTCTAAAAATCATTGAACTGTGCACTTAAAATAAGTAAATTTTACAGTATGTAAATTATACTTTAATAAAGCTGTTAAACAGTCATTAAAGACTTTTTATAAACTCTTAGTTTTCAAATTTTTAATGTAATAATTTAAAAACATAAAGACACCTTTCAGATTGTTCTATGAGCACAGCAATAACCCTACTAAATAGCTAAATTATACTGCTTTGAAGATTTCATTTAAATGTTACAAACTGACAGCTTAAAAATTGTTAAAAAGTTATTACCATCTCCTCTATTAAGGTTCATTTTATGTGTCTCTGATTTAGAGGAAGAAATATGAAAATTGAAATTCATCAAGTATCTACTCTGGCCTAGTCACTCCTCTGAGGCATTTTTATACCAATTTTATACCCGTTTTGAGCTTCAGCAGCATTAAATAACTTGCCCAAAGCTAATAAATCTTTGAGCTGAGACTAAAACTCAGTTCTTATGTGAATTTAAAGTGTAAGTTGCCCTGAATAAGATATTACATTAAACAAACAAAACCTTATTGTCTGTAAGAAGAAAATCTTGGATCTCCTTTGACCCCATCCTACCCCATGAGATGAGTTTAACTATTATTTTTGGCCTTAACTTAATTTGCCATTTCTCTGGGACATTTCCATAGCAACCAACAAGCAGGGAAACATCAGAGAAGAGAAAAATTTTAACTATCTTGAAAAATAAAGCTAAAAGCAGAAAATAAAAACAAAAAGAAAAATAAATGAAAGCTTATTTATAACACTACTCAGTGTTATAATTCTCAGCAGAGTATTAATTTACAGATGAAACTGTGTGATTTTTGGCGGTTCAAGGTTTTTCCAGCAATAATACCCTCTGAAGACCCAATTTTGATTGTAAAAATACTTCTTCCCAAAATAAACGGATTGAATTGTAACCCTATATTGTACACATCATCCTAGATATAAATAACTTAATACACTAATGTCAGTACAAATACTGACAAATACTTGGGACAGGTATAAAGAGAAGGGCTTCTGATTTAGAGGAGGAAATGCCTGGAAAATAGAACTTGATAAAGAAGGGCTGAGAAAGCTACGAAGGGCTAATTTAGGTGGCTTACCTTCCTAGTGTTCAGAGGGACAAAAAGAAACAAGTCTACCTCCAACCTAACGCCAAATTTAGAAGAAGGAACAGTAAGGAAGGATAAAACCATTCACAGAGAAAATGCCTGATCTGAAGTTGAAACACTGCAAGTGAAGGACAGTTTCTAACTTTGTGTACATAGTTTGAAGCTCCAGGTTTCTCTTCTACATAGCAAAATTCTACACTGTGTGTAAAACGTACTCCACTGAATAGGACAACAGAGTTATTAAAGAGGTAGTAGAATGAAAAGGCCAGACTCAAAAGCATCATCTTCAAAGGAACTGTGAGGTAGTAGGCAGGGAAAGTGACCTGTTATAGCAAAACGTCAAAAGGTTATTTTTTCAGTTTTTGCATTAATATTCTGATGACTATTACATACACTGTATGTAAATATGTCCTCACCATTTAGTGGCAGTCCAAACATCAAGGACATAATGAGAACTAATAACCAAAATCAGACATATTTTGGAATACGCTAAGCATTTTAGTTGATCTGTTATCATGTCAACTGCTTTCAAATTAAATGCAAGTGTTTGAAAATTGTTTTCTTTGTGAAAATTGATCTCTTCTTAATAATAACACTTGCTAAAAAACAATAACAAAACCAACACCAATAACAACGCATAAGAACTGTTTTGAGTCCTTTCTATATATTTATTCATTTTGCTCTAAAAATTAAATATCTTTAAAAAAAAGAAAGAAAAATAAGAAAATAAGCTTAAAAAAAAGAAAGAAAACTGATGCCCGCTTAATTAAGGCTCTTTTCTAAACCATAAAGATAACTCAGTCCCAATACAAAAGATACATGAATAAAATTTGAAGGCTAGGCCAAATTTTTTTTTTTTTTTTTTGGTATGCGGGCCTCCCTCTGTTGTGGCCCCTCCCGTTGCGGGGCACAGGCTCCGGACGCGCAGGCCCAGCGGCCATGGCTCACGGGCCCAGCCGCTCCGCGGCATGTGGGATCCTCCCAGACCAGGGCGCGAACCCGGTTCCCCTGCATCGGCAGGCGGACGCGCAACCACTGCGCCACCAGGGAAGCCCTAGGCCAAATATTTTAACAAGACTTTAAATAGTTTCTCAGGTCACGTTTTGAAATCCATCCTCCTGCTAGAATAACGACTCCTTTTTAAAGAGGAAGTTTGCTCCACCTATCCCCAGAAGGTATTTTGAAACACAATGACAAATCTGATTGGCAAGTCCTCAGTAATCTTGAATGTAGGGGAAAATGGTCACAATGAAAAGAAAATTTAACTTGTGTCTCATAAATTTACATTTCAGATTGTTAAATACTAATCTATAAAGCTCCTGAGAAATCCAGTGAAACTGAGGCATTTTAAGACAGAGGTCCCCAACCCCCAGGCCACAGACTGGTACTGGTCTGTGGCCTGTTAGGAACTGGGCCGCACAGCAGGAGGTGAGCAGCGAGCAAGCGAGAGCGAAGCTTCATCTGTATTTACAGCCGCTCCCCATTGCTTGCATTACCGCCTGAGCTCCACCTCCTGTCAGATCAGTGGCAACATTAGATTCTCATAGGAGTAGAAACCCTACTGTGAACTGCACATGCGAGGGATCTAGGTTGCACGCTCCTTATGGGAATCTAATGCCTGATGATCTGCGGTGGAGTTGAGGTGGTGATGCTAGCGCTGAGGAGCGGCTGCAAATACAGATTATCATTAGCAGAGAGGTCTGACTGCACAGAGACCATAATAAATCAAATGCTTGCAGATTCACATCAAAACCCTATCAGGGACTTCCCTGGTGGCGCAGTGGTTAAGAATCTGCCTACCAATGCAGGGGACATGGGTTCAGCCCTGGTCCAGGAAGATCCCACATCCCGCGGAACAAGTAAGCCAGTGCACCACAACTACTGAGCCTGCACTCTAGAGCCTGCGAGCCACAACTACTGAGCCCACGCACCACAACTATTGAAGCCCAGGCACTCTAGGGCCTGTGCTCCGCAACGAGAAGCCCGCACACCACAATGAAGAATAGCCCCCACTTGCCACAAGTAGAGAAAGCCCACATGCAACATCGAAGACCGAACGCAGCCAAAAAATAAAAATAAATACATTAAAAAAAATAAAAAACCCTATCAGTGAGTGGCAAGTGAAAACAAGCTTGGGGCTCCCACTGATTCTGCATTATGGTGAATTGTAAAATTATTTCATTATATATTACAATGTAATGATAATAGAAATAAAGTGCACAGTAGTGTAATGTGCTTGAAGCATCCCAAACCCATCCCCCCCCACCACCAGGTTTGTGGAAAAACTGTCTTGCACAAAACTGGTCCCTGGTGCCAAAAAGGTTGGGGACTGCTGTTTTAAGGGACAGCACTAATATTGTTTCTTCAATGTATCCCAATTTACTAGTTCTTTCCTCACCAGCATGCTTAAATCTTTCTGCAGAGGAGCTAAAAAAAAACCCAAAACTAAAAACAAAACCAAACAAAAATAAACACACCAAATTTCTATCTATCTCCACCCTGTCTTATTTAATAAAAAAAAAAAGTCACTCGATCCCTGTCCGTGTTCCTGTCTTCTTCTAGTCTCTATTCTCTTCTCCCACACCTTTCAGTTTGCAAACTATCACTTTATTCCAACCATGATTTTGAAACTATTCTTAACAAGTATATCAACAACCTTCTTATGAAATACAACAGTCACATCTCAGTCCTTATCTCCTTTCTTTCTATATAGCATTTAATAATGCTGACCAGTTACTCCTGCAAATGCTGTCCCTCTGGGGCTTCTATAACGGCACACTGTCCAGGTATTCCACTAATTAACAGGCCACTCCTTACGTGTCCCTGTTGAAGGCTTCTCCTTCTCTGCCCATCCTTGGACTATATGTGGCTCTTCAGAATTCCTTCCTCAATTCTCTTCTCTACAAAATTTCCCTCAGTGACTTCATCTATTTTCAGCTTTTGACTACCAACTAGATGCTGATGACTTCCAAAAGTTCAAGCCTCTTTTCTGAGTGCCAGGGTCACATAACCAGTTGGCTACTAGTCACCCATGTCCAACTGGGGTCTCAAACCATCTCAACCTTACCAAACCTTTTGTTCCCTATGTTAATGATTGAGTGACTTACCTGTTGACAGAAGCATAGGGAATCATCCTTCACTATTCACTTTTCCTCAAACCTGCTCCCCCCCTCAACTAATCAGTCATCATGTCCCATTCATTTTATTTCTTTAATATTTCTTGAAACCTTCCCATCCATTCCTAAATGCTTATGTTAGGCTGCCAACATCTCTTACCTGGATTACTGTGACAATTTCTTATGTGATATCCATGTTAAAGGTATCCTCAACAGAGAAAGCCACTACTTGCTAGACTGTTAAGTTCCTTAAAATCAGAGAATGTCTTGGGCTTTCTTCCTGTCTTGCTATTTTCTCTATGGTTTTAATACAGAAGAAGCCAGACAATATACATTAGCAAACCTATCAAGCTGGAATATTTATGTTTTTGCCAATAGAAAGACAACTGGGCTAACAGAAAGCTGCTAGGAAAGGAACCTAGGGCCTTTCCAAAAGTAACATGCACAGATAAACAAGAATATAACACAAGAATAACACCATAAACCAACTAGACTTAAAAGACATCCACAGAATGCTCAGTACAACAACAGCAGAATTCTTTTCAAGTGCTTACAGAACGTTCCCCAAGATAGACCATATGCTAGACCATAAAACAAGTCTCAATAAATTTAAAAGGATTGAAATCATAAACATTATAGTCTCTGCATACAATGGAATGAAATTACAAACAGAAAAAAACTTTAACTCACAAATACAGGGAAATTAAACAACATACTGCTAAATAACCAGTAAGTCAAAGAAGAAATCAAAAGGGAAATTAGAAAATATTTTGAAATGAATGAAAATGAAGACACTCCATACCAAAACTCATGGGATGCAACTAAAGCAAGGCTTAGATGGATATTTATAGCTTTAACTGTCTATATTAAAAAAGAAGAAAGTCTCAAATCAATAATCTTACTTTCCGGGGCTTCCCCGGTGACACAGTGGTTAAGAATCCACCTGCCAATGCAGGGGACACGGGTTCAATCCCTGGTCCGGGAAGATCTCACATGCTGCGGAGCAACTAAACCCGTGCACCACAACTACTGAAGCCCCCTGTGAGCCTGGAGAAGCCACCCCAGTGAGAAGTCCGTGCACTGCAACTAGAGAAAGCCCATGCGCAGCAACGAAGACCCAACGCGGCCAAAAATAAAAAAATTAATTAATTAAAATAATAATAATCTTACTTTCCACCTTTAGACACTGGGGAAAAAAGATATCTAACATCAGCAACATGATGACAAATTCTCTGTGGCCAAAATATAAACTCTGAATTTAATATTATTAACAAGTGATGCCAATTTTAGATGATTTCTTCCCTAAACACTACAAAACAGAAACTTATAAACAAAAGACATTAAAAGCTTAAAAACCCAAGTATTCTTATATCCCAGTTTAATATTAGATTAGAGGTGTAAATGCAATTTTTAAAAATCTAGACAGTTCCTTTTTACAATGAACACACACATTTCCACTTTGGAAGAGGGAGGTGGGGAGATAACTCAAGGCTTATGTACTCAAATATAAAACCTAGGTTTTTGTTTGATATTTTAAGCAGACAACTTCTAATATGAGCAAATGAGTCTTAATATATCAAAGCTGGCAAACAGGAAAAAACGCTCAATTTTCGTTAACTTTTAGAGGGCCTCTGGGACACCACTTATCAGTAGCAAGCTATGCTGGCATTCCTATCTTTGAAGGAGATTATCACAGGTTCAGGTAATAAGTGAGCAATACAAGCAAATGGAGATTTAAAGGAATGGCAAGTTCTAAAATAATAACAATAGAATTTACTACGGGTCAAAACATTCTAAAAACTTAAAGTGCATTATCTTTTTTTTTTTGCATTATCTTTTAATACTCATAATAACCTTGCAAAATATTATCACACCCTTGAGAAAATGAGGGCCCAGAAAAGTTAAGCAATGTTCTTAAGGTCTCACAGCCAGTAAGGGGTAGAGTTGAGATTCCAACCCAGGTTTGTCTAACTTTACTATTATAAGACTTTCTCTTTAGGTTTCTTAATCATTTGTTGTGGTAGTCTGCAAAGATGGCCACAATTCCTCCCATCCCTGTAGCTATGCCCCTTTGTAATTTGACTTTGCTGCTCTATCAAGAGATAGAATCTTTTCCCCCACGCTTTGAATCTGGGTGGCCTTGACTTATTTTGAATACTGTAGTTGAATATAGCATTAGTCATGTTTGGAGAGGTCCACAGCATAGGCCTCAAGAAACCTTGCAACTTCCACTCTTGGAACATGGTGCCACTATGTGAGAAGGCTTGAGCTAGACCTGAGCTGAGACCAACGGAACAGAAAAATTGTCCCAGCTCAGACCCCTAGAACAATCAGCCCCAATTTTAGCTGCCAGATGACTGAAGCTGCATGAGTGACCTCAGTGGAGACCAGCAGCAGAACCACCTGTGGCTAACTTAGCCCCACGCACTAACTCAGAATTGTAAGCAAATAAAATGGTTGTTGTTTTAAGCCATTAAGTTTTGGGGTGGTTTGTTACTCAATAATAGATATCTGATTGTTTATATAATCAAGACACAATTTTACATTTATAAATTTTATCATACCTTTTGAGAAAAGAGTAATACTGACATTGGAATCTGAAAGGTTCCCTCAATTGAGTTACAAAATTTTCATAGAATGAATCTATCCTCTTTTCTTAAGGCCTAAAAATTACTAATATATTTAGGTACCTTCACAAACACAACATGCCTAAATTTAGCTCCTTATTCTTGCAGCATAAATTATCAGTAACTACAGGGAAGAGCATTCAAATGTACCAAAACGGTAACATTTTCAAAGCACAGCATGGATAACAAATCCTTTAGACTTAAAAATACGTACCACTTAGGCTCAATTTAAATCTATCTGAAACTTTGTATTATATTCTAACCGAATATAAATTGTCATCTGTGTAACAGTCCTCCATGTCGACATGCCAGAGCAGCACTATTAACTCTTAATGTTGAAAGTGATTCAAATACTCCCAAGTTGTTAGTCTTTACTGGTTACAATATAAAGAAAGACTTAACCTTCCTCACCAGCATCACCTTAGTCATCTTCAGCAAGTTATAATTGTTTTCACCTACCTACAACTTCTTTATATACTCCTCAAATCTTTCCCCCTCTATCCCAAAACTGTGGGAGGGGGGAGTGGGATTTGAGCGCTAAGCACTTACAAATCATCTCATTTAATCCTCCGACAACCTTCTGAGATATCTCCTCTACTTTATCAATGAAGGAAGGAAAGAAAACTGAAAACAGTTACTTGGATAATTTAGTTATCTAGTCATATTTGAACCTACACTTGTCCAACTCCAAATCCTGTACTTTTCCCACTGTCTTCCAACTTTCAGCGGCTGTAATTTTTTAAAATAAATTTTATTAATTTTTGGCTGCATTGGGTCTTCATTGCTGCCCACGGGCTTTCGCTAGTTGCGGTGAGCGGAGGCTACTCTTCGTTGCGGTGCGTGGGCTTCTCATTGCAGTGGCCTCTCTTGCTGCGGAGCACAGGCTCTAGGGGCGCAGGCTTCAGTAGTTGTGGCACACGGGCTCAGTAGTTGTGGCTCGAGGGCTCTAGAGCACAGGCTCAGTAGTTGTGGCACATGGGCTTAGTTGCTCTGCGGCATGTGGGATCTTCCCAAGCCAGGGCTTGAATCCATGTCCCCTGCATTGGCAGGCGGATTCTTAACCACTGAGCCACCAGGAAAGTCCCAGCACCTGTAATATTTTATACGTCTTAATAATTATGTTATTAGTCAACCATAAATAAATATGTCTAAATTAAACTAAATGGTGCCTGTTTTAGGTTTAATCTGAGCACTCATTTTCCATTTTAGAACTATTTCTAGACTGTCATGCCAGACAATATTTCATTTTGAGTTTAAAAAAATGAACAAATTGCTACATGGAGTCGAAACACAGAAGCCTATAGTTAAAATGTATGTCATTTACACATATCAAGTGCTTTGAAACAGTTATATAAATTGTAAAAAGATATTTTGCTGTTCCCAAGTAGTAGCTACTGTTAGAGAACCTACTGATTTGTTGCTACTATGTCAGAATTAAACATAAAACACTTCCTCCAACATATGTAACGAAGATCTTTTAGGGAATAAATTCGTCCTTAGGTTTGTGTAGTGTATTACAGGGAAGAGAGGATAAAAGGATGGGACAAGCCTAACTGCTGTGGGTTGCACAATAAACAAATAAATCTACTATCATTACACTCTATTCTTTGGTAAAATAGGGAGCCCTGCTTTCTTATCTTAAATTAGGAACAATTTGTCCCTCTCTTCTCCTAACCCTGAACCTTTTCCCCATTTCCCTACACATATTACTATGTGAATTCCCTTAGGGAAGGCCTTACTTGATCACCTTATTTAAAATTGATCCCTCAGGGCTTCCCTGGTGGCGCAGTGGTTGAGAGCCCGCCTGCCGATACAGGGGACACGGGTTCGGGACGCGGGTTCGTGCCCCGGTCCAGGAATATCCCGCATGCCGCAGAGTGGCTAGGCCCGTGAACCATGGCCGCTGAGTCTGCACGTCCGGAGCCTGTGCTCCGCAATGGGAGAGGCCACAGCAATGAGAGGCCCGCGTACCGCCCAAAAAAAAAAAAAAAAAAAAAATCCCTCAACCCTAATCACACTACCACCACAATCTGTGCTTCCCATCTCTTTCCTGATTAATTTTTCTCCACAATACTTCTCACCATCCAATATGCTATATTTTAGTTATTTTGTTACAGCGTGGACCCACCACTACTAAAATGTAAGCTCCATGAAGACAGGGATTTTCTATTGTTTCTATCTCTAATCTTTTTTGAGTATATTTTATATGCCAAGCACTATTCTAAATTTTGCATGCATTATCTCACTTAGTCCTCACAATGACCCTATTATTAGATATTACATATTATTATATCTTAATTTTAGAATTGAAGAAACTGAGCACAAACCTTAGGTAATATGTGCAAGGTCACATGGTAATTAACTTGTCCCTATTTTTTTAAACTTGTAATTCCTTCTGCAGCCTTTGTTTCTTTAGTTACATCACTATACAACTTGACACTCAATGTACACACCTGGTAATCTGGTAATCATCCTAGATTCCATCCTCTTCTACCTCCATTAAAAAAAAAATTTTCTATTATCTCTTAAATCTGTATCTTCCTTTCCATCTCTACTTCCCTGATTGAAGTTTGTGTTCATTCATTCAGAAATTACTTACTGAACACCTACCATGTGTCAGACAGTGTCTTAGGATCTAAAGATGTAGCCCTGAATGAAACAAAGTCCCTGCTCTCATACAGCATACAGTCTCTCTCACCTGGATCACACAGTAACCTTTTAACTGATCTCTGTCTCTAGCTTTGTTCTTGCCTTCCTCCACACTCCTCACAGCTGCTGGTCATTCACTTATGGTTTTCTTCTATGACAAAAAACTCAAAAAAAAAAAAAAAGGACTATAAGGCTTCTCTGGTGGTGCAGTGGTTAAGAATCCACCTGCCGACGCAGGGGACATGAGTTTGAGCCCTGGTCCGGAAAGATCCCACATGCCATGGAGCAACTAAACCCATGAGCCACAACTACTGAAGTCCACGTGCCTAGAGCCCGTGCTCCACAAGAGAAGCCACCACGATGAGAAGCCCGCACACCACAAGGAAGAGTAGACCCTACCCGCTGCAACTAGAGAAAGCCTGCATGCAGCAACGAAGACCCAACACAGCCAAAAATAAAATTAAAATAAAATAAATTTTTTGAAAAAGGACAATAGACTTGAAAGATCCTCTTTTGCAAAAGAGGGTATCAAAATGGCCAATAAGTGTATAATATGCTTATTTAAGAGTCATAAAATGTCATTACTCACAAGGGAAATTTCAATTACAATGACAATGGGAATCTACTATATGCCTACCAGAATGGCTAAAAAAAATTTTACTGACAGGGCTTCCCTGGTGGCGCAGTGGTTGAGAGTCCGCCTGCTGATGCAGGGGACACGGGTTCGTGCCCCGGTCCGGGAGGATCCCACATGCCGCGGAGCGGCTGGGCCCGTGAGCCATGGCCGCTGAGCCTGCGCGTCCGGAGCCTGTGCTCCGCAACGGGAGAGGCCACAACAGTGAGAGGCCCGCGTACCACAAAAAAAAAAAAAATTTTACTGACAATACCAAGTATTAAAGATGATATGAGCATACGAAATTCTCATACAATGCTGACAGCAGTGTGAATCGGTACATTCACTTTGGAAAACTTGGGAGTATCTCCTTAGGCTAAACCAAAGTCTACTAATGAACCACAAATTCCACTGCTAGGTATTTATATGAGAGGAATGACTAAGTATGTCTACCAAAAATCACATGGAGTGGGCTTCCCTGGTGGCGCAGTGGTTGCGCGTCCGCCTGCCGATGCAGGGGAACCAGGTTCGCGCCCCGGTCTGGGAGGATCCCACATGCCGCGGAGCGGCTGGGCCCGTGAGCCACGGCCGCTGAGCCTTCGCGTCCGGAGCCTGTGCTCCGCAACGGGAGAGGCCGCAGCAGAGGGAGGCCCGCATACCACAAAAAAAAAAAAAAAAAATCATATGGAGTAATGTTCATAACAGCTTTATTCATAAAAAGCCAAAAATAAACTGTAAACAACCCAAATGTCCATCAACAAAATGGATAAACTGTTCTAAGTTCATACAATGGAATACTATACAGCAATAATAAAAATAAAACAAATGATCCACTGTTACATATAAAATGGACACATTTCACAGATATTACAATGAACAAAGCCAGATACAAAATAGCACCTACTGTAGGATTTAATTTATAGAGGAAGCAAAAAGAAGACATGATGCATGATTTCATTTAAGAAAAAGCAAAATAGACTATAGTGCTAGAAGTCAGAATTAACTCTTAGGAAAGCTGGGAGGCAGTAGAGAGTGTACTGTCTGGGAAAGAGTAGCAAGAATTCTTGGGTGTTAGAAACATTGCATATCTTGATCTGGGTGATTGTTACCCAAGTGTATATATGTAAAAAGTAATCAAGATCTACCACTATGATTTTTGCCCTTTAGTGCATGTATTTTGTATCTCAGGTTAAAAAACATACAACATTGGGCTTCCCTGATGGTGCAGTGGTTGAGAATCCACCTGCCAATGCAGGGGACACGGGTTCGAGCCCTGGTCTGGGAAGATCCCACATGTCACAGAGCAACTAGGCCCGTGAGCCACAACTACTGAGCCTGTGCGTCTGGAGCCTGTGCTCCGCAACAAGAGAGGCAGCGAAAGGGAGAGGCCCATGCACCACGATGAAGAGTGGCCCCTGCTCGCAGCAACTAGAGAAAGCCCTCGCACAGAAACGAAGACCAAACACAGCCAAAAATAATAAAGAAAGAAAGAAAGAACAAACAAACAACATCAACAAAAACTCTTAGGGACTTCCCTGGTGGCGCAGTGGTTAAGAATTCGCCTGCCAATGCAGCGGACACAGGTTCAAGCCCTGGTCTGGGAAGATCCCACATGCCGTGGAGCAACTAAGCCCGTGCACTACAACTACTGAGGCTGCACTCTAGAGCCCACAAGCCACAACCACTGAGCTCACGTGCCACAACTACTGAAGCCCGCACGCCTAGAGCCCGTGCTCTGCAACAAGAGAAGCCACCGCAATGAGAAGCCTACGCACCGCAACAAAGAGTAGCCCATGCTCACCGCAACTAGAGAAAGCCCGCGTGCGGCAATGAAGACCCAACGCAGCCAAAGATAAATAAATAAACAAAATTTTAAAAAACCTCTAAGATGGTGCCTTAGCAGAATCAATCCCAAGTGCTTGAACATGCCATACAAGATCCCCAGGATGTGGCCCACACCTACTTCTCCAGCTTTCTTTTTCACCACCATCTGCCTCATGTTTTATACTCTAGCAACAAAAGTATGAAGGTTTCTCTGTATACAACATATTCTTTTTCACTCTAGGTCTTGTTTGGCTCAAGTATTCCCCTAAATCTGGGATGTTAAACCCCTATTCATCCTTTAAGTCGCATTCAGCTCAGGAAGCTCTTTAAAGAAATCTTTTTATAGTCCAGTGTATATTAGGTTGCCCCTCTGATGTTCCCAATACATTCTAAACTCTTTCTATAAGAGGAAGTCCATACTGTTGTATGCTGTCATACGGCATATATTTGCTTAACAATTGTTAAATGACTGAAAAATATCACTACTTGATTGTGGCAAGTTTCATATTTCTAAAGATAGTGTTGGACAATTCACATAAAAGGTAAGAGAGCTGAATCTATCATCACAAAATGAGTTCAATTTTTTTAATGCTGGTACTTAATCTTTAGAAGATAGTATGCCTCCAAAGTTAACCACATTCTTAAAACTACCTATAAGCTAGGTAAAGCTAAAAGTTAAGTGACAGATTAAAAAGATAAGGATAAAGAAACTAATCTGAAAAGGCTACATATTGCCTGAGTCCAACTATACAATATTATATATTCCACATAAACATATAAAAAGATGCTCCGGGCTTCCCTGGTGGCGCAGTGGTTGAGAATCTGCCTGCTAATGCAGGGGACACAGGTTCGAGCCCTGGTCTGGGAGGATCCCACATGCCGCGGAGCAACTAGGCCCGTGAGCCACAACTACTGAGTCTGCGCGTCTGGAGCCTGTGCTCCGCAACAAGAGAGGCCGTGGTAGTGAGAGGCCCACGCACAGCAATGAAGAGTGGCCCCCACTTGCCACAACTAGAGAAAGCCCTCACACAGAAATGAAGATCCAACACAGAAAAAATAAATAAATTAATTAATAAACTCCTACTCCCAACATCTAAAAAAAAAAAAGATGCTCCACATCACATGTTATCGGGGACAGCAAATTAAAACAATGTGATACCACTACACACTATTAGAATGGCCAAAATTTGGAACACGGACAACACCAAATGTTGACCAAGATGTGGCGCCAACAGGAACTCTCATTCATTGCAGACAGGAATGCAAAATCGGGCAACCACTTTGAAAAACAGTTTGGCATTGTCTTACAAAACTAAACATACTCTTACCATACGATCCAGCAATCACTCTCCTTGATATTTATTCAAAGGAGCTGAAAACTTGTATCTACACAAAAACCTGCACATGGATATTTATAGCTGCTTTATTCATAATTGTAAAACTTGGAAGCAACCAACCAAGATGTCCACCAGTGGTACAACTGTGGTACAACCAGACAATGGAATATTATTCAGTACTAAAAAAGAAATGAGCTATCAAGTCATGAAAAGACATGGAAGAAACTTAAATGCATATTGTATGATTCCAACTATAGGACACTTTGGAAAAGGCAAAACTATGGAGAAAATAAAAATATCAGTGGATGCTAGAAGCTGGGGTGAGGAAGGATGAATATGCAGAGCAAAGAGGATTTTTAAACCAATGAAAATATTCTGTATGATACTATCATAATGGATACCTGTCATTATACATTTGTGCAAATCCACAGAATGTATAACACCGAGAGTGAATCCTAACATAAACTATGGACTTTAAGCATCAATGTAAGTTCATCAATTGTAATTAATGTACCACTCTGGCAGTGGAAGTTGATAATAAGGGTGGCTATGCATGTGTGGAGGCAGCTGAGTATGCGGGAAATCTTTGTACCTTCTTCTCAATTTTACTGTGAACCTAAGACTGCTCTAAAACAAATCAACCAACCAACCAACCAAGTCTTCTAAAAACAAAAAAGAATACTAAAAAAAAAAAAAAAAAAAAATCAACAAGTGAACCTGAAATCTCTCTCAAAAATGGAGATTCTATGGACATGATTTTGCTCCCCGCCCATTCTTTCCCCTCTGCCCCTCACCATTTTGTCATGATACACTTAAGACGCTTAAAGTTTTAACACTCTGAGAACAATGAATTAAATAATGCACGTCAATCACTATGGGAATAGGTACTACAACTTCAATATTCAAAGATGATTTCATGACATTACCTGTTCTAAGCTTTGTGATATTCTAAGTTACTCTTACATGCTTTTAAAGAGATTTAAATATTACATTTTCTATTCTAAGGATTTTCTTATTTCAAAAAACCCTCTCTCTCTCCTGCCGTCATTTTTTCTAACGCAGTAGAAAGAGAATATATTGAAAGGAACTTTTGTGCCCTTATGAGCAGATTTTGTCAACTGCAAACCTACATAATAAAAAGACATTTCTGAAAAAATTGACTCATAACTCATAACTCAACTTTTCTAAATATATGGAGCCTTATGTTTTAAAAAAGTTTTTAATAAATTTAAAGAGAGGACAGATTCGAGCAAAGAGTGACAGTTTTAATCAAAACAGTAATTAATGTAAAAGCTGACATATAAAACATGGGTTTTAAGAGCAGTAATTATAGGGAAAGCATTTCAAAATGAAGTTTAAAATTCAGCCTTTTTTTTTCTTTAAATACAGTACTTAAACATGGAAGACTACTACTCTTTAACAGAATGTCTCCACAAAAATGAACTTCTGAGCAAGCATAACCAGTATACAGAGAAGATCAAATCAAGACCTTACACAGTATAGCTATTTTCAGCAAAAGCAGAGGTAAAGCTTACCCCAAAAGAAAGGCAAAAGAGCTCTGGAAACTTTAACATGATAATTGAAAGAATGTTTAAGAAGGTACAAGTTCATGTGGTAACCAAATTGGATTTTACAAAGTATCTGAATAAAATACAAATGTAAATTAGTACCAATAAAGAATTTTGGATGGCAACAATGTTCAGTTAAATTCTATTCACCCTTTCCAGGCAATTCATATTAGTACAGGTAATTAATTTTTATTATGTAAAGTGGGTCACACACAGAAGAAAAAATATTTTTCCATAATAACTGAATTATAGAGAAATAAGATAAATTTCTTATTTAACATAAGAAATAAGATAAACTTCTTCATTTCAAGTTCTAATTTTTTAAAGAATGAGTACATTAGTATTTATTAAATCTATAACTATAGCCTCTATAGTTTTGATTTATAATATTTTAAATTACATAGTACATAATCAAACAGTCCCCAATAATCTCTTCAAAAGTGACCGCAACTTTAAAATTAATTGTAGGGCTTCCCTGGTGGCGCAGTGCTTTAGAGTCCGCCTGCCGATGCAGGGAACACGGGTTCGTGCCCCGGTCCGGGAAGATCCCACATGCCGCGGAGCTGCTAGGCCCGTGAGCCATGGCCGCTGAGCCTGCGCATCCGGAGCCTGCGCTCAGCAACGGGAGAGGCCACAACAGTGAGAGGCCCGCGTACCACAAAACAACAACAACAACAAACACACACAAAAAATTAATTGTAAAAGTAACCCCAACTAGTGGAGATCCCAAGAGAGAACTAGAAAAAGGAGTTCTAGATTCTAATCTCAACTCTGCCAGTTATTAGCTCTGAGACCTGTTTAGCTTTGATAAATATTCAAAAGGTTTAGAGAAAAAATAAGAAAGAAAAAGATGACTCCAGATTTTAGAGACAAGAAGAGTGGAGTAAAAGATGATGCCCTGATAAGAAACCGTATTATAATGGACAGCATCTGGAAAGGCTGATTCTTTGGGGGGAATAAAGGATTTTAAATTATGTCAAGTTTAGGATTGCTGGCAGCACAAGCAAAAACAGTGAAAAGGAAGGCTTAGGACAAATTGAGGCCATGCAAACGGTAAGTTCTCTGTGAGAGTGAATATAAATGGAGAACCGGACTTTGGTTTATATCAGCATTCTTCAATAGAACTTCCTGAGATGATGGAAATGTGCTATATCTGCATTTTCCAATATGGTAGCCACTAGCCACATGTGGCTATTGAGCCCCTGAAATGTGGCTGGTGCAACTGAGGAACTAAATTTAAAATTTTGATTTTAATTAATTAAAACTTAAATTTATCCATACAACGGAGTACTATTTAGCAATGAAAAGAAATGAGCTATCAAGTCACAGAGAGACATGGAAGAACCTTAAATGTACATTGCTAAGTGAAAGAAGACAATCTCACGCATAGAACTGTACAACACAAAGAGTGAACCATAATGTAAACTATGGACTTTAGTTAATAATTTGTCAATATTGGTTTATCAATTATAACAAATGTAAGATGTTAACAGAAATAACTGTGGGAGAAGGTATATATGGAAATTATACCTTCAGTGCAATTTTTCTATAAACCTAAAACTGCTCTAAAAAAAAGTCCATTAAAAATTTTAAATTTAAGTAGTCAGATGTAGCTAGTGGCTGATATTAAACAGCACAGGTCCATATTAATGAAAGACTGATGTGGAAAGAAAATAAGAATGGTATTTCATTTCTGACCACCAACTCCATAAATACACAAAGTTTAATTGTATCTTGAATACTAACATTTGACAGCAGAAAATTCTCAAATATTCTAGATGAATATCTTTCGAAAGTGATTTTTGTTAAAATTTAAGGAAGAAAACAACATTTATTGAATGGGTACTACACTATAGATATATGCTAACTCATTTAAATTGCAAAACAATCCTTTCAAAGAAGATATTACCATTTCTGTTTTTAGAGATGAAAAATCATAAAGCTTATGTGATAAATGATGGGAACTTAGATACATCTGACTCCAAAGTGTATGTTCTAATATATTCTGTATATAGTTTTATGATTCCCAAAATCAAAAACATAAGTGAATTTTCCCACCATGAATCTATCATCAGGAACAACAGGTTATATAGCAGAATACAATAATTAATGATATGCTCATAGTCTAAAAGAGTGTCCCTGTATTAAACTGTCCCATGCTAATGTGATTTTTACCTCATTACCCTTCTTGCTGTCCATATTACCTAGAGTAACTTTACTCCCACATCTAATTTGCATGTTTTAATCTGCTGTGAAATCAGAAAACAGCAGATTAAACTCTGCTGTGAAAATATCAAACTTCTCAGAATTATGTACAGAGCAAGAGAGGTTCTAAGCCAGTGCCTTAGTGTAGATGATTTAGTTCATTAACTTTGTGATAAAGGTGTTTTTGTCTACTTCTTATTCTAAACTGGGATCAGGTTAGATGTTACACTGTTCTATAATAAAGCTAAGAATATAATGATCCTGTTTCATTCACAAATGTTCCACTAAACCATATTTTCAAGCATAGATCTCTAAACTTAACCTCATTTAAAGATGTTATTTTATGATTAAATGTATTAATTTAGTACACTAGCTTTCTAATAAATGTTACTATTAAAGATTAATCAGATGTATATAAACATAGAAATATTAATATTTACAGAGTTGATATTTCCTGAAAAAAGTCACTATTAAAGAAAAGCAGGAATTTTACTGCATTGAGTTCTAAATATTCGTTTTAATTCTTTTCATCACTTTTTAAGTTGTTCTTATAACTAAATTTAATAGTTAAACAAAATTTTCCTAAAAGGGGGGAAATTAGTATCAAAATTTAAATTCTTCTTTCCGACTTAGAGCTTCTGTATCTGTAAACCATTACAAATCTTTAATAGTAACACAGAATCTGTATTTCACTTCTCACCATAAATGTTAAGATTTAAATTTAATTACGGGAAGTACCTAATTTTGAATTTAAGTCAAAGATGAAAGAAGTAAAGCCTGTTTATTTTCTCCCTCAATCAAACAAACAATTTTAAAAAGCTACAAACCAATTGTTTCTGTAACAGTGTCTATGTTTTTGGAGGGAGTCAGGTATAGAGCCAAGACCAAGATTTCAAAGATTTATTCAACAAGCAGAGTGTCATGCAAATCATAACTCTAAACAATCTCAAAGATTAGCTGAATAAAAGTAATAAAGTTAGGGGACTTTCCTGGTGGTCCAGTGGTTAAGAATCTGCCTTCCAATGCAGGGGATGCAGGTTTGATCTCTGGTCAGGGAACTAAGATCCCACATGACAAGGGGCAACTAACCGCACGCGCTGCAACTACAGAGCCCACGTGCTCTAGAGCCCATGCGCCACAACTAGAGAGCCCATGCACTCTGGAGCCCATGTGCCACGACTACTGAGCCTGTGTGCTCTGAAGCCCGCGTGCCACAGCTAGAGAGAAACCCATGTGCCATAGCTAGAGAGAAGCCCGTGCGCCACAACAAAAGATTCCTGCATGCCGCAACTAAGACCCGACGGAGCCAAAAATAAATAAAATTTTTTTTAAAAAGTAATATAGATTCATACAGATTAAAGAGTTTCAATATAACAATATTTTCTAATATAACTTCATATAAGTCCTTGTCTATTAATATTCCAAGTTTATTCTATATATTAAGAAAAAACAAAAGCCAAACAAGCTGTAGATAAAAGACTATTCATTGCTCACATTTGTATAGAACATTAAAACTTAGTTAATTCTCACAACTCAACGAGGAAATACTAATGAGTCTGAGAGCTTAAGTACAACTGCTTTGGAGTGATCAAGATGAAAAGTTCGAACTGCTGTGACTTCCAACTTTTCTTCCATAAAGAATCCCTGGCAGCATGCCTACTGTACTTAGAGAAGAATGTAAAGAATGAGGTGGTTTTTGATTCCTAATAATCATATCCCAAAGTTTTTTCCTGCAATTTCAATTATACATAGCACTCTTGCTCAATCTTGGCTCAAAATCATTTTATGTAATATTCATAAAGACAGAAAGTAGAATGGTGGTTGTCAGGGACTGGGGGAGAGGGGGATGAGGAGTAACTGCTCAATGGGCACAAGAGTTTCCTTTTGGGGTGATAAAATGTTTTGGAACTAGATAAAGGTAGCAGTTGCACAACATTGTGAATGTACTGCCACTGAACTGTTTACTTTAAAATGGTTAATTTTATGTTATGCAATTTAAACCTCATTTAAAAAAAATTTATGTTAAGATATATAGACCACTGTAGAACTCTTCTTCAAAAACATTGCTACCATATTCAAATGCTATTTAGATCTTGGAGATATTTAGAAAAAAATGCATTACAAACTAAATTATTACCTTATATGCACAGTAATGGGTGTGTACTGATATCAGTGCTAAAACGCTTGACAAACGTCAAACATACATTTATAAATAATCAAATAAATATAAATGAACCTTATAACATTTTTTCCTCTAGGGCAGAACATAATTTGAGTCAGTTCAACTGTGCATGTAAGATGAACTCAAATTTTTTTACTAGAATTCTTTCCTCAAACCTCAATCAGGAAAATATTGTGAACTGATAAGAAATGTCTAACATTACATAAAGGGTAAATAAGAATATAAGAAGTAAAGAGACCCAAATCTGACCAATAATGGATATAAATAAATATGCTAAAGCTAACTGCCTTGAGAATGTAGCGCAACATCACTTCAGATTAAACTTCACACTTGAAAATGTGTAGAATCGGGACTTCCCTGGTGGTGCAGTGGTTAAGACTCCATGCTCCCAATGCAGGGGGCCGGGGTTCGATCCCTGCTCAGGGAACTAGATCCCACATGCATGCCGCAACTGAGAGTTCTCATGCCACAACTAAGACCCGGCGCAACCAAATAAAAATAAATAAATAAATATTTTTTAAAAGACAAAATGTATAGAATCAACATTAAGAAACTTTGGAGTAAGAAAAATTCCTTTTATAAATGGCTGACAAAATTAATATTATGCTATAACCTCCAAGGCTAGTCCAAATCTAGTCTAGACTCCAGGATTAAACAAAAAAGAAGGCAATCTTAAAGAAGAGCCTAACGAACAGGCTGATTTTGAAATCTGTGACTGTTCTGATGCAGGTCAATCTGAGAATTTAAATCCACTTGAATCCAATCCCAAAAAATACCTCAACTCCTGAGCACGGACATAGCCAAAGCTAAACCAGGTCAATATACCCTGCCAAGGAACATCCTGCTCTGAAATGTCCACCAAACAAGGATCACTTATCAGTTTATTCTTCACTTTACAGGGTGCCAACCATTGGCAAGATATATGTAAGAGTGGACTGATCAGACCCCACCAAACTCCATTTCAAGCTCTAATATCTGGAGATAAAAAATACTGCATATTTCTAAATGGTCTATGGCTTTAAAAAATTATAAATGAAGAATTCCAAATGTTAGCTGACCTGACTTTAACACTACCGAATGTTACTAAAGTCATTTTAAAACTTCCCTAAGGGACTTCCCTGGTGGCACAGTGGTTAAAACTCTGCTTGCCAATGTAGGGGACGTGGGTTCGAGCCCTGGTCCAGGAAGATCCCACATGCCGCAGAGCAACTAAGCCCATGCACCACAACTACTGAGCCTGCGCTCTAGAGCTCGCGAGCCACAACTACTGAGCCCGCGTGCCACAACTACTGGAGCCCATGCTCCACAACAAGAGAAGCCATCGCAATGAGAAGCCCACGCACCGCAACAAAGAGTAGCCCCCGCTTGCCACAACTAGAGAAAGCCTGCGCGCAGCAATGAAGACCCAATGCAACCAAAAATAAATAAATAAATTTATTTTAAAAATAAAAAATAAATAAATAAAACTTTCATAAGTATTTATTTCAAAGGTACAACTTAGTTAACTGCTTATATAACAAATTAAAGCCATGAAACAATTACAGCAATACCACAAATCTGTCCTATGTAAACGGTATGAGTTTCTATATTTATGGCATTCAGATCTGCTAAAAGCAAATGTAAGTGCTTCTTTTGTAATTCACACGAGTAAATACGTTCTCAAACTTCTAAGTGAATAATTTGGGAGTGTACAAATAATGATAATAGAAAAGATATTAGAGCTAAAGGCAAGCACAGTATTACAAAACACAGTTCATGGTTTTAAAAAAAAAAGGAATCCGTCAACACAGGAGATGCTTCAAAGTTTAACCTTGGGACATATGGCAGCAGTAGCAATAGTAAAGCATCTAATTTGTGTCACAAGACTTCGGTTTGAGTAAGCTTTTTAACCTATTAATTAAGCGGCCTTTTTGCTAGTTATAGCTACTTAGCTTCTCCTAAGCCTCAGATTCTTCCTATATTACAGACTAATTAGGAGGAATAAATGAGAATATTTTTACTCATTTAACAAATATGCTTTGAAAAATTGTTATTTTAAATTTTTTATGTACCAAAAAACCCCCTTTCAAATTTCTCCAAACGAAACAAACATATATTAACTTTTAATATTACCGAGAAAATACAAATCTAATTTTTAAGCTGTGGTCCCAAAACTTCTTGGAAGGAAATTCTTAAATATTCCTTGAGAAAATCTGAACTGACATAATCGGAATAAACACTGATATTGAAGACATAACAAGTGAGGGATCACATCTTAAAACAGTCTGACACAAATAAAAACAGAATTCAATATCAAACATAAATTGGGACCCAGACTCAATGACTGCTGGGTCAGCATCTAATTTCAAACACAAAACCTTAACACTTAAAAATCTTTGTTTTTAGGAAAATGAGGCAAATTAGTCATTGACACAACATAAGATTTGTTTTCACAACAAAGCACGCTGACCACTTAAAATTCACAAATTCATACGTTACTACAATTGTTCTAATAGGTTTAGAATCACAGATAAATTTAAGTATCATTATGAGATAGTTTACTTGCATTCTGTACCAACTAACAAAATTCAGCAAAAAATACTGATTGACTGATTAAATCATGACTTTGAACACTTTAAAAAAAAAGTCCCTTTTGAAATTTATTCCCAGAAAATTCACATCAGCAGAAGCCATTTGAAAGAGGTTCTTTCCCCACTACCTAAAAAGTCAAAACATCCACATTATTTATACTAGGCTTAAAATGAAAGTCATTCATATTCATCCATTATACTTCAATCCTAAGCAACAATAAAACAGTCCAACCTCCACGTTTATTCAATTTCTAGTCTACTTACTGTCAACTCTTGTGGAAGAACCAAGGCCCATTGCCTCTCATTAAACTTCATATAACCTTAAAATGCTCTGAATTACAACAGATACGGACAATTCTAATTAGAAATTCACCTTAAAAATGGGTGAAAGATATTAACTGGCATTTTCTCTGCCCAGCACAGGTCCTTTTAAGAACACAAACTAGATGGACCACGCAATTTAGTATTAAATAGTGGAAAGCAGTCTTTTGGAGACATCCAAACAATTTTAATATAAATTCCCCATACGTATAGAAACTGACACAGAAATAACTTCGATAATTTTCCCCTTCACTTGGAAAGGTACATGGTAGATGTCTTGAGAAATTAAGTTTAGGAGAAAGAGTAGTTAAATGTTGAAGTTTCAGAAATCACTATGCAGGGCAACTATAATGAGGAGCTGTCTCTTTTTCAGCCTAAACATTCAATACAGAACAGTTGTTCCTAGTTTCTGAAAATTATAAAAAAAGACAAGAAGTTCTAGCCTGGAGACGAAGCCCTTCTGTCTCCTGAAAAAATGCTTCATTAGGTCCATTTTATGCTAGTTAACCTTGTTTCTTATGCGGCACATTAATAATTCACAACGGTGCCTTTTAAGAAAAAAGTTCTATTCAAACATTACAATTTGTCTTCGCGTTGCCAGCAAGCGGCTTTGTTTCCAGTTTCAGGGACTATTCTGGGATGTCAAGAGTTACATTATCTACTGTTCCAAAAGAGCCCTAGTTCCACTCTCACCGGGACATGGGCAAAACTGATGTTTAGAGAGTACTGATGCCTAGAAATGTTTAAAGAGGAACATCCTTCAGCCCTCTCTCTCCATCCCTTGATAATCACATTTTACCAGGCAGAATTGTTGGTGTTGCTGCACTTAAATTTTTTTGAAAAACACCTGCAAACACAACCTCCCTAGCGCCGCCAGGAAGAAAAAAAGACTATCGGGCTCGATCTGCAGTAGCTCCAGGGAAACAGACATCGTAAAACCCACTTGAGCCGAGGAACGGGAGTGCTTAAGGGGGAGGGGGAGAGAGCAGCCTTGAGGGGCAGGCGGCGCCTGTTTACAGACGCCCTCACTTCCCCCACCCCCACAGACTGGGGGTCCAAAAAGCATTTCCCGAGCGCACTCTGCTCCCGCCAAGGCCCTCGGACGAACAGCGGGGCTGGACAGCCCTGTGGCCCCCTCCCTCTGGCCGAAGCCTCCCTCGCCCTTCCCTCGACCAGGGCGGCGTCTGCACCTCCCCACGGCCTACCCACCCCGGCAGGCCCTCCAGGCGGCACGCGGAGGCCCGAGGCCTAAAGGACGCCGGGCACTGACAAGCCCCTCAGCCGCCGGCGGGGCCTGAGGCCGGGCGGGCGGACGCTACGGCCGAGGAGCCAAGGGCGGCCGAGGACAGCCCCTGTCCCGCCGCGGCTGCCTATTGTTCCCGACAGAGGCCGGGCCGCAGCCGCCCGGCTCCCCACGCCGCTGCCGCCGCCGCCGCCGCCGCCTGCCGCTCGCTCACCGCGCTGGTCCGAGCAGCAGCTCCTCTCAGCTCCGAGTCCCCGCGGCCGTCGCCACCGCCGCGGCAGCCACCGCCGCCGCCAATGCCACCGTCGACTCTGACTCTGTCCCAGGCCGCCGGACCACGGCCGCTGCTGCCACCGCCAGCGCCGCCTCCGGCCTCCCACCTGCTGCTGAAGCTGCTCCGGCAGCAGGGGCCATCTTGTTGGTCGGCCTCCTCTTCCTCCTCCTCCTCCTCCTCCTCCTCCTCCTCCGCCCCGTCGCTCGTTGTCCTCGTCCCCTTCCTCTTCCTCAGGCTCCGGCCCGCCCCAGAGACTGGGGCGGAGACCAGAGTGAGGCCCCTCCTTCCGGGGGCGGGGTAAGAAGACGGGCGGGGCGAGCGCGGGAGCAAAGCTCTGAGTCACCCGCCACCAACGCCCGGGAAGGAGGGTGGTGTCGCTTACCGCCTGGACCCGGAGCGCACCACCCCCTGAGCAGAAGAACTGGTCCACCAGCGCCTCGGCGCCCAGCGGGCAAGTGGCCAGATGGTGAATTGGAAAATTTCTGACGTTTCCATCCAATCCCGCGCTTACCTCTCCCCCTTGGCTTTCTCTTAGCCTCGTCCCATTGCTCTTGTTTCTTTTTAACATCTCTCCTCCTCCACCCCAGAAGAATTTGTTCTTATCCCGTTTTATCCTTGTTCTTGATCACACCAGCTTTGCTCTAGTCATTTCCCTCACAGAGTCCCCCAAAGAGTTCAGCCTCCCAGCAGGGGTAAACAGCCCAAAGGCCTGGACACTCACTGCCCCAAAACGTCTCTCCAGGCCTATGTGACCATTTAAGAGCTGTCTGGGGCAGGACAGAAAAAGATTCGGCCCTTAGAAGAGCTATTGGATCTACAGCTAACCTTATGATTATTGGAAGTTTCTTCTCCATTATGGAAAAGAAGCCATTTTCATTTTGGGTAAAATGGGAGTCCCCATCAAGATAATTCGGTTTAGCCAAACCCTTGCTTTTAAGAAAGGAGAGAAATGGAATTCTTTTCATACCATACAGTCCTAATTTCAAAATAAATCGTCTAGAATAGAGGAGAGAGATGGTCCTCAAGTAAGCACCCAGTTAATACTCTTGTGCATTATCACCCTCCCCCAGCTTTTTTTTTTTTTTTTTTTTTTTTTTTTGCTTCAGGTCTGGCCAAGTGAGCAGAGATTTTGCTTTCCTGTCCTCTCTTCATTGCATACATCTACAATACCAAGAGAAGTACTATATTTAGAGAAGCTTCTGCTTTTAAGGTGATAAATTCCATTACTGTAACAGCTAGTGTTCTTATATTATTTGTAAATAATATATCACACACCTTCCTAAACTCTAAGCAGGGAAGAGCTCTTTTTAGTTGCTAACACCCTCCTGCTACTCAGATTTCAGCTTCTTTTAGAAGACCTATTGATGTCTTTCGGCTGATTGGAATTTACTCTCTTTGAAGTGGGCTAAATCTGTAACCATCTCTTCAACCCACTAAATAGTAACCCCAGTCCTACAAAGAGCAAATTTCTAGCTACCATGGAGGGATTAGGTTAGTGTGTGCTAATCTAAAGGCTATCCCTCAGCCAGGCCTCAGTCCCCTGCTGGGAAAAAGCAAATTAATCTGTTCCTCCAGTTTTTCCTCCTCCTCCCTTCTCACTCCTAGGGAACCTTCCACAACAGAAGGTTTTAGCGGCTGTTGCTAGGCAAACATGCCAACTTCCCTGTTTAGGTGAGTCAACTTTCAATAGAATCAACCTAGATAATATAATTTCTTTGAACTATTAATAGTTACACCTCAACAGGTAGACCCCCTTCAATGTTCCCATAAAAATATATGATTTTTAAGTTAAACTTGTTTTTATTTCATAAATATTTCAGTTAAAAATAAGTTTAAAATGGAGGGGCTTCCCAAAATTCATTTTAATGATATAATTAAACAAAAATTTGGCAGAAAAAGGAGAAGAGCAGCTCTGAAGAAAACACTTAAGTGTTTGCAATAAAAACTAATCTACAAAAAGTCACTTATATGCTTTGAACTCCCCAGTTAAGGTAGACATATAAGATACAGTGAATAATTTATCCCTTGAGACTGAGTCTATTTAGAAGAAAGATAATATGGTTATTCAGTGAAAAAAAAAAGATATTCTGGGTTTTATTCCCAAATTAACTCTGTAAGAATTTTAGGTGGTGAATTAAGCTCTTTTTTCCTGATTTTGCTGTTTAAAATTTTTGCTATGTTATGGTTAAATAACAGTGACTTTTTTTAGGGTGTTGAGAGTTAATATGAATAAGATTAATTATGTTAAAATTTAAATTATATTTAGCTTCTAAACTCTTAAAATTGTATAATTTGTTTTCATCCAGTGAAATTTGTATTAATACAGCAAAATAGTGCCTGAAAAGTACCTTAAGCTAAGCTAACTTATTAAGAATGAATTACTAAAGACAAATAGCTTAAATGTCTCATATTCATTTGTGCTTAGAAATCACTATTTTGTAGCTTTAACACAATTTAAACAATTTGGTTTTATTTTATATTTTATTATCTAGTTCTAGAAATTTAGACTCTGCCTCGGCCTCCACCACTGATATACTACGAAAATTAAATGCATCATTTCATGTAAAGGATTTAGAACAGCACATGGCACATGTACTCAAATGTTTTTTAAAAATCCATTTTAGGGGGCTTCCCTGGTGGCGCAGTGGTTGCGAGTCCGCCTGCTGATGCAGGGGATGCGGGTTCGTGCCCCGGTCCGGGAAGATCCCACATGCCGCGGAGTGGCTGGGCCCGTGAGCCATGGCCGCTGGGCCTGCACGTCTGGAGCCTGTGCTCCGTGAAGGGAGAGGCCACAACAGTGAGAGGCCCGCGTACCGCAAAAAAAAAAAAAAAATCAATTTTAGGTATGTCATTATAGTCTTTAGTTTCCTGATCAGTCAAATAAGGATGACAAGTAACCAAATACAGTTTTGCTCTTAGCATGAACCCTAAAAAAAAAATTAATGCTAATAAGGCCTTATGAATCTTTTAAATGTATTTTCTGATATACCTGTACTATAATGTTCTTCCTTTGATTATTTATTTATTTAGAATAGCCTATGCTTTTTCGTTTATGCTAAGTGATTTTTTAAGTTACCACATGCTTTAAAATTGCTCTGGAATGTGTAATTATCAACCTAAAGCATTGGTTGTCTTATAGGACTAGAAAAGACCTAAGATACCAACCCACTTACTGCAACAGCTGAAACAGAGACTAAGAAAGGTTAGATCGTGTACCTACACAACTCTTTGTTATAGATAAACGCCATGTTATTGAGGAGAGGGTCAGAGAGTGGGAAGGAGTGGAATAGGAGGAAAAAATTCAAAAATGAATGAGTCATGTGTCCCTGACTTGAAGAAATGTAACAATCTAGTACGAGGAATACAATGAGAAGTACATGTTAACAACTAGAGTATAAAATAGCTTGGTGATTGCATTAAAAAGTATAAAGTTCTATGAAAGTTAAAAGGAAAAACTAGTAGGAATCTTCATTCTAATGTCATAGAACCTACCTTTTAACAGATGTCAATACAATGTATTAGATCTGTACCCAGAGGCATGCAAGTACAATCAGCTTTCAATACAGGGCTAATTGGAGGATATGAGAATAGAATTTGGATTAACTCTATTAAAGTACAGCTAGGACCTGAGACTTCTCCAGTGTAAATCATTTATGTATGGGGAGGGAATGACATCCTCAAACAGGAACACATGCACAAAATAGTGGGTACTGGAGCTGAGTCATTTGGATTTTCTGAATTGCTTTAGGTAAAGTAAGTGTGGGAGGCCAAATTAGTCCTCCCCTTCCCACCCTCCTCTTTTCCTATACATAGATTCTCCATAATCTACTTTCTCCCCCAGTCTACACTCTTCTTACCAGTGTTCATTAAGATAAATCTGTAGAGTAAGAAATAAAGATGTCCCGAGGAAATATGAGGAAGTCACTAGTTTCTGACCTACCCTTAATCTTTAGAGTCCAGTCCCAAAACAGGCCCAAGTCAGTAACTGCAAACTAAACCTAAGGGATTGCCTTAGATTCAGGGAAACAATCCAAAGTGATCATGGCAGATGTAGCCCAAGTTAGTTCTGGGATTTCTGGAACTAGGTCCCTGTAGACTTGATTCTAAAAGAGCTAAAGAAAATGATGTTTCCGAGTCCTGCCTGAAATTGCTTTTGAACTGGCCTACCTTCTATGAATTGAGAATATCTGAATTTTAACCGATCTCCTGAGACATACTCCAGGGTGATAGTAAACAGCACCCCTTTATGAAAGAGACATCAGACAACTTTCAGCAGAGAGGGGCATTCTAGGTATTACTTTAAACAGTGTCATAGGAGAAAGCAGCTCCACTTTTCACTTGGGCAAAACTCACTGGAATATTGTTGTTTTTCATTATTGTATTAGTTTGTTAGGGCTGTTGTAACAAATACCACAGACTGGATAGCTTAAACGTCAGAAATTTTCTCAAAATTCTGGAGGCTAGAAGTCCAAAATCAAAGTGTAGGCAGGCTTGGTTTCTTCCAAGGCCTGTCTTTTTGGCTCATCAATGGCCGTCTTCTCCCTCTGTCTTCACATGGGCTTCACTGTGTCTGTGTACTAATCTCTTCTTATAGGGACACCAGGCATGTTGGATTAAGGCCTACCCATATGACCTCATTTTACCTTAATTATCTCCTTAAAGGCCCTATCTCCAAATCCAGTCACATTCCGAGGTACTGGGGGTTAGGACTATAACATATGTCTTTGGTGGTGGGACCGGGTGGGATGAATGGACACAATTCAGCCCATAACAATAATAAATGCTCATTTTTAGAGTATCATACTTATGAATAAAAGACACCCTTATGAGGGTACAATTTTAAATCCACCCAATGAAATCTGAAGCTTTTCTTTTTCTGATTACTCCTTGCATCATAAAATATCAATGCTTTGGGGGGGTATAAATTAGCAACAATAAATAGGATACTATAATTTTTTTAAAAAACTGATTATCAAAATTATCTGAGGGGGCTTCCCTGGTGGCGCAGTGGTTGAGAGTCCGCCTGCCAATGCAGGGGACACGGGTTCGTGCTCCGGTCCGGGAAGATCCCACATGCCGCGGAGCGGCTGGGCCCGTGAGCCATGGCCGCTGAGCCTGCGCATCCGGAACCTGTGTTCTGCAACAGGAGAGGCCACAGCAGTGAGAGGCCTGCGAACTGCAAAAAAAAAAAAAATAAATTATCTGAGTCACAGCACAATGAGAATTAGCAGAAAACAAGTACCAGAACTTGAACAGACCCAAGATTAGTATGAAAGGATTAAACTTTGTTTATAGGGTTAATGATTTGAAGATCATTTAGAGCTCTGCCTAAATAAGCAATTATAGATACACTGAGGTCAAATACATATTGTAACCAAATGATATCATCTAGCAAAAATGGATGTTCAATATTTCTTAGACTTTATTAGATTTGTCATGTCATGAGTAACCAGTTAAGAAAAAGTTGAACATTAGTGTATAAATCATTCAGGAAACCAGAATTTTAAAGTTGTGCTTTAGGCAAGATGGAAAGGAAACTTCCTTTTGCTCTATGCCTTAATTTCTAGGATCTGGACGTGGCGGAGTCTTTAGAGTTCTTTACGGTGTTCCAAGAGGTTAGGGATTAAAGATGAGCTCTACAAATTGGAGGCAGGTCACGAACCAGAAAGATGTTCCTATGGTGTGCTCCTCATTGAAGATGAATACTTAGCTTCATGTTACTCCATGAGTTTATTTCCCTTTTGTTATCCTCTAGGTTTGAATAACATCTTATTTGAATGTTCCAGTCTTTTCTCAGCTGTGCTACCTTCTATCAACAGGAGAGTTCTGCAGCCATACTTGGGCCAATCATTCTTTTTTTTTTTTTTTAATTTTTTTATGTAGACCATTTTTAAAGTCTTTATTGAATTTGTTACAATATTGCTTCTATTTTATGTTTTGGCTTTTTGGCCACCAGGCATGCGGGATCTTAGCTCCCCAACCAGGGATTGAACCCTCACCCCCTGCACTGGAAGGCAAAGTCTCAACCACTGGACCGCCAGGGAAGTCCCCGGCCAGTCATTCTTATGCAGGTCAGTGTAGCATCAGTAATGGGAAATACCTACAGCTCTCCCAGAGGAAGAGCACATCTCAGGGGATAAGAGTCAGAGTCTCTTTCCACCTGGATATTTTTCTTCTGTTGTCAATCTTGGATAGGTAGAAAGACCTAGTGCAAACTCTTGTTCCACTTACTGGCTGTGTTAGCTTGTACAAGTTAACCTTAGAATACTTCCATTTCCTTTACTATAAAATAAGGATTATAAAATGTATCTAAGATGGTTTTTATGGAGATAAATGAGAAAATACATGTAGAGCATCTAGGGCAATGCCTGACATCTAGTAGACAATGAATGAAAATTATTAAAATTATACTAGGTACTGTGTATTGCATCAGGCTGATGATTCTCAATTTTGTGTGAACTTTTAAAAGCTGTATATCTCCAGCTCTGACCACAGACATTTTGGTTTTTTTAAAGAAATTTATTTATTTATTTATTTATGGCTGTGTTGGGTCTTCGTTGCTGCACACGGGCTTTCTCTAGTTGCAGCGAGCGGGGGTTATTCATCGCGGTGGCTTCTCTTGTTGCGGAGCGTGGTCTCTAGGTGCGCAGACTTCAGTGCTTGTGGCTCGCAGGCTCTAGAGCGCAGGCTCAGCAGTTGTGGCGCACGGGCTTAGTTGCTCCGCGGCATGTGAGATCTTCCCGAACCAGAGATCGAACCCGTGTCCCCTGCATTGGCAGGCAAATTCTTAACCACTGCGCCACCAAGGAAGTCCCACCATAGACCTTTTGATTTGGGGTGTTGGTGTGGAGCCAGGGATTTTTTTTCTTTTTTGGGATTTTACAGAGGATCCCGTCCTGTTATATGAGGTGAGAACCACTGAAGTAGATCCATGGTCAGCAAGGTTTTTTGGTAAATGGCCAGATAGTAAATATTTTAGGCTTTACAGTCTTTTCGGTCTCTGTCACAACTACTCAACTCTGTCATTGTAGCACGAGATCAGATATAGACAGTTTGTAAACCAACAAGCATGACTGTGTTCCAATACAACTTTATTTACAGGAACAGAGATAAAGAGATGGTGGTGGGCTCGCTTTGGCCCCCACACCGTTGTCAGACCTGTCTTACGCGAAGAGAGATTTGATTTGCTGTAGCCAGCGAAAGTCTTTTATTATTATAATGTCCAACAGCAGCTTTAAAAACCTTACATGTGGCCTTCCCTGGTGGCACAATGGTTGAGAGTCCGCCTGCCGGATTCAGGGGACGTGGGTTCGTGCCCCGGTCCTGGAGGATCCCGCATGCCGCGGAGCTGCTAGGCCCGTGAGCCATGGCCGCTGAGCCTGCGCGTCCGGACAAAAAAACAAACAAAAAAAACCTACATGTAATGACCAATGTTTGGTGTTAAGTGCAATTAATTAAACAGACAGAGCTCCTGCCTTTCCAAGGAATTAGTAATCTACAGCAACAACAGCACTGACATAATATTTATAAGTAATCCCGTGTGAGTAATTGTCATGTATACAGATGACTCTACAAGACTAAATGGGGAACTGAGTTCAGAGGTGGGCAGATTTTCCTAATGCTTTTGATTTACAAATATCAGATAAAATCAAAGGAGCACAAGGGCTCATTCAGGAACCAATGTGAAGAGGAGAGCAATGCCCCAGATTAGATCTTCCTTTTCAGCAAGAAGCTGTATAAGGGAGCATCTTTTTTTTTTTTTCCACTGTCGTTGAGACTTTATTTCCATTTTTATTTGAGATATATCACACCATTGAAATTATTCACAACTAAAAGTTTGCTAAATCTTTCAACATATCTTTAATTTTTAGGATACATTTGTAGAAGTGGAATTGTTAGATAATAGTTATGCATATATTTGAAGATTTTATAATAGTGCCTAATTGTCCTCCAGAAATCTTGGAATAGTTTTAAGCATAACTTTAATTAATTAATAATTAATTATAAACAGCTTAATTGAGGTATCATTGGTATATTAAAAAACTGTACATATTTAATGTATACAATTTGATGAGGTTGCACATATGTGTACACCCATGAGGCTATCACCACAATCAAGGTAATAGACATACAACCACATATTTCCTTAGACTCTTTTGTTTTTTTGATTTTTGTTTTTGTGTTAAGGACATTTCATATGAGATCTACCCTTTTAACACATTTTTTTTAACATCTTTATTGGAGTATAATTGCTTTACAGTGGTCTGTTAGGTTCTGCTTTATACCACAGCGAGTCAGTTGTACATTAACCACATATTTCCTTAGACTCTTTTGTTTTTTTGATTTTTGTTTTTGTGTTAAGGACATTTCATATGAGATCTACCCTTTTAACACATTTTTTTTAACATCTTTATTGGAGTATAATTGCTTTACAATGGTCTGTTAGTTTCTGCTTTATAACAAAGTGAATCAGTTATACATATACATATGTCCCCATATCTCTTCCCTCTTGTGTCTCCCTCCCTCCCATCCTCCCTATCCCACCCCTCTAGGTGGTCACAAACCACCGAGCTGATCAGGGAGCATTTTTTTTTTTTTTTTTTGCGTTACGCGGGCCTCTCACTGTTGTGGCTTCTCCCGTTGCGGAGCACAGGCTCTGGACGCGCAGCCTCAGCGGCCATGGCTCACGGGCTCAGCCTTTCCGCGGCATGTGGGATCCTCCCGGACCAGGGCACGAACCCGTATCTCCTGCACCAGCAGGTGGACTCTCAACCACTGCGCCACCAGGAAAGTCCGGGAGCATCTTTTAAAGGAGTCCTTTAAATGGGACCTCATGACTCTCCACATGGCTGAATTTGCCTTCTCTCAATGTAATTTCATCAAAATACATTATTGTCAAATTTATCCTCTGAGGTTAGGGGCTATGATACAGCTGTAGTTTAATGACACCTGTGACCATTCCCTTTATTTGACCTGGAAAAAAGAAAAAACTTTAACTTTCTAGATAGGAATAGTAGACTTAGAAAAAAAGTCAGTGGATCAATTTGTATGCTTGTGTGTACATGTATATATGGGTATGTTTAAATCAAGTTATTGGTGATTTAGTAACCTACTGCCTAAAATTGTAGAAATGACACAATAGTAGTTGTCAGATAGAGCAAGATTCTCTTATATCTCCTCATACCCCTGAAAGATAGACATATATAATGGATATTTATAATTTTGTGGCTGCTCATCATCTTACCCTCCCCTCCTTACACTGTTTGGGAATTTTCCATTTGGGAATTTCTGTGGGTGGCAGAATCTTTTCTCCCACTACAGGCCAGAAAGTCCAGATATTTGTCTTCTGCCCTCTGCCCACCACCTCCTCCCACCTCTGCCCCACAGCAATCCTAGGGTGAGGGAAAATGATCTAAGCTTGGTAGACTGGATGCTCTTACTTGGAACTTTGAATCTGGACTGAGTTACACAGAAGTAAGTAGAATTCATCCCACTCATACCTGTGATACCCAGAATCTGATGGGACAATGACAGCAATCCCTGGGGTTATGTCCAGCATCTACTGGTCATGGCAGTAGTACCCTTACCAGGCCATTTCAGGATTGACTTTAGCTCTGGTTCTGGCCATCTAGCTTCCCTCAATTCCCTTCCTTACAATCAAAACTATGAGCCACTCAGTGTTCTTCCAGAAAATTCCCTTTCTGCTTAAGTTAGCCACTGAGATAGTTTAACATACAAGAGGAAGGGTACAGAAATCAAGGGCTTGCAGAAATAATCCATTTTCTCATTTCTCATATAGTTGACACCTTTACTCAGTTTAATGGAGTTATCCATGTTTTTTCTTTCTTTGGGCCCTGATTTCATGACTCTAGTCATTACAGTCTCAAAACTTAAGAGTACATCTGTATCCATTTCACTTAAACTGAAGTGGAGTTATGTTAAATTACGTTTCCTTCTGTTACTCAGTTCATTGATTATACTCAAATAATAAGCACTCCTCTCAAGCTTTCAATTTGATTTTTTTTTCTCATTCTGCCAAGAATGTTTAGTGTCTACATTAAAAACTAATATTTCACAGATTTCTGAAGGGGAAAGCCTCCATATAAATATCTCTTTTAGCTAAAAATTATGACAAATGCAAAGTGCTTTTTGTTTTTTCTTGAATTCCTTTTGCTAACAGGCATATTCCTAATCAAGCATTTCCTCTTTGGTAAAATTACATGGAAAAAGAATTATTTTTAAATCTTTTGCAAAAGTATTTCAGCTCCTATACTTGAAGTGTTCATTTGTGGTTCTTTTCTGCAGAGATTTGTAACCTCGTTTCTGCAACATCTAACTGAGCATCAAATGTTCTCAACTGATGATATAAAAGTCACAGAACAAAATTAATTTGCATCTACTTTATCACGAGCAATCACAACAAATATTTGATAACCTGTTTTATGCCAGTCACTGTGCTATGGTGATACAGCAATGAACAAGACAGGCAGTCTCTTCCTTGGAGGCCTATAGCCTAGCAGGGAAGATAAAATACATATAAGTAATTAAATAACCACAAGTTGGAAGGCCAAAGGGCATATATAACAATGAGAATTGACCTAGCCTGAGATGAATAGAGAAGTTCTAGTGACAGGGAATTCCCTGTTGGTCCAGTGATTAGGACTCTGCCTTTCCACTGCAGGGGGCATGGGTTCATTTTCCGGTCGGGGAACTAAGATCCTTCATGCTGCTTCATGGCCAAGGGGAAAAACAAAAGTGACAGTTAAGTTGAAAGCTACAGGATGAGTAGAATTTAGCTAGGCAAAGAGAGAAAGCAAAATGTTTCTGCCAGAGAAAACAGCATATGCAAGTGCACTGAGGCAGAAGAAGCCTGTGAGAAAGTTTGTAGAATTTTCTTGTTTGACTACGAGAAAGTATAGAGATTCAGAAGCAGTCTAGCAAAGAAGATGCTGCAGAGGTAGGCAGGTAGGCATTGGAGGCCAAAGTAGGAGTTTTTGAACTTTATTTTGATAGATTTGCTAGATAAAATAAAGGATGTTGAATTAAATTTATATTTCAGATATATACCTGAAATTTATATTTCAGATAAACAATATTTTAGCGTAAGTAAGTCCCAAATATTACACTGAACATACTTTACACTGAAAAAATTATCTGTTATTTATATGAAATTTAAATTTAACTGGACATCCTGCTTGCTAAACCTGGCAACTCCATTTTCATAGCAGTGTGAAGTCTGAAAGGCAAAGGAGGGAAATGATAAAATTTGATTGTTGAAAAATTACTAATTATAGAGTGGAAGATGTATTAGAGGCGGAGCAAAAGTACATGAGAAGATCTTGATCAGTCCCTCTTTCTTAAACCTTCTCTTCCTTTGCCTTCTTATGTAATCACACCTGGTTTCTCTCCCATCTCTCTACTACTCCATAATCTCCTTTAATCGGTCCACCTATTTTATTAGACATTTAAATGTTGGTGTTCTAAGACTGACCACAGAGTTTACAAGGATATAGAGCAACTAGTGTTTTCATGTGTTGTTAGTAAGAGTGTGAAATGCTTTGGAAAAAGGTTTGGCAGTTTCTTATAAAAACAAAACATCTATGATCTAGCCATCCCACTTGTGGGTATATATTCAAAAGAATTGAAAGCAGGATCTCAAAGAGATATTTGCACACCCATGTTCATTGCAGTCTTTTTAAAAAAATTTATTTATCATTGCAGTCTTATTCACATTAGACAAGGGGTGGAAGCAGTCCAATGTTCATCTACTGATGACTGGATAAAGGAAGTGTGGTATATACACAGATGGAATATTATTTAGCCTTAAGAAAGAAGGAGGGCTTCCCTGGTGGCGCAGTGGTTAAGAATCCGCCTGCCACTGCAGGGGACACGTGTTTGATCCCTGGTCTGGGAAGATCCCACATGCCGCGGAGCAACTAAGCCCGTGCGCCACAACTACTGAGCCTGCGCTCTAGAGCCTGCGAGCCAGAACTTCTGAGCCTACGTGCCACAGCTACTGAAGCCCGCACCTAGAACCCGTGCTCTGCAACAAGAGAAGCCACCGCAATGAGAAACCCGCTCACCGCAATGAAGAGTAGCCCCCACTCGCCGCAACTAAGAAAGCCCGTGTGCAGCAACGAAGACCCAACGCAGCCAAAAGTAAATTAAAAAAAAAAAAAAAAGAAAGAAGGAAATCCTGTCACATGCTGCAACATGGATGGACCTTGAGGATATTATGTGAAGTGAAATAAACCAGTCACAAAAAGACAAATACCATATGGTTCCATGGTATCTAGATTAGGTCAAGTTCATGGAAACATAGAGTGGAGCAGTGGTTTCTGGGGATGGAAGAGGGGAAATTTGGGAGTTGTTTAACCGGTATAGAGTTTCAGTTTTGCAAGATGAAAAAGTTCTAGAGATCTGTTATGCAACAATGTGAGTATAGTTAACACCACTGAACTGAACACTTAAAAATGGTTAGGGGGGTAAATTAATTTGTGTTTTTTCTCACACTTTAAAAAATACTCTTATAGAAGGATCCAATAATCCTGTCCATGCAAGGGAGTTTCTTGACTCCTTGAGTAGTTTTGCAGACTGTAAATTGGATTTTCCTCGTCATGTGACCTCAAAAGAATTCAGACATATTTAATCCAGAAACAAATTTCATTTGGGGGAAGGATTGCAAGTCTATAAACATCATTTTGCTTCTAGATTAGCTGGATATGCAGAAGGAGTTTTCTATATTTACATATATTTAACACAAATGATCATGGAACAGTACTTGTGTAAACATAATGGGTGGGGGTTCAGATCAGGACAATGCCTGGGATGGATTCTCGTGCTATGATGCTAACATGTAAAATAAATATTCTATCACAAAAGAACAAAAACAAAACAAAACAAAACCAGAGCAACCATCTATCGACCTTCTGACCTCATGAGCAATTCCACTTCTAGATATTTACTCAAGAGAAGTGAAAACATATGTCCACAAAGATTTATACAGAAATGCTCATAGCAGCTTCATTCATGATGGTCTCACACTGGAAATAGCATTTAAGTGTCCATCAATAGAAGAAAAGCTAAACAAACCATGGTGTAGCCATACAATAAAATAAGACTCATCAAGAAAAAGGAACAAACTAATCATACATGCAACAACAGGAATGAATCTCAAAAATAATATGCTGAATAAAAGAAGCCTTACATACAAGAAAGAGTATATACTGTATGATTCCATTTATATGAAGTTCCAGAAGGCAATCTTTGGTGGAAAAATATCAGAACTATGGTTGCTTCTATGGGAGAGGGGATAGAGACTGACTGGAAAGGGACTTGAGGGAATTTTCTAGGGTAATCATAAGGTCTAAATATTGATAAATAGGCAAGTATGCATTTGTTGAAATTCAGCAAATAGTGCATTTAGGGTTGGCACATTTCATTATATGTAAATTTCAACTTAAAAAAGAACCATATCCTTAAAAAACTAAAAACAGAACTACCATAGGACCCAGCAATCCCACTACTGGGCATATACCCCGAGAAAACCATAATTCAAAAGAGTCATGTACCACAATATTCATTGCAGCACTATTTACAATAGCCAGGATATGGAAGCAACCTAAGTGTCCATCAACAGATGAATGGATAAAGAGGATGTGACACATATATACAGTGGAATATTACTCAGCCATAAAAAGAAACGAAATTGAGTTATTTGTAGTGAGGTGGATGGACCTAGAGTCTGTAATACAGAATGAAGTAAGTCAGAAAGAGAAAAACAAATACTGTATGCTAACACATATATGTGTAATCTAAAAAAAAATGGTTCTGAAGAAGCTAGGGGCAGGACAGGAATAAAGACACAGATGTAGAGAATGGACTTGAGGACACGGGGACGGGGAAGGGTAAGCTGGGATGAAGTGAGAGAGTAGCATTGTCATATATACGTTACCAAATGTAAAATAGATAGCTAGTGGGAAGCAGCTGCATAGCACAGGGAGGTCAGCTCTGTGCTTTGCGACCACCTAGAGGGGTGGGATAGGGAGGGTGGGAGGGATATGCAAGAGAGAGGGGATATGGGGATATATGTATGCATATAGCTGATTCACTTTGTTATACAGCAGAAACTAACACAACATTGTAAAGCAATTATCCTCCAATAAAGATGTTAAAAAAAGTAAAAAATAAAAATAAAAACCATAAATAAATTTTGAACTCTAGTTGATGTGCATGCTGAAGTGTTTAGGGGTGAGATGTACGAATATCTACAGCTTACTTTGAAATGCATCAAAAAATAAGATGCCTTGATAGATGGATAGAAGAACAGACAGATAAATAGATATGGGATAAAGCAAATATAGTAAAATGCTAATTGTAGAATCTTGGTGGTGGGTATATGGATGCTCACAGTGTGACTCCTTATGTTTAAAAATTTTCATCATAGAGTGTTGTGAGGAAATTATGTTCTTCAAAGCTTAGTTTTAGGCCCCCTGTCCTTCTCTATTCTGTTCTCTCTTCCTGTCCAATCTCATCCACTCCTATGACTTCAAATACCAGCTTGCACATTTGTATCATTATCCCATATCTATCTGCTACTTGACATCTCACTTAGACGTCTAGTAGACATCTCAAACTCAGCATTTCAAAACAGATTTACTTACATTTATCTTCTTCCTGCTCCAAACCTGCAATTCTAGTGTTTCTCACCTCAGTAAATTATGCCACCATCCAGTCATGTGCCCATGCCATAAATCTAGACACCTCCTCAATATTTAGGTCTTCCTTACATCCAAACAATCACTAAATGGTGACAATTATTTGATTATTCCTAAATTTGTATTAGAATGCATTGAATCCTCTCTACTCCTCACACCAAAGAGGTCCCAGCTGCCATATTTTATCTCGGCTATTACAATTGTCTCCTAACTGGTCTCTCCTCTTCTGTCTTCAATTCAAGAAGCACACTGATTCTCTCAAAACATAAGCTGATCATGTCATTTCCTGGCACAAAACTCTTCAATGGCTTCTCATCACACTTGAAATAAAAATCCATGGCATATGCTATGGGCTGAATTGTGTACCACCACCCCCCACCCCAAATTCATATGCTGAAGCTCTAACCTCCCATGGATTGTATTGGAGATAGTGCCTTTAAGGAGGTAATTAGGGTTAAGGGTGGACCCCTGATCTGACAGAACTGGTGCCCTAATAAGAAGAGGAAGAGATACCAGAGCTCTCTCCCTACCACGTAGGGACACAGCAAGAAGGTAGCTGTCTGCAAGCCAGTAAGAGAAGTCACACCAGAACCTGCCCATGCTGGAACTTGGATCTTGGACTTGCATCCTTCAGAACTGGGAGAAAATAAGTTTCTCTTGCTTAAGCCACCCAGGCAAAAAAAAAAAAAACAACCTCTTCAGTTTCATCGTGTTCTTCTGCAAACACTAATAAAAATAAGCTGAAGTTAATATTCCACCTTATATTCAGAAAGATCCCACTATTTTTTTTTTTCGATACGCGGGCCTCTCACTGTTGTGGCTCCTCCCATTGCGGAGCACAGGGTCTGGACGCGCAGGCTCAGCGGCCACGGCTCATGGGCCCAGCCGCTCGGCAGCATGTGGGATCCTCCCGGACCGGGGCATGAACCCGCGTCCCCTGCATCGGCAGGCGAACTCTCAACCACTGTGCCACCAGGGAAGCCCTCCACTATTCTTTACAATGTGTACTGATATTATTACTTTATGTAGACACACTGCACTTCCTTAATGCCTTTCATCTGAGGATCATAAAGCACATGGCAAACATTAACTAATTCTAACAGCAACCTTGTGAACTGTAATTTTTATGTGTATAGTAGATGAATCACCTGAAGGATCAGCAGGACACAGTCTTTGTGGGGAAGACCAGGCCTGGCACAACTTAATGTATAAACAACCCAGTCAGATCGTTCAGAGCAAGAGAGGCAGCATCATTTTTAATTTAACTAAAACCACTAATGGAGTTTCAGTGAGAGACTAATTATCCAGGTAACAACTTGTCTAGGTTTCCACAAGCAACACTTGGGCTTTTGCAACAAACAGTGCCAAAAAAAAAAAAAAAAAAAAAAAAAAGGGAGTGTTAGAGTCTATTAATAGCTACACCCTCAGTGTTACTGTCCCTCGGGACCAGGGCTTCAGCAACAAAGCAGTCCTACTCATTAACTGAAGCTTTGATTTAGTATCAAGGCAGAGAAAGTGTGCCACAGGCTGACTCATCAACACAGTTTCCTACTGAGATTTCCCTGGAGGGTCTCTCCTTCAGGTGTGTAGCAGGCCAAGGCCTATTTCGCTGAAGAGGATGAAAGCTTCATTATTGTTATGTGGGCTGCTCTTTATATTAAAAACAAAAACAAAAATAGAATCTATAATGGAAAAAAATTGCAAAGATGGACTTTTCTAAGTTGACCCCCTGAACAATCAAGGCTAGATACCAACAAATGCTTTCCATTTTGGGGAGCCCACCTTTATTTTAGCTATTTAGTAGAGAAATTTTCAAATACAAGCAAAAGTAGATAGAATGTTATAATCAAGACTCTAGGTACCCATCACTTAGCTAGCAATTTTCACACACTTTGTTTTACCAACTATAGTCAAAGGATCTACGAAAGCTCAATTCAAAAGACATGTCACTAACGTTGGAAGGGGAAGGTGGTAAACATTCTGATTTGGTGGGAGGGTGGGAAAAGAAACCCATAAGAATTGTTAAAGTTTAACACCAAAGTTAAGGCAAGGGAATTAGTCAAGTCTACCTGGCATTTGCTCCATTTGAAAGAACCGTAGATTTCATAACATAACCAAATGAATAAATACATCATTTGTTCAGCAATACAATAATTAGCCATAATTGCATAATAAAGCGTAATTTAACCTTCCTGCGGACATAATGCTAAGTTAAATCAGAAGCCGTGCAAAATAAGTCACCGTCAATGCATGCTCTAAATCTATTATAAGCTCATGCCATTCAAGGGCAGTGCATTAAACCTTGAATTTTACTGGCTCAGTCATCCTTACCTTTTGTAGCAAATTGATTGTCAAGGGGCCAAAAGAGTAAGTGGGAGTTTGGCATATTTTTGTAATTAAGGACCAGTGATCATTTTGTGTTCAGCTTCTATTGTTCAGTACTTTCCTTTAAAAAATATTTTACGAGAAAACTGTTTTATTTTAACCTTTTTTAAATCAATTTTACTTCATTAAAATTTTAATCAAAGTATTTATGCACATAATTTTTAAAATATCAAATTGCACCAAATAAGTTATAAAGACAAACAGTAGTTTCTTGCCCCACCCCCTTCATATTACCTCCTAATGATTGCCTCAGAAACTGTTACTTTTTTTTTTTTTGTTGGCCATGCCTCTTGGCTTGTGAAATCTTAGTTCAGGGATTGAACCCGGGCCCTCATCAGTGAAAGAATGGAGTCTTAACTACTGGACCACCAGGGAATTCCCAGAAATTATTACTTTAAAAAAAAAATCATATTAACTGTTTCTTTGTGTGTGTATAAACATATCTCTATATTCCTAGATGTGGAAGGCTCTGTCTTGTTTCAGTCTGTATTGCTTGCTCTCTGGGCCTGCTTCTTCCATGTTGCATTGCAATGTTTCCCAGATTCCACGTCTTTCTCTGTCTTGATCTATATCTCTCTTTTGTTGGAGTGCATCTTTAGTAAAATCCAGAGAAGGATGGACAGAAAATTTTCTGAAACCCGCCCCCCCAAAAACCCCCCAAAACAACAACAACAAAAAAAGCTTGGGAATTCCCTGATGGCCCAGTGGTTAGGGCTCTGCGCTTTCACTGCAGGGCGCAAGGGTAATCCCTGGTTGGGGAACTAAGATCCTGCTGTGCAGGCAAAAAAAAAAAAAATTCTGGGTCCTTGAAGCAATGAAAATATCTTACGGCTTGAATGTTACTTTTTCCTCAGAATTCTGAAAGCATTGCTTCATTATCTTCTAGCATTCTTATTGATAACAGAATTCCCGAAGCCATTCTCTTTCTTGCTCCTTTGCATATGACCTGTTTTTCCTCTTTGGAAGCTTTTAGAATCTTTATCTCTGGTATTTAAAAATTTCACAAGGTCAGACTTTTGAGTGAGTGTTTTTTCAGCCACTGCTCAGAGTATCTGGGCTTTTTCAATTCATAGACTCCTGTCATTTGGGTCTGGGGAATTTTCTAGTATTATTTCTTTGATAATTTACTCATCTCTATTTTCTCTTTTTGCAGAAATTTTATACTTGGTTTTTGGCCTTGCTGGATTCATCCTCTATATCTCTTTTATTTTCTCTTTTCTATCCTTCTCTGCTTTCTGGGAGATTAATTAACTTTCTCTTCCAACCCTCCTAATCACATTGTTATTTTGGCTATTATATTTTTAATTTCTAAGATAGCTTTTACATTTCCTGTTTATTTTTTTATAGAAGTCCATTTGGGTTTTTTAATTGGTTGTCATATAATCTCTTACTTCCTTGAAGGTTTTAGAGTTTTAAAAAGAGTTTTCTTCTTCTTTCGTTCACTCTGTCATCTCTGGGCCCCTTTGTTCTATTTACTTAGTTTAGGATGATTAGGCAGGAGCCAGCCATTTCACTGGAGGGTTAGAGAATGTATTTTTTTTCTGGAGCTATTCAGTTTCTGCTCTGCAGAATCACTTAACTGCTACTTCATCTGATTTCAGTTTTCAAAAACTGTTCACGTCTTTTATCTGCTGCTGTTTCTTCTCTCATTGTCTTGATTTTTAGGCAGTTCCTAGGCAGGAGAAGAGAAATTCATGTGATCAATCTGTCATCTTCAACTAGAATCTATTGGAGAAGTGTAAAAGCTCTCAGAAAGACAACTTTTGGATTACTCTTGCTGGTTGTCATTAACGGAGGTAGCAAGATTTATAGAAGTAGTCTTTAAATCTCACTTTTAAGCTTACTGTCTGAACCTATTAGCTTAGCTGAGCAGAGCATGGTAAAATAATGCCAAGGTCATGAGTTTGATCTCCATGAAGGTCAATAGCCTTACTTAATTTCGGGGGCTCCATCTTCTCCCTCAACTCACAGAGAAAGTCAAGAATGTTGTTTTATAGGAAAGAAATCCAAAAAAGAGGGGAATACATGTACACATATAGCTGATTCACTTTGCTGTACAGTAGAAACTAACACAACATTGTAAAGCAACTATACTCCAATAAAAGTTAATTTAAAAAAAAGAATGTTGTTTTGGGTAGCTATAAAATAGGTAAGAAATAATATAGTTTTCATTTTACTGCTGTTGTTAAGATTCTGTGTCCTATGCTGCTACAAGAACTTAAAGGGAACAAAGTTTTCTGCTGGTGGAAAATCAAATATGCCTTAGATTGTCTCCCCAGAAGCAGACTCTTAGAGGGTGATTTGTGGAGAAAGGTTTATTGAGAAGTAATCTAGGGACAACACCTGTAAAGAGTGAAGGCAATGGGAAAAATTGATCTTTGATGCAGTCACAACAGAGGCCTCAGCTGATCCCACAAGAAGTTTTGGATCTGGGAGTCCCTTCAGAGATGTTCTACCTTGAGACAAGAGATCAGACATTTATAACCTCACATTGACCAGTTGTTGGATAAGAACTATCCTTAGGAAAGAAGCATAAACTCCTGGGGAAGTGGCTCTCATTAGCTGATGGCAATTTACAGAGTGTTTTGAAGTTTTAGTCACCAGTGAGTTGGGGTAGCAGACCATAGTATCGTCTATACTATATAAAGTACTGACCTCTTGAAAGTTTAAGAGCTAAAATATTTGTTCTTCCTTTCGCTTCTCCTAGATTCTTATGGGGAGAAGAAAATGAGTGGTTAAATGGCAGAAGTGCAACTATATTTGGAGTGAGAAGGAACAAAGGATCTGTTCAGCCCCTAAACCAGATAATTAGCCTCCAAGAAACAAAATGAATGGAATAAACTCTCCAGGGGCTTGAGAATTTTTATTCCACATTATTTCTTTCATTTGTGCATTTTGAGTATATTTACTTTGGTCAACAATCATTCTTAGGTTTTATTTTTATTTATTTTTTTGGCCATGCCCCGCAGCTCACAGTATCTTAGTTCCCCATCCAGGGATCAAACCTGTGTCCCCCGCAGTGGAAGCATGGAGTCCTAATCACTGGACAGCCAGGGAATTCCCCATTCTTAGGTTTTAAACATGAAGCCAGGGCTTCCCTGGTGGCGCAGTGGTTGAGAGTCCGCCTGCCGATGCAGGGGATATGGGTTCGGGCCCCGGTCCGGGAGGATCCCACATGCCGCAGAGTGGCTGGGCCTGTGAGCCATGGCCGCTGAGCCTGCGCGTCCGGAGCCTGTGCTCTGCAACGGGAGAGGCCACAGCAGTGAGAGGCCCGCGTACCACAAGGAAAAAAAAAAAAAGGGACTAAACATGAAGCCAAAGTTGTTATGTTTATGGTGTTAAATTTGGGATAAGTTCAAAGACAATACCTTCAGGAAAGAGAAAACACTCAATGTATTTCAACTTCAGTTAACAAAGAACAGAAAAATAATAGTCAAAAATTCTCACTAATTTTTCACTCTATGGAGAAAGCGTAAATTAGTGACTCATTACTAAAATAGATGTCTTTAAGCATATATACAAAAAAACATTTTATTAGTACATTATTTTAATGTTTATAGCAGTGATATATAATACTGCCCATAGGGACTTCCCTGGTGGCGCAGTGGTTAAGAATCTGCCTGCCACAAGAATATACAATGGAGAAAATACTCCCTCATTAATAAGTGGTGCTCGTAAAACTGAACAGCTACATGTAAAAGAATGAAATTAGAACACTCTC
>NC_041217.1:44573749-44579887 GCF_002837175.3 Physeter macrocephalus
CTAGAGACTGTCATACAGAGTGAAGTAAGTCAGAAAGAGAAAAACAAATACCATATGCTAACACATATATATGGAGTCTAAAAAAAAAGGTTCTGAAAAACCTAGGGGCAGGACAGGAATAAAGACACAGACATAAAGAATGGACTTGAGGACACAGGGAGGGGGAAGGGTAAGCTGGGACGAAGTGAGAGAGTGGCATGGACATATATACACTACCAAATGTAAAATAGGTAGCTAGTGGGAAGCAGCCACATAGTACAGGGAGATCAACTTGTTGCTTTGTGTCCACCTAGAGGGGTGGGATAGGGAGGGTGGGAGGGAGACGCAAGAGGGAGGAGATATGGGGGTGTATGTATATGTATAGCTGATTCACTTTGTTATACAACAGGAACTAACACACCATTGTAAAGCAATTATACTCCAATAAAGATGTTAAAAAAAAAAAAAAAAAAGAATCCACCTGCCAATGCAGTGGACATGGGTTTGATCCCTGGTCCGGGAAGATCCCACATGCTGTGGAGCAACTAAGCCCATGTGCCACAACTACTGAGCCTGCATGCTGCAACTACTGAAGCCCGTGCGCCTAGAGCCCATGCTCCGCAACAAGAGAAGCCACCGCAATAAGCCGACGCACCACAACGAAGACCCAACACAGCCAAAAATAAATAAATAATTAATTATTTTAAAAAAAAATACTGCCTATACTGTATGCTCTAAAATTGTGTCTTGTTGTTGTCAGTAAAAATATTTTTAATGCTTTAGAAAAAATGATCGAGGAAAATAGGATATCAGTTAGAGTACTTCCATTTCCAGCCTTCCTGCCCTACCACCAAGTCCATCTCAATCACTCTTACCCTCTCCTGGACTAGGGTTTATGTATGCTATTTTATCTCTAATAATTACATTTTACTCCTTGGAAAAGGTAGAGAATTTTAATAACATCTTTTGATGCATTTTGTTGTTGCTAAAAAGTCAGAAATTCAGTATTTTCTAAGCAAAGATATATCAAAATCATTCAAAACATAGCTAAATAAAACAATGGTTTGAAACTTTAATTCTGTTTTCTCAAGCTTCAAGTCTGTGGAAAACCAAAGGTAAAGAACAATAAGGGAACTTCTCAGCTTAAAAGCCTATTTCTCATTGTTGCTGGGAAACTGAAGAACATTAGTCAACTAACCTGAAACTTTAAAAGAGGGAGGGAGCAAAATTTTGTTAGGTGGTGACTTAATGGTTTCAACAAGACAAGATGCATGTGAAGAGAAGCGGTGGCTGAGTCGTGTAGGGAACAACTGAGCTTCAACGGGCAGCTGAATTCAGCGTCATGTGGTAATTGAGAACAACTTAAGTTGGTTTCTCTGTGTCACAATAAAGGCTGGGAAGATGGTTTCAGCATCATCTCAGAGAATCTTCAGGAAACTCTGGTAGGCTCATTTAGTTGGATTTTGTTCCATATGCTCAATGGCTCCTGCCTTTGTGTCAGCAAGGGCTCCATCACCCATGAAATGTTAGAGCTGTAAAATTCAAAAGGTACTTTAGATAGACTGTGAAATATAAGTCTTCCTCCCTCCTCTGTTCTCCAGCCTTCTCATTCCCTTGCCAGAGGCAAACATTGTTTCCATTCCATTCCATTGTGTATTTGCCCCTAAGATATTCTAAAATGTAGGTTTTAAAAAGCCACACTTTCTATTTTTGCTGCCAATACCTCCTTGTCACTTAGAATCAATGTAATAGTTTTGTCTTAAGACTTTACAGTAAACCTCTGTTGGCTCTTAATGATCAACTACTATTTCTAAAAGTGATCCTAAACAATGTGTATGTGTCCTTGAATTTCTGCTGGGACAGATTTCTATGGTTTCTGGTTACATATTGAAATTTCTTTGAGGGCCAGACAGGAAATCAAAATATGTAAAATGGCTGGGAGAAGACAGCAGGAAGTGGAGGGCAGGGTACAAACTGAAGTGCCCAGTCTAAAGATATTTCAAATACCAAGACTGTTATATACATAGTACTACTAAACTATCTAGTTTTGCAGTCCTTTATTGTACAATTTACTCTTCTTAAAAATCATAAACATACTTACCCACCACCAGTCTTCTAGCACTTAGTCCATTTTTCCTAATTCATAATTACAAAAAGCAATTTAATAATTTTAGGATCCTGATAGATAATTTGGTTGGGTCCCAAGGGATTTAAATATGGTATGGAAATGTCTTACTTTCATTAGGCAGAATCACAGCATGCTTAAGGACACAGGCTTTGAAGTCAGAGAGCCCTAGTTTGAACTTTGGCTTGGACATTGGCCAGATGGGGCAAATTCCTTAAGCCTTTGGGCACTTACCTTCTTTATCTACAAAAGGGGATAACAATCCCTTTGCTTTGAAGATTGTATTAGATAATGTAGGTTAAGGGCTTAGCACAGTGCCTGGCACCTACTTGGTGATCAGTAAGTGATTGCAGTTATCATTACAGTACTTTGAAGACCTTGGTACAAACTTATGCTACTTTAGACTTGAATTCCCTCTTTTTTTTGAAGGTTTTTAAAAAAATTAATTAATTAATTAATTTTTTGGCTGCATTGGCCCTTTGTTGCTGTGTGCTGGCTTTTCTCTAGTTGTGGCGAGCTGGAGCAGCTCTTTGTTGTGGTGCTCGGGCTTCTCATTGCAGTGGCTTCTCTTGTTGCCGAGCACGGGCTCTAGGCGCACGGGCTTCAGTAGTTGCAGCACATGGGCTCAGTAGTTGTGGCTCGCAGTCTCTAGAGGGCAGGCTCAGTAGTTGTGGCTCATGGCCTTAGTTGCTCCATGGCACGTGGGATCTTCCCAGACCAGGGCTTGAACCCATGTCCCCTGCATTGGCAGGCAGATTCTTAACCACTGCACCACCAGGGAAATCCCTTAAATTCCCTCTTAACTAATTGTTTCCTACTTGTTTTAATCCAGAGGTCATTTCTGACAAAAGGCAGAAACAAGACAGGAATTGATTCATTCGATAATAAATATTTATTGAATATCTTTTACATGACAGGTACGATTCCAGACAGAGTATTGAAGACAAAACTCCTCTTCTCATGCAACTTACCTTAGAGTGAGGAAGACAGACAACAAACAAATTAACAATATATAATACAGTTTCAGGTATTGATAGGTGCTAGGATATAAAGTAAAGAGCCTAGGGTGTGAAGGTGGTGGGGGCAGAAAGGGACTAAAATATTGGTGAATCATAGTTGATGGGCTCCTTGTTGACACAGAGGCAGGAACCAATGAATTAACATTGCCATTGGACTCAAGAAGTAGGTTACTCCATTTTTCTTCACACCCTTCTTAGCATTTATTTACAAGGCTTAGTTCATCTGGTTTCAACCTTCCTGATAACTTTATGTTGGAGCCAATCTCTTATATTTGTTCTTGGCTATGGACCCTACTTTCTGTCTTTTTTGTTGAGAATTGAGATTACAATACGTTGCATACTTGAAACTAATATGTTATATGTCAATTATATCTCAGTTTAAAAAATTACAAAAAGGCGGACTTCCCTGGTGGCACAGTGGTTAAGAATCCACCTGCCAATGCAGGGGACACAGGTTCGAGCCCTGGTCCATGAAGATCCCATATGCCGCAGAGCAACTAAGCCCGCGAGCCACAGCTACTGAAGCCCGCGCGTGTAGAGCCCGTGCTCGGCAACAAGAGAAGCCACCGTGACGAGAAGCCGGTGCGTGACAACAAAGAGAGGCCCCTGCTCGCAGCAAATAGAGAAAGCCCGCGCGCAGCAACAGACCCAACACAGCCAAAAAAAAAAAAAAAAAAAAAAAAAAAGGCAGTAATGGAACGACAACTACAACAAGCCGTTAAAAAAAAGAATTGAGATTATCAGAGACCTTCCTGTGTAACCACAGTGACTTCCCTGACTCCCTCTTGGTTTTAGTCTTCACCGGAGTTGTTTGCAAATGCTTCCCCTGACACTTTACTGGTGATACCTATAGTCATGTAGCCATCCTTCCACAGATGGTGTCTGCCTTCTTCTTGTACAAACCTTGAGACACAATTCATTTTTTTGTCACATTCCCTGAAAACAAATATGCTCCACAAAATATTGAGAAGGAAAGCCAGTTTTTACTAATGATTTCCTGGGAAGAAAAAGGTGTAGAGTTGCAAGGCATATCACACAACATATAACTTTCAATTCCCAGTTGGACACTTTTGTGCCCTTCCCCAAATACTGCCAGCCACAGGGACTCTCACTGTCTTCTAACCCTTTGTATACTCTCCCCTTAGAGTAATTTAGCACTTTTCAACTTCTCCAAGTTATAATTTTCAGCCTTCCCATAGACTTTTATTTTTTTAATGTTTTTGTTGAAGTATAGTTTATTTATAGTGTTGTGTTAGTTTCTGGTGTACAGCGAAGTGATTCAGTGATATTTATATGTATATGTATATACATATATATATTCTTTTTCAGATTCTTTTCCATTATAGGTTATTACAAGATATTGAATATAGTTCCCTGTGCTATACAGTAGGACCTTGGTGTTTATTTTATATATAGTAGTGTGCATCTGTTAATCCCAAACTCGTAATTTATCCGTCTCCCTGCCTTTCCCCTTTGGTAACCATAAATTTGTTTTCTATGTCTGTGAGTCTGTTTCTGTTTTGTAAGTAAGTTCATTTGCATCTTTTTTTTTTAGATTCCGAATATGTGATATCACTCAACCTTCCCATAGACTTTTGAAGCCTAGCCTTCTCTAAATTGGTTTAGCAAAGTAGGTCTGACCCTGGGGAAGGATTCTCCTGCTCCCTTCCCCCCAGTCATCTTATTTATCTTGTTACATTTCCACTTCTCATTTGCAAGGCCAAATCTCTCCTGCGAACTCCCTGTTCTCTATATCTAGTTGCCACCTGTCTTCTCTGCCTAGACATCCTGTAGGTACTTTATTTGATCACACCTCAAATCAAACTTGCATTCTTCCCTGTCTTTCCAATTCTATTTCTCTTCTATATTTTCTGTTTCAGAAAATGATACCACCATCTACCCAGGTACTCCACGGCAGAAACCTGGGAACCATCCTTGACTCTTCCCTCCTTTCTCATACCTTCTGTGTTATCACTGCTCCCATCCATTTAGCAATCAATTACCAGGTTCTGTTGAGTCTATTTCCCAAGATTTTTTAATCTACTTCTTTCTATCCTCACTAGCCATAATGAATGGGTTGCTTCTGCTGAAAAATGTACAACAGTGCTCATTGTTTCACAAATGAAATAAAAACTTCTTTTGCTTTTTAAAATGGATATTAACATGAAAACACTTTATTATGATCAGAGGGTTGTCAGGAGTTTCCCTCTCAAGAAAGCCATTTACACATTAATTTGTAAAGATCCCTTTCATTACCTCCTTCTCTTTTTAGTGTTTATCTTCATGAAAGATATATATGCCTCTAAAGAGAAAAATAATTTTATAAGGTTTGAAACTAAAATGAGCAGTCCCCTCACATCTCACCCATTCTTTCTCTGTAGAGGAAGCACTTTTCAACTCTTTAATTAATTCATTTGGTATTCTAGATCTGTAAGTGTGCTATCTTTCTACTTCTGAATTTTTTTTTATTGAGGTATAGTTACAATATTATATTAGTTTCAGGTGTATAACATAGTGATTCAAATTTTTTATAGATTATACTCCATTAAAAGTTATTATAAAATGTTGGCTATATTCCCTGTGTTATACAATATATCCTTGTAGCTTATTTATTTGATTTTATTTATTATTTTTTTAATAGATCTTTATTAGAGTATAATTGCTTCACATTACTTTGTTAGTTCTGTTGTACAGCAAAGTGAATCAGCCATATGCATACCTATATCCCCATATCCCCTCCCTCTTGAGCCTCCTTCCCGCCCTCCCTATCCCACCTCTCTAATTCATCACAAAGCAGTGAGCTGATCTCCCTGTGCTATGCGGCTGCTTCCCACTAGCTAATTATTTTACATTCGGTAGTGTATATATGTTGATGCTACTCTCCCTTCGCCCCAGCTTCCCCCTCCACCCCCCATGTCCTCAAGTACATTCTCTATGTCTATGTTTTTATTCCTGCCCTGCCACTAGGTTCATCAGTACCATTTTTTTTTTTAGATTCCATATATATGTGTTAGC
>NC_041217.1:44579915-44602186 GCF_002837175.3 Physeter macrocephalus
ACCTCATGTAGTTTTGATTTGCATTTCTCCAATAATTAGTGATGTTGAGCATCTTTTCATGTGCCTCTTGGTCATCTGTATGTCTTCTTTGGTGAAATGTCTATTTAGGTCTTCCACCCATTTTTTAATTGAATTGTTTGTTTTTTTGATATTGAGCTTCGTGAGCTGTTTGTATATTTTGGAGATTAATCCTTTGTCCATTGTTTCATTTGCAAATATCTTCTCCCATTCTGAGGGTTGTCTTTTTGTCTTGTTTATGGTTTCCTTTGCTGTGCAAAAGCTTTTAAGTTACATTAGGTACCATTTGTTTATTTTTGTTTTTATTTCCATTACTCTATTAGGTGGGTCAAAAAAGATCTTGCTGTAGTTTATCTCAAAGAGTGTTTTTCCTATGTTGTCCTCTAAGAGTTTTGTAGTGTCTGGTCTATGTAGTGATTTAGGTCTTTAATCCATTTGGAGTTTATTTTTGTATATGGTGTTAGGTAGTGTTCTAATTTCATTCTTTAACATGTAGCTGTCCAGTTTTCCCGGCACTACCTATTGAAGAGGATGTCTTTTCTCCATTGTATATTCTTGCCTCCTTTGTGAAAGATAAGGTGACCATATGTGCATGGGTTTATCTCTGGGCTTTCTATCCTGTTCCATTGATCTATATTTCTGTTTTTGTGCCAGTACCATAATATCTTGATTACTGTAGTTTTGTAGTATAGTCTGAAGTCAGGGAGCCTGAATCCTCCAGCTCCATTTTTCTTTCTCAAGATTGCTTTGGCTATTCGGAGTCTTTTGTATTTCCATATGAATTGTAAAATTTTTTGTTCTAATTCTGTGAAGAATGCCATTGGTAGTTTGATAGGGATTGCATTGAATCTGTAGATTGCTTTGGGTAGTATAGTCATTGTTACAATATTGATTCTTCCAATCCAAGAACATGTTGTATTTCTCCATCTGTCATCTTTGATTTCTTTCATCAGTGTTTTATAGTTTTCTGAGTACAAGTCTTTCACCTCCTTAGGTAGGTTTATTCCTAGGTATTTTATTCTTTTTGTTGTGATAGTAAATGGGATTGTTTGCTTCATCTCTCTTGCTTATTTTTTGTTGTTAGTGTAGGAATGCCAGAGATTTCTGTGCATTAATTTTGTATCCTGTAACCTTACCAAATTCATTGATTACTTCTAGTAGTGTTCTGGTGGCATCTTATTTTTTTCTTTTTTTGAAATTATTTATTTATTTATTTATTTATTTATTTTTGGCTGCGTTGGGTCTTTGTTGCTGTGCGCGGGCTTTCTCTAGTTGCATCGAGCAGGGGCTACTCTTCGTTACTGTGCATGGGCTTCTTATTACGGTGGCTTCTCTTGCTGCAGAGCACGGGCTCTAGGCACACAGGCTTCAGTAGTTGTGGCTCGTGGGCTCTAGAGCGCAGGCGTAGTAGTTGTGGCACACGAGCTTTGTTGCTCTGTAGCATGTGGGATCTTCCCGGACCAGGGATAGGACCCGTGTTCCCTGCATTGGCAGGCGGATTCTTAACCACTGTGCCACGAGGGAAATCCTGGTGGCATCTTTAGGATTTTCTACATATAGTATCATGTCATCTGCAAACAGTGACAGTTTTACTTCTTCTTTTCCAATTTGTATTCCTTTTATTTCTTTTCCTTCTCTAATTGTCGTGGCTAGGACTTCCAAAACTATGTTGAAAAAGAGTGGCGAGAGTGGACATCCTTGTCATGTTCCTGATCTTAGTGGAAATGCTTTCAGTATTTCACCATTGAGTATGATGTTTGCTGTGGGTTTGTCATATATGGCCTTTATTATGTTGAGGTAGGTTCCCTCTATGCCCACTTTCTGGAGAGTTTTTATCATAAATGGAATTTATAAAGGTTGAATTTTGTCAGAAGCTTTCTCTGCATCTGTTGAGATGACCATATGGTTTTTATTCTTCAATTTGTTAATGTGGTATATCACATTGATTGATTTGCATATATTGAAGAATCCTTGCATCCCTGGGATAAATCTCACTTGATCATGGTGTATGATCCTTTTAATATATTGTTGGATTCTGTTTGCTAGTATATTGTTCAGGATTTTTGCATCTATATTCATCAGTGATATTGGTCTGTAGTTTTCTTTTTTGTGATATCTTTTTCTGATTTTGGTATCAGGGTGATGGTGGCTTTGTAGAGTGAATTTGGGAGTGTTCCCCCCTCTGCAATTTTTGGAAGAGTTTGAGAAGGATCGGTGTTAGCTCTTCTCTAAACGTTTGATAGAATTTGCCTGTGAAGCCATTTGGTCCCGGACTTTTGTTTGCTGGAATATTTTTAATTACAGTTTCAATTTCATTACTTGTGACAGGTCTGTTTATATTTTCTAATTCTTCCTCATTCAGTCTTGGAAAATTGTTCCTTTGCAAGAATTTGTCCATTTCTTCGTGGTTGTCCAATGATTGGCATATAGTTGTTTGTAGTTGTCTCTTATAATCCTTTGTATTTCGGCAATGTCATTTGTGACTTCTCCTTTTTCATTTCTAATTTTATTGATTTGCGTCCTCTCCCTTTTTTTCTTGATGACTCTGGCTAAGGGTTTATCAGTTTTGTTTATCTTCTCAAAGAACCAGCTTTTAGTTTTATTGAGTTTTGCTACTGTTTTCTTAGTTTCTATTTAATTTATTTCTGCTCTGATCTTTATGATTTCTTTCCTTCTACTGACTTTGGGTTTTTTTGTCCTTCTTTCTCTAGTTGCTTTAGGTGTAGGGTTAGATTGTTTATTTGAGATTTTTCTTGTTTCTTGACGTGAGATTGAATTGCTATACACTTCCCTCTTAGAACTGCTTTTGCTGTGTCCCATAGGTTTTGGGTCATTGTGTTTTCATTGTCATTTGTTTCTATGTATTTTTCTTTGATTTCTTCAGTGATCTCTTGGTTATTTAGTAGCGCACTGTTTAGCCTCCATGTCTTTGTGTTTTTTACAGTTTTTTTCCTGTAATTGATTTCCAGTCTCATAGTGTTGTGGTCGGAAAAGATGCTTGATATGATTTCAATTTTCTTAAATTTTCCGAGGCCTGATTTGTGACCCAAGATGTGATCTATCCTGGAGAATGTTCCGTGTGCACTTGAGAAGAAACTGTATTCTGCCACTTTCCGGTGGAATGTTCTGTAAATATCAATTAAATCTATCTGGTCTATTGTGTCATTTAAAGCTTGTGTTTCCTTATTTATTTTCTGTTTGGATTATCTGTCCATTGGTGTAAGTGGGGTGTTAAAGTCCCCTACTATGATTGTGTTACTGTCGATTTCTCCTTTCATGGTTGTTAGCATTTGCCTTATGTATTGAGGTGCTCCTATGTTGGGTGAATAAATATTTATAAGTGTTATGTCATCTTCTTGGATTGATCCCTTGATCATTATGTAGTGTCCTTTCTTATCTCTTGTAACAGTTTATTTTAAAGTCTATTTTATCTGATATTAGTATTGCTACCCCAGCTTTCTTTTGATTTCCATTTGCATGGAATATTTTTTCCATCCCTTCACTTTCAGTCTGTATGTGTCCGTAGGTCTGAAGTGCGTCTCTTGTAAACAGTGTATATATGGGTCTTGTTTTTTTTTTTGTTTTTTTTTGTTTTTTAATTTATTTATTTATTTATTTATTTTTGGCTGTGTTGGGTCTTTGGTTCTGTGCGAGGGCTTTCTCTAGTTGCGGCGAGCGGGGGCCACTCTTCATCGCGGTGCGCGGGCCTCTCACTGTCGCGGCCTCTCTTGTTGCGGAGCACAGGCTCCACATGCGCAGGCTCAGTAATTGTGGCTCACGGGCCCAGTTGCTCTGCGGCATGTGGGATCTTCCCAGACCAGGGCGCGAACCCGCGTCTCCTGCATTGGCAAGCAGATTCTCAACCACTGTGCCACCAGGGAAGCCCTGGGTCTTGTTTTTGTATCCATTCAGCCAGTCGGTGTCTTTTGGTTGGGGCATTTAATCCATTTACATTCAAGGCTATTATCAATAAGTGTGTTCCTGTTACCATTTTCTTAATTGTTTTGGGTTTGTTTTTGTGGGTCTTTTTCTTCTCTTGTGTTTCCTTCCTAGGGAAGTTTCTTTAGCATTTGTTGTAAAGCTGGTTTCGTGGTGCAGAATTCTCTTAGCTTTTGCTTGTCTGAAAAGCTTTTGATTTCTCCATCGAATCTGAATGAGATCGTTGCTGGGTAGAGTAATCTTGGTTGTAGGTTTTTCCCTTTCATCACTTGAGTATATCCCTCCACTCCCTTCTGGCCTGTAGAATTTCTGCTGAAAAATCAGCTGATAACCTCATGGAGATTCCTTTGTATGCTATTTTTTGTGTTTCCCTTGCTTCTCTTAATATTTTTTCTTTGAATTTAATTTTTGTTAGTTTGATTAATATGTGTCTTGGTTTGTTTTTCCTAGGGTTTATCCTGTATGGGACTCTCTGTGCTTCCTGGACTTGGGTACTATTTCCACTGTAGTTTTCCACTATAAACTCTTCAAATATTTTCTCAGACCCTTTCTTTTCCTCTTCTTCTCCTCGGACCCCTATAATTCGAATGTTGGTGCATTTAGTGTTGTCCCAGAAGTCTCTGAGATTGTCTTCAATCCTTTTCATTCTTTTTTCTTTATTCTGCTTCTCAGCAGTTATTTCCACCATTTTGTCTTCCAGCTCACTTATTCATTCTTCTGTCTGCTCCTCAGCAGTTATTTCCACCATTTTGTCTTCCAGCTCACTTATTCATTCTTCTGCCTCAGTTATTCTGTTATTGATTCCTTCTAGTATACTTTTCACTTCATTTATTGTGTTGTTCATCTCTGTTTGTTTGTTTTTTAGTTCTTCTAGTTCTTTTTTAAACATTTCTTGTATTTTCTCAATCTGTGCCTCCATTCTATATCCGAGGTTATGGATCATCTTTAGTATCATTACTCTGAATTCTTTTTCAGGTAGAATGCCTATTTTCTCTTTTATTTGGTCTTGTAGGTTTTTACCTTGCTTCTTCATCTGTGACATATTTTTTTGCCGTCTCATTTTTTTTTACCTTTTTTTTATGAGTGGGATTGTGTTCCTGTCTTACTGGTTGTTTAGCCTGAGACTCCACCACTGAAGTTTGTAGGCTATTGGGTAGAGCTGGATCTTGGTGCTGAGATGATGACCTCCGGGAGACCTCACTCCAATGAATATTCCCTGGGGTCTGAGGTTCTCTGTTAGTCCAGTGGTTTGGACTCCGAGTTCCCACTGCAGGAGCTTCAGCCCGACCCCTGGCTCATGAACCAAGATCCTCCAAGCCGTGCAGGAAAGGAAAAAATAAAAATAAAAGAGGAGAACAATAACAAAGTAAAAATAAAATTAGACAAGGAAACTAACAGATATGTTAGAAAAAAATAAAAATAAAAATATAGATGAAACAACAACCAGAAGGTAAAACAGAACCACAGTAGTAAAAAAGAGGAGGAGAAAAAAAAAATTTGGAAAAGACCTTGGCTGTGGAGGGCAGGACCTAGGCAGGGGTGAGATTTGGCTGGTGGGTGGGGCCTATGCTTAGGACCCACAGGGCTGGAAAAGGCCATGGGTGGTGTGTAGCAGGGTGGAGCTTAGGCTCAGCAGAACAGAAGACACCCAGGCCTGTTCTCAGAGAGTGGGGAACCCCACCTGGGAGCCTAGCAGCCTTCCTGGGTTCGAGAAGGCTCTTCTGCTCCTCCCGTTCTGGAGGGCCCCTCCTGCCTGCATCTCCTGATCTCCCTGGCCTCCCTCCTACATCCCCAGGACCAACCTGGCCCAGAGGGGACCTCTGAGGGCATAGGACCCAGTCTGAGAGCCAGGCAGACTTCCCCAGCCGATTGGACAAGGGAAACGCTGGGCCAAATCCCCTGCTCTGAGCCCCTCAGGGTCCCTCCAGGTGTGGGAACTCCTCCATTCTCTCAGCCACCCCTCAGGGGTGCCAGTCCTGTCCAGCTTCCACTTCTCTTCCTCCCTCAGTCCCCCCACATCCTATCCGTTTGTTTGGGGCTTCTTCCCGCTTCCTTGGGCATCAGGGTGCCCCACCAGTGTCTGGCAGGTGCCCTAGTTGTGGGGAGATTCGAACTCTGAGTCTTCCCACACCGGCCTCTTGACTCTGCCCCCCCTTATTTACTTTATACATAGTAGTTTTTATCTCTAAATCCTCTACCTCTATCTTGCTTCCCCTCCCCACTTCCCTCTCCTTGCTGGTAACCACTAGTTTGTTCTCTATGTCTGTTAAGTCTGTTTCTGTTTCGTTATATCATTGGTTTGTTTTGCTTGTTAGATTCCACAACTACTTCTTAATTTTGAGCTTTAGGTCTTCCTGCAATTTCACTGTGGTGAAATGTTCTATTATGACCACGTAAAAACTGTTAACAGGGCTTGCCTGGTGGCGCAGTGGTTGAGAGTCCACCTGCCGATGCAGGGGACACGGGCTTGTGACCCGGTCCGGGAAGATCCCACATGCCGCGGAGCGGCTGGGCCCGTGAGCCATGGCCACTGAGCCTGCGCATCCAGAGCCTGTGCTCCGCAACGGCAAAGGCCACAACAGTGAGAGGCCTGTGTACCGCCAAAAAAAAAAAAATATATATATATATAGGCAAGAAAGGACCCCCACCTGCTGGAGAAAAAAAAAAAACTTAACAGTTAAGTCAAGTAATAAACTATGACAACAATTCCTGTACAACTTTTTGTTTCCCCTAGAATTAGTAAGTGTCTTTTTTGAGGCTGTTGTTATACAGTTAGCTTTCAATATACTTATCAATAATTCAACCCCAACTCTCCACCAAATATCTAAAGCTCCTCCCTATTCCTTCAGCTATATTAGGTATTCTTTTAACTTAATCTTCATGGAAAAAATGTCTCCAGAGCATTCTAAACTGCTCCAACATGGACTAGCTGTGTGGTGCATGTCATCCTGGGATATCCCTTCACCAATATCCTGGGAATTTTCACACCTCTTCCTGTATACCACATATTCCTCTTTCTTGTTTTATTTTCCCCCCTAATTTTAATAAAGCACCCACCAGTAGCTTGTTAAGACATGGGAGGTAAATTGTTGAGATCTTGTATGTCTGAAAATATCCTTAATTTACTCTAACAGCTAATTGGCAGTTTTGGTGAGGTATATAATTCTAGGTTAGAAATAACTTTTCTTCAGAACGTTGAGGGTGTTTCCATTGTTGTCTAGCTTCCATTGTTGATGAGAAGCTGTATTAATTTTCTCTTGCTGTTAACACATCACCACGAATCTAGAGACTTAAGCTATACCCATTTATTAGCTCATAATTCCATAGTTCAGAAATCTGAGCACAGCGCGACTGGATTCTCTGCTTAGGATATTGCAAGGCTGAAATCACCTCCGGGCTCATTCAGGAGGTTGGCAGAATTCAGCTCTTTGTGGTCATAAGACTGAGACCCCTATTTCCTTGCTGGCTGGCAGCCAGGGACCCCTCTCAGCTACTACAGCCATTTCTTGCCATGTGGTCTCCTTGTCTTCAAAGCCAGCTATAGAGAATCTCCTTTGTCAGGAAGAGCCCCATCACTTTTAGGCATCCTTTTCATGCTGATTAGGTCAAGCCTTTCTTAAAGTCAGCTGTGCCATATAACACAACCTAGTTATGGGAGTGATATCCATCATATTCTTAGTAAATATTTTCATAGTACACATGTACACAAGAGATGGAGAATCTTGCGGTTAGAATTCTGCCTACCACAGAAGTCCAGATTTATTCTAATTCATGATCCATATTATATGTCCTATTTTTACCTGTGGAAGCTTGTAGAATTTTTCATTTTCTTCAGGTTTCTGAAATTTCATGATGTGCCTTCATATGGGTTTATTTTTATCTATTGTGTTGCACACTATATGTCTTTTCAATCTGGAAACACACATCTTTCAATCCAATTTGAAGATGTTCATTGATTATTTCCTCCCTTTCATTTTCTCTGTTCTTGTTTTCTGGGACCCTAATTATTTGAATGTTGGTCCATCTGGATGAGTCTTCTTATTCTTTTTCCCACTCCCCTTCCCATTTTCTATCTCTGTTTTTTACTCTTTGCTGTACTTGTTTTTCTACAGCACCATCTTCCAGATATTGAATTTTTATTTGGGTTGTTTAAGTCTTAATTTACAAGGGCCGATTTTGTTTTTTGTTTTGTTTTGTTTGTTTGTATTATGAATGTCCTTTTTATTTGGCATCATGTTCTTGTTTTGTGGATGCAGTGTTTTCTCTTATTTCTCTGAGACTAATGAGGATTTTTTTAGAAAGAGTATTCTTCTCTGCACATGGTCTTTTCCCCCTCCAGTTACTTTTACATATTTGTTAGAGGCTTTTCTGAGATAACTGTGATCTTTACTCATCTGTTTTTCTGGGTTTTTTTTTTGCGGTACGCGGGCCTCTCACTGTTGTGGCCTCTCCTGTTGCGGAGCACAGGCTCCGGATGCACAGGCTCAACGGTCATGGCTCATGGGCCTAGCCGCTCTGCGGCATGTGGGATCTTCCCGGACCGGGGCACGAACCCATGTCCCCTGCATTGGCAGGTGGACTCTCAACCACTGCACCACCAGGGACGCCCTACTCATCTGTTTTAAACCACTGAAGAGCTGATTGTAAGCTCGAGCCCATGAGGAAGTCTCGCCTATTGTGAAGTTTACTGTAGAGTGAGCTGCTTTGGCCACTATGTTAAAGAACCCCCAATGCTAGTATCTTTACATCTTTCCTCTTGGACACCTCAAATAGTCCTGGAAATATATCTCAAAACTTTTAAAATCTCCTGTCTGGAGGCTGTTGGCCTAGTTTTCAGCTTCTTGGAGCTGAATAGGGGAAAAGAACTGAAGGAGTATATTCCTGGCAATGTGTCTGGAATTCAAAATTCTCTGGGTGTGGTATCAACATTAACATATGCCTTGGTTTTCTATATTCACACCTGGTAGAGTGCTTAGAATGCACTCTTTGCCCCTCATCTTTGTCTATTGAATTTCCACCATTCTTCAGAGATCAGTTCAATTGACTTGCCTAGAAACAATACTTCCCACTTTTGTGATGATTTAAAATATGGTTCATACCACTCATAGCACATTAAGCATGCTTGCTTTGAATCATATATAATAATTGTTTACTTATCTCTTTACTAGAGACAAACTCTTTGAGGGCAGTGACTGTGTCTATACAATGGAGATTCATATCATAATTATCCTGCACTTTATAGGCTTTTAACAAATACCTGTAGAATGACCAGTGATCACAAAATTACATTAATATTCTCTAAGACATATCTCTACTGATTCTTTAGGGCTTTCTGGAGAGACAGTTCGTTTGTTTGTTTTAGCAAATTGTATTTTTATTTATTTATTTATTTATTTATTTATTTATTTTTGGCTGTGTTGGGTCTTCGTTTCTATGCGAGGGCTTTCTCCAGTTGTGGTAAGTGGGGGCCACTCTTCATCGCGGTACGCAGTCCTGGAGAGACAATTTTGATCTTATTCATTTGGTTATAGAGACATCATTCAGAAAAGTGCATTGTGTGGTTGGAAATGTAACAGGAATAGAGATGTAATGGCCCACCATCTTCTTATATCAGGTAACTCCCACGTGGAACAGTAAGTGTCAAATATCTAAATATTAAGATAGGGCTTCCCTGGTGGCGCAGTGGTTGAGAGTCCGTCTGCCGATTCAGGGGACACGGGTTTGTGCCCCAGTCTGGGAAGATCCCACATGCCGCAGAGCAGCTGGGCCCATGAGCCATGGCTGCTGAGACTGCGCGTCCGGAGTCTGTGCTCCGCAATGGCAGAGGCCACAACAGTGAGAGGCCCGCGTACCACACACAAAAAAAATTATATATATATATATATATATATATATATATAAAGATAAAACTCTTTTTCCATTTCCTTTTCTGAACTGCTGCCAAATTATTGTCAGATACTTCCATGGCAGCAGGTACTACCAATTCTTAAATAATTTGAAACCAACTACCAACATTAGCTATTTTATGAATGGTTGACAATGCTTATGATAAGATGTCTAGTCATTCTCATTCATTCTACATTTATAAAGCTCTGTTCAAATACAATTCAATGTGATCATCCTAATGCTATTCTCCAACAGAGATGCTCCAAAAACTCATTTTTAATCCTAGAAAAACATTTCCCCCAATATTATTAGTAATGTAGACAAGTGCCTGGAGTATCAGAAGAGCTTTTTTTTTTTTTCTAGCTCCATCATTAATTTTTGTGGACATGTAACCTTCCTTCTCTTGGGCTCAGTTTCATTTTGTAAAAATGACAAATAAAATGCCCTAAATGTCAATCACCAAATCTCTTTTTAAAAAATATCTTGGAGGAAGCAACTTACAGAAACTCAATTTTCCTCTGCTTTCTTTTCTTTGTTTTTTTTTTAACGTTTATTTTATTGAAGTATAGTTGATTTACAATGTTGTATTAATTTCTGCTGTACAGTAAAGTGATTCAGTTATACATATATATTCTTTTTCATATTCTTTTCCATTATGATTTATCACAGGATATTGAAAACAGTTCCCTGTGCTATATAGTAGGAACTTGTTCTTTATCAATTCTATATATAATGGTTTGCATCTTCTAATCTGAAACTCCCAATCCATCACCCCTCCAACACACCCCCACCCCGGGCAACCACAAGTCTGTTCTCTATATGTGTGAATCTGTTTCATAAATAAGTTCATTTGTGTCATATTTCAGATTCAACATATAAATGATTCCCCTGCTTTCTGATTCACTACAGGGATTATGGTAGCAAACATAAAACCTCCTCCCACTTACTTTTCTGCCAATTTTTAGTTAATTTCCTTTCATTTGTCAAGCCTCAGCACAATTTTTACCCCCTTTAATAAGTAATCTGTCTTAACTGAAAAACAGTTTTGGAAATATAAAACAGAGAGGAGAATAAAAATGTGTAATCCTACCATTCAGAGAAAATAGTTTATTAATATTTTGGAATATCTTCTAATGCTTTTTTAGAGCACAAATATACTGTCTACATAATTTAATTAAAAATTATATATAAAGTTATATCAATATCTTGCATTTTTTAGCTTAAAAATTATAGTATGGGAATTTTCCCACATTGGAATGCTTTTCTGGAGATGGTATAGTTAAGAGCACAGGCTCTATAGTCAAATTCGTCTCTGGATTTAAATCTCTCCTCTCCCACTTACTCGCTGTATGACTTTGGGTAAGTTACTTAACCTCTCTGTGCCAGTTTTCTTATCCCATAAAATGGAGATGATAAAGAAATACCTACTTCAGGATTTCTGTGTTTATTAAACAAATTACTATATATAAAACACAAGAAGAGGGCTTCCCTGGTGGCGCAGTGGTTGAGAGTCTGCCTGCCGATGCAGGGGACACGGGTTCATGCCCCGGTCCGGGAAGATCCCACATGCCGTGGAGCGGCTGGGCCCATGAGCCATGGCCTCTGAGCCTGCGTGTCTGGAGCCTGTGCTCCACAACGGAAGAGACCACATCAGTGAGAGGCCCGCATACCGCAAAAAAAACAAAAAACAAAAAGCAAAAAACACTAGAAGAATACCTTGCAAATAGTAAGCACTAAATGAACATTAGCTATTACTATTTTAAAATATTTTTGAAATGTAATATAATACTGCATAATTTGGATATACTATAATTTATGTAATCAATCCCTTATTATTGGACATTTAGGTTGTTTCTAATTTTTTAATATTTTAACATTGTAATGTGTCTATATCCTTGTGCTCACATCTATGTTCATTTATCTACTTATTTACTTTGTTAAGTTCTTAGAAATTATGAGCCATATTAATTCATTTATTATTCATTATTTCTTCCTCGACTCCCTGCCCCTGTAAGAGTATGTTCCAGGAGGGCAGAAAATTTGTCTTTCTTGTTTAGTACTTAATTTCTAGTATCTGGAAGAGTTCCTGACACATAGTAAGGACTTGATAAATACTGTTTGTCATACTGTTTGTTGAAAACAGTATGTCCAGTTTAAGAATCTTGCCAAATTAATCTCCATAAATTAACACTTTCTCCTGAGTGTGTGAGTGCCTGACTCATGCCTCCCTTTCTTGTGGGACAATGTAGTTTACATTCTTTGATAGTTACACAGCTTTGATAGCATCCATGAGAGATTGCTCTTTTGGTATGCTGTTTATCATACTCCACTAGCTGTATGCTTGTTAAAGAGGGTGCCTAGCCTTATCCTTTTTCTGTCCTACTAAATGTTCTGTGTATAGAATGATCTTCTGCTTTAGTCAGTCCTGTTCATCATGATCATTCCCATTTTCATGACTGTGCTGGGCTCAGATAAGGCATATTCATTCTAAGCAACTAGCAAGGTGATTCAAGCAAACAGGGTAATTATTTTAAGGATATGGAGTTTTCTTACAGAATTCAAGGATAATGCAGTAAGAGACTCTGGAAGGTTGTAGTAGGCTCTTGAACCAAAAAAAATCAGGATTTTTCTCTTGCTCCTTCTTTTTTACAGATCAGTTTTTCCCACTTCTCTGCCCTCTACAGCTCCTGATGTTACATGTCACAGTTCCAGCCATGCTTAAAGACTAACCTACCTATTTTGAGTCTCAATTCAGAATTTCTGAGATAGAAATTTGATTGGCCTGACTTGGTTTGGGTCCAGCATCCTGTGCGGTCTAGTCAGTCTTGCCATAAGAGTAGGAATCATATAGTAAAACATGGCTGTCAGGTACTCATTCCTGTGAAGGGAGGGTCAGTTCTGAGAGAAAAGGGGAGAATTATTTTGAGCTGAGAAGAAATTCCCCAACATATCTGCCACAATGGTCTTACGCAAATCCTTTCCTTGTCTGAATTTGTTGGTTTACCTAAACTTTAGGTATCCTTAAAATTCCAGAAAGAATCTCCTGTTTTAGACCATAAAGATACAAATTATTATTATGTTTAAAATTTCTGGCCATCTTGAGAACTTACTTTCTACCCTTGGTATTTAGTATTATGTTAAACAATAGGTTATTTTCTAATTGTTGAATTCAGGGAGTTTCCAATTTCCAAACTGGTACATGTTTTGAAGGGGAGTGAAATTTCTCAAATTTAATTTCTACACAGTTAGAAGGTGTTCAGTTAATATTTGGTGAATTGATTACAGTGCTTGATAACAGCCTCGATTTCTTTGAAAGAGCTAAAAGAACTTATTCTGTCAAGTGAAAAGTTTGTATCTTGTGTACTATGCATAGAAACACTTCACTAATAACCAGTAGAACTATGAGCATCTATGATACACCTCAAGTTCGTGAACAACTTTTCATCTCCGTCACCACCTTCATTGAATTCTTTGTCATCTATCTGAGAGGCTATTATTGCATTTCACTCTCATTCCAACTCCCTGTTGCCCCTCTTGCTCCTTTCCAACCCATTCTTCTCACGGTAGCAGAAAGAATCTTCCTAAAAATACAACTCCAGTCATGTCATTCCTCTCCTTAAAATCCTTCAGAGACTTCACATTGTACTTAGAATAAAATCCAAACTTTTCCATGGCCTGTAAAATTCAGTGGGATCTGACCCCACCATGTCTTTTTTTTTTGCTGCGTTGGGTCTTAGTTTTGGCGCACGGGATATTTGCTGAGGCATGCGGGATCTTTCATTGCGGTGCACTGGCTTCTCTCTAGCTGTGACATGCGGGTTTGCTCTTCTCTAGTTGTGGCCTGCAGGCTCCAGGGTGTGTGGGCTCTGTAGTTTGCGGTACACAGGCTCTCCAGTTGAGGGGCACAAGCTCGGTAGTTGTGGTGCGTTGGCTTAATTTCCCCGGCATGCGGGATCTTAATTCCCCAACCAGGGATCGAACCCGCATCCCCTGCATTGCAAGGCGGATTCTTTACCACTGGACCACAAGGGAAGTCCCACCACCATATGTGTTAAATCTCATTTTTCAAGTCACTGTCCCCTTGCTCGCCATGCTCTATCCAGTTTTCTTTCAGCTCCTCGGGCACATCAATATCTTTTTCTCCTCAGGGTATTCGCACATGCTATTTATTGCCTCTGTCAAGAGAGCTGCAACCCTCACAACATTGCCACGCTTTCAGGTCTCGGCTTAAATGCCACCATCTTTTCCTGACCTGACTCTTCCTCAGCACTCTCTCTAAGATCACATTCCTCTGTTTGTTTCTATTTTAACATAATGAATTCATGTTTATTTCTTTTCTTCATGGAATGTTCACAACTTACAGCTACTTTATTTTTCTCCTCACATTTTTTTTTTGGTCTGTTTCCCCCTCCAGATTATAAACTTCATGAGTGTGTAGGGACTGTGCTAGTTCCCCCCCGACCCCCTTATTGTAGCTCTAGCATCTTCTGCAGGGCCTGGCATATAGTAGCTGTTCGAAATATACTTGTTAATTTCATAACCAAGTTAATTTCATAACTTGTTAATTTCATATCCTATTATGAAATAAGATAAATTGAATGCTATAATAAGATAAATAGAATGGAACTTAGAATGCTAATATTCCAATAGTCTTATGTGATCCCAGTAGTTTCCAGTGGTTCTAGGATGGTTAGAATGCAAAAGTCCATGATTGATACCATGTCATTTTAAGCAAATCATTTGATCTTTCTGTTCCTCAGTTTTCCCATGCATAAGTAAACTATAATCATACCCTCTTAATTTGTTAATGGAAACATTACTCATCAAGGCATTTGGAAGTGATGTTGAGTGATCATACTGCTAATTAGGCATGCAAACGGGGTGTGTATGTGTGTACGTGTGTGTTTCATGAAAAGTGTACAGCTGGATGTGCTTTCTTCCTGAAAACTGGAGAATTTATCAATGCAAATTAATGAAAATTTGCTGATAGAGATGATTACATCATAAAAAGATCTTTTAGCAAATCTTCATTAATTTGTACTTCTTCAATACGGGGGGTAGAAAAGAGACTTGCAAAATCTTAAGAGGGGAGAAAGTATCCTGAAATTGTGACAGTAGATTTCTGCCTTTTATCTCTGTCTACACTAGCAAGATGTACACTATTGTCAGAAGGTTCTAAAGCCAATCTCCATAGGCCTGGAATCAAAAGGACATATTGCATTTAGTTTCTGGAATTTCTTTCTCTAACAGCTTGAATTTTCACACTTTATAGTACCTTACATATTTACAACATTTTGCAATACATTTTTACATTCATAAACGGGAGAAATTATCAATATTTTAGAGGTATGGAACCTGAAATTACATAATTTGCCCTCAGGCCACATAATTAGTAAATGCCAATGGGGTGGGGGGAGGGGAGGGGGATGGAGGTGGGTAAGTGCTCTCAAACTCTAGCCTTTTGACTTTTGACCCATAGTTCATTCCACTACCCTAGGCTATCTCTCTCACAAGTGCTAGGTGCTAAACTGACATTTCCTGGTGGCCCTAATAGAGACTTGCAAATAAGTCATGAAAATCATTTTATAAATAGAATCACTCAAAAGAAATCTATAATTATGCAAGCATCTAGAATATTAACCTTAGTGATCTCACCAATATTCATATATTAAACCTCTTTTCTTTGGTTCGTGACTTACTCCAGTTTCAGAACCCTTGATAATGCTTTTTAAAATAATGACTACGCAGTTCTAAAAAGATGCTTCTATTAACTATTTTGCCACCTGATGTTCAAAACTATCTTGATCGCCTAGTGCCCTCTACTGAAAGAGCCATAGTATAACAATTAATTTCTAAGAAACTGATTATCGTTTGTTCTCAGGATAGCAAAGGGCCTCCAATTTTGTAGTGGCTCTTCAACAAATTCTTCATTTCTAAGTATATTATATCATATACGTGAAGAAATTGCATTGCCAGTACCCAGCTCAGTGACCAATTAAGAGGTCACTCAATAAGTGTTTGGTGAATTAGTTAACATGTGTTTTGGTTTATTCTAGTAGTGCTCAAGTGACAGTCTGCAGTGGCATTCTTTTGTAAAGTAATATCATTCTTTTGCAGTGTTAATTGGTCCTCAGTAACTTTCTCGTCTACTCCTATAGTCCTGCCTTGAGACTTGACAGCCAGAGTGATTTCTTATCTTTCCCCATTCCCACCCCCAGCCCCCTGATTGTCAGTTTTGGTTTCATTCAAAATACACTGGAAGTTTATAAGAGCTTGGGCTTTTGAGTAAAATCTAAGTTTAAATCCAGACTGCCACTTCCTTGAATAAGTTACTCATCCTTTAAAAGATTTTCCCATATGTAGAATGGGGAAATAGCCAAATCTAACTCCTAGGATTATTGTGAGGTTTCAGATGACATAATGCAATAAAGTGCTCAGCGCAGTGCCCATCACTTAGCAACTGCTCAGTTACTGTTAGCTTTTACTATTATTTAATTATTTTTTGTTATATTTTAGCTTAAGCTTTAGGTTTGTCTTGAATATTGAATTCACTGGCTGAGTGAATGCACTGAAGGACTAGTTGTTGCTATACTTGACAGCATTTGCAGAATGTATTTGTTTAATAAAAATCTCTCTCGAGGGAGGAAACTTCTGAAGATCCCCACATTCTATAATTCTTTTTCATATCTCATGTTATAACAATTTTTAGCCAGAAAGACTTGCCCCAGATTCCTATCCCTTCGGACCTCTTTATACTCATCAAACATTTTTTATTAATTCTTCCCCATTCTTTGTGAAGGTGCTAAATAATCTTCATTTACTAAAATGTGAGGGTCTAGAGCACAGAGAAGAGGAAACCTGGAAACGATGGAAGAAGATAGGACAAACAAGATTTTGTGTATTTTACTATACTGGTGTAAAGGAGTTGGCCAGCCACATTTTAATTTTGTTTTAATAAAAGAAAAATCTTCAGTTTGTTAGGGTTTTTATTTAATTTAAATTTTTGTCACATTAATGCATGTACATAGTCTAAAAAGCCAAATTGTACTAAAGGCTTGTAATGAAGAATGCAATCTCTGGACCCATCTCTCCCCCAAGACTACCCCCTCTACCTCCATTTCCCACCAGTCACTGCTTTCAAGTCTTTTAGCTGGCTGTTCTGGTATTTACACTCATATTTCTAAATAACATGCCTATACTGCTATTTCTTAATGTTTCAGTTTTAAATATTAACTATTTGTTACTATTTATCACCCCCACATTCATAGACACAAATATATTTCCCTCTTTTCATCCCCTCATCTGGTCATATTGTAGGATGAATACTCAATATTTGTTATTATGACCTTTATATACACATTATACTCATGGTTGAGTTAATTATGCAGACTCTTATTTTTCCTCCCTGGCACTACTTTTTAGTTTTCTTCAGTTAATAGTTGCCTAATTCCTTTGCTTAGTTTGCTGTACAACTATGACAAACTACTCTCCCAACTTTTAGGAAGAATGTAAATATCCTTTCATAATATTAAACATATCAGGGAATCTACTGTTTTCTTTTTCACTTTCTTTCTTTATTTAAAACTTAATATACTCATCCTGTAATTCTCCAACGTCTTGTTCCAATCTGGATTATGGTACATAGGAGTCATCCAGGTATTTGCTTCAGGTTGAGAAATCCTTTTGCCATGGTGCTGTATTGCATCCCATTTCCTGGACCCTGGATCTCCCTCTGTACTAGATATATTCCAATATTCCAGTTGCCTCACTCTCTTCCCTCAAGTCCTCTGCTCCTTTGCCACTCTGCTATGTACGGGCATACGTTGTTTTATTGCACTTTGCAGATAATGCGTTTTTTACAAATTAAACGTTTGTGGCAACCCTGCATTGAGCAAGTCTTTCAGCACCATTTTTCCAACAGCCTTTGCTCACTTTGTATCTTGATGTTACATTTTGGTAATTCTTGCACTATTTCAAACCCTCCTCCAGCAAAAAGATTATTACTCACTGAAGGCTCAGACGATGGTTAGCATTTTTTAACAATAAAGTATTTTTAAATTAAGGTACATACATTTTTTGTTTGTTTTGTTTTGTTGTTGTGTAAGACATAATGCTACTGCTCACTTAATAGACTACAGTACATGAAGAGATTAGTGGTAGGACGGGAATAAAACACAGACCTACTAGAGCATGGACTTGAGGACATGGGGAGGGGGAAGGGTAAGCTGTGACGAAGTGAGAGAGTGGCAGGGACATATATGCACTACCAAATGTAAATTAGATAGCTAGTGGGAGGCTGCCGCATAGCACAGGGAGATCACCTCTGTGCTTTGTGACCATGAGAGGGGTGGGATAGGGAGGGTGGGAGGGAGGGAGACGCAAGAGGGAAGAGATATGGGAACATATGTATATGTATAACTGATTCACTTTGTTGTAAAGGAGAAACGAACACACTATTGTAAAACAGTTATACTCCAATAAAGATGTTAAAAAAAATAGACTACAGTATAGTTTAAACATAACATTTATATGCACTGCGAAACCAAAAAATATGTGTGACTTGCTGCAATGTTTGCTTTATTGTGGTGGTCTGGAACCAAATCCTCAATAACTCTGAGATATGCCATTCTCTTTGGCTTTTGATTGGGTTTGGCCAATGGAAGACTCAGCATTCGATGTTAGGGAGAGAAGTGAGGATGGGGTATTTATTCTCCTGACTTCTTCCCTCTGTCTGAAGCCACAGCTCCTGCCTGGTAGTCCTCTTCAGATAGCATTGTCTCTGGCTTCCAGTAACCACTCTCTCCCCTTGCCCCTTCAGGCCTAGGGCTGTTACTAGGCCCAGAGTGCTGTACTACTCCTTACTGATTTCCCTAAGCCCTGTCCACACCCTTCTAAACAGTCCCTTTATTAAACTCTCTTCAGTTACCCAGTTTGAGTGTGTCATCTGGTTTGTTCCTTCTTTTTGGTGATAGGTTCTCCAGCAGCTTCCTGAGAAAGGGTATGTGGGAAGTAAGTTGTTTAAAAAAAATCTTGTTTGTCCAAAAATATCTTAATTCTATCCTTACACATGACCAATAGTTTGGCAGGGATGGATATCTAGGTTAGAAATAATATTCCCTCATGCTGCTCTTGCTTCATTGCTTTCTAGCTTCAACTGTTGCTGTTGAAAAGTGTGAAGATATTCTGGTTTTTAACTCTTTGCATGTGACTTATTTTTTCTCTAACAGCTCTTACAATCTTTTCCTAATCCCAGACCTGAAATTCAACAATGATGTGCCTTGATGTGGGTCTTTTTCGTTTGTTGTGCTGGATACTCAATGAGTTTCATTCAGTCCTAAAACTTGTCCTTCAATTATAGGAAATATTCTTGTGTTATTTCTTCAGTGATGTCCTATATGCTTTTTTCTTTATCAATTCTTTCCAAATTTGGATGTTGGAGCTCAATTGACCCTTAAATTTTCTTTCTTTCTTTTTTTCCATCACTCATTTTCCTTCAGCTTATGGTTTTGTTTTATTTTCTGGGAGGTTTCCTCAGTTTTATCTTTGAACTGTTCTATTGGGTGGGCCAAAAATTTCCTTCGGTTGTAAAGTAAAAGACACATTTTTCATTTTCACCAAGGACTTTGTTGAACAGCGTATTCACCCTTTTGTTCCACTACCTCTGCCACTTTTCAGGCAACTTCATAATTCCATCTTCCCCCAATTTTTTATCTCTTTGAACCAAGAACTGTTCCAGGTGCCTTTTACAGTCTTCCAGGGACTTGAAATTTTTTCCATTAAGAGAATTTTGTAAAGATCGAAATAAATGGAAATCTGAAGGCGCAATGTTTGGTGAATATGATGGATGAATCAGAACTTCTCAGCCAAGCTGTAACAGTTTTTGCCTGGTCATCAAAGAAACATGTGGTCTTGCGTTGTCCTGGTTGAAGATTATGCGTTTTCTGTTGACTAATTCCAGACGCTTTTCATCAAGTGCTGCTTTCAGTTGGTCTAACTGGGAGCAGTACTTGTTGGAATTAATCGTTTGGTTTTCTGGAAGGAGCTCTTAATAGAGGACTCCCTTCCAATCCCACCATATACACAACATCACCTTCTTTGGATGAAGACCAGCCTTTAGTGTGGTTGGTGGTGGTTCATTTCCCTTGCCCCACGATCTCTTCTGTTCCACATTATTGTACAGTATCCACTTTTCATCTCCTGTCACAATTTATTTTAAAAACAGAACGTTTTTGTTACGTTTAAGTAAAGAATCGCATGCGGAAATATGGTCAAGAGGTTTTTTTCCGTTTAACTTACGTGGAACCCAAACATCAAAGTGATTAACATAACCAAGCTAGTGCAAATGATCTTCAGCGTTTGATTTGGATATTTTGAGTATGTCAGTACCTCCCACGTGGTATAAGGTTGATTGTTCTCAATTAATGTCTCAATTTGATCACTATCAACTTCGCTATCAACTTCAACTGGTATACTGAACTGTGGAGCTTCGTCCAGCAAGAAATCTCCAGCACGAAACTTTGCAAACCACTTTTGACACATTTGATCAGTCACAGCACCTTCTCCATACACTGCACAAATCTTTTTGTGCATTTCAGTTGAGTTTTTACCTTTCTTGAAATAATAAAGCATAATACGCCAAAAATGTTGCTTTTTTTTTTCTCCTATCTTTAATATTAAAATGGCTACACAAAAATTCACCAATGTTTGGGACTTCCCTGGTGGTCCAGTGGGTAAGACTCCATGCTCCCAATACAGGGGGCTCAGGTTCGATCCCTAGTCGGGGAACTAGACCCCGCATGCATGCTGCAACTAAAAAATATCCTGCATGTCGCAACTAAAGATTCTGTATGCTGCAGTGAAGATCCCGTGTGCCACAACTAAGACACGACACAGCCAAAATAAAAAAAATAAATAAACAAACAAAACTTTCTTTAAAAAAAATTCACCAATTTTGACTTTTAAAAAATATTTATTTATTTATTTATTTATTTATTTATATTTTTGGCTGCGTGGGATCTTAGCTGCGGCATGCAGGATCTTTTGTTGTGGCGTGTGGGCTTCTCTCTAGTTGTGGCGTGTGGGCTCCAGAGCATGTGGGCTCTGTAGTTGTGGTCCTCGGGCTTAGTTGCTCTGAGGCATGTGGGATATTATTTCCCCAACCAGGGTTTGAACCTGGGTCCCCTGTATTGGATGGTGGATTCGTAACCACTGGACCACCAGGGAAGTCCCAGTAAGTTTTTTTTTTTTAATGCAGGCTGATATGACAGCTGTCACAATACAATCTAACAAAATTGTTTGGAATGAAGTTAAAGACGACTAAGCACTGCTAGAGCCATCTTACAGAAAAAACCGAACGAACCTTTTGGCCAAACTAATACTTAATTTTTATTATAATTATTGTTATATTTTCCATTTCCGAAAGTATTTTGTTGTTTTTGTTGTTCTCTAAGTGTCATTCTTTTTAAAAATATATTTATCATCTTATTTCATGGATGTTATCTCTTCTTTTTTCTCTTTGAGGATACGTTACATTGTTGTTTTTTTTAATAGGATTTTTTTTTCCTGTTACCTACTTTTCTTCAAGTTCCTTTTGACTATTTCTGTTGGTCTCTTCCATGTTAGAGACTATCCTCAAGTGTCTGATGATTCTTGATGTTCATTCACATTTAAAGTTAAATCTTCAGGAATTCGAATTACATATATCTAAAGCTGCTTAAAATTGTCTCACAACTGGTTTTCTATTCATTTTTTCCCATCTTTTGTTTTGTTTTTAATCTGGACATATACATAGAAAAATTATATTGGATAGTTTCTATTATTATCCCTACAAATTCACAAAAATTTTCTTCTGCAACGTCTAAACTGCTGTTATTTCCATCCTCATTAGAAGTTCAATTTGCACCTTTTTACTATTTTCCATGTTTGTATTTATTATTCAGTCTTTCTTCTACCCTGTAGAACATATGGAATATAGTTATAATAACTTTTAATATTCTTGTCTAGTAATTATATCACCTGTCTCATTTCTCAGTATGTTTCTATTTATTAATTTTTTGGACTTATAATGGGTTGTATTTTCCTGCTTTCTTTATTTCTGGTAACTTTATTTTTTTTTTTTAAACATCTTTATTGGAGTATAATTGCTTTACAATGGTGTGTTAGTTTCTGCTTTACAACAAAGTGAATCAGTTATATATATACATATGTTTCCGTATCTCTCCCCTCTTGCGTCTCCCTCCCTCCCACACTCGCTATCCCACCCCTCTAGGTGGTCACAATCCACCGAGCTGATCTCCCTGTGCTATGAGGCTGCTTCCCACTAGCTATCCACCCTACATTTGGTAGTGTATATATGTCCATGCCACTCTCTCACTTTGTCACAGCTTACCCTTCCCCCTCCCCATATCCTCAAGGCCATGCTCTAGTAG
>NC_041217.1:44605401-44607007 GCF_002837175.3 Physeter macrocephalus
AGTGTTCCATGAGCACTTGAGAAGAATGTGTATTCTGTTGTTTTTGGATGGAATGTCCTATAAATATCAATTAAGTCCATCTTGTGTAATGTATCATTTAAAGCTTGTGTTTCCTTATTTATTTTCATTTTGGATGATCTGTCCATTGGTGAAAGTGGGGTGTTAAAGTCCCCTACTATGATTGTGTTACTGTCGATTTCCCCTTTTATGGCTGTTAGTATTTGCCTTATGTATTGAGGTGCTCCTATGTTGGGTGCATAAATATTTACAATTGTTATATCTTCTTCATGGATCGATCCCTTGATCATTATATAGTGTCCTTCTTTGTCTCTTGTTATAGTTTTTACTTTAAAGTCTATTTTGTCTGATATGAGAATTGCTACTCCAGCTTTCTTCTGATTTCCATTTGCATGGAATATCTTTTTCCATCCCCTCACTTTCAGTCTGTATGTGTCCCTAGGTCTGAAGTGGGTCTCTTGTAGACAGCATATATATGGGTCTTGTTTTTGTTTCCATTCAGCCAGTCTGTGTCTTTTGGTGGGAGCATTTAATCCATTTACATTTAAGGTAATTATCGATATGTATGGTTCTATTACCATTTACTGAATTGTTTCGGGTTGTTCTTGTAGGTCTTTTCCTTCTCTTGTGTTTCTTGCCTAGAGAAGTTCCTTTAGCATTTGTTGTAAAGCTGGTTTGGTGGTGCTGAACTCTCTCAGCTTTTGCTTGTCTGTAAAGGTTTTAATTTCTCCATCAAATCTGAATGAGATCCTTGCTGGGTAGAGTAATCTTGGTTGTAGGTTTTTTTCCTTCATCACTTTAAATATGTCCTGCCACTCCCTTCAGGCTTGGAGAGTTTCTGCTGAAAGGTCAGATGTTAACCTTATGGGGATTCCCTTGTGTGTTATTTATTGTTTTTCACTTGCTGCTTTTAATGTTTTCTTTGTATTTAATATTTGACAGTTTGATTATTATGTGTTTGGCGTGTTTCTCCTTGGATTTATCCTGTATGGGACTCTCTGTGCTTCCTGGACTTGATTGACTATTTCCTTTCCTACATTAGGGAAGTTTTCAACTATAATCTCTTCAAATATTTTCTCAGTCCCTTTCTTTTTCTCTTCTTCTTCTGGGACCCCTATAATTCGAATGTTGGTGCGTTTAATGTTGTCCCAGAGGTCTCTGAGACTGTCCTCAGTTCTTTTCATTCTTTTTTCTTTATTCTGCTCTGCAGTAGTTATTTCCACTATTTTATCTTCCAGGCCACTTATCCGTCCTTCTGCCTCAGTTATTCTGCTACTGAGCCCATCTAGAGTATTTTTCATTTCATTTATTGTGTTGCTCATCGTTGCTTGCTTCCTCTTTATTTCTTCTAGGTCCTTGTTAACTGTTTCTTGCAATTTGTCTATTCTATTTCCAAGATTTTGAATCATCTTTACTATCATTATTCTGAATTCTTTTTCAGGTAGACTGCCTATTTCCTCTTCATTTGTTAGGTCTGGTGTGATTTTATCTTGCTCCTTCATCTGCTGTGTGTTTTTCTGTCTTCTCATTTTGCTTATCTTACTGTGTTTGGGGTCTCCTTTTTACAGGCTGCAGGTTCGTAGTTCCC
>NC_041217.1:44607815-44614482 GCF_002837175.3 Physeter macrocephalus
GTCAGAACCCTAGGACAAATGGTGAAAGCAAAGCTATACAGACAAAATCTCACACAGCAGCACACACATACACGCTCACAAAAAGAAAAAAAAAAGGGGGAAAATAATAATATATCCTGCTCCCAAAGTCCACCTCCTCAACTTGGGATATTTCGCTGTCTATTCAGGTTTTCCACAGATGCAGGGCACTTAAAGTTGATTGTGGAGCTTTAATCCTCTGCTTCTGAGGCTGCTGGGAGAGACCTCCCCCTGTTCTCTTTGTTCGCACAGCTTCTGGGGTTCAGCTTTGGACTTGGCCCCGCCTCTGCGCGTAAGTCGTCCGAGGACGTCTGCTCTTCGCTCAGACAGGACGGGGTTAAAGGAGCAGCTGATTCGGGGGCTCTGGCACAGGCCGGGGGGAGGGAGGGGCTCGGATGCGGGGCGAGCCTTCGGCGGCAGAGGCCGGTGTGACGCTGCACCAGCCTGAGGCGCGCCGCGCGTTCTCCCGGGGAAGCTGTCCCTGGATCCCGGGACCCCGGCAGTGGCGGGCTGCACAGGCTCCTGGGAGGGGAGGTGTGGAGGGTGACCTGTGCTCGCACATAGGCCTCTTGGCGGCGGCAGCAGCAACCCTAGCATCCCACACTCGTCTCTGGTGTCCGCGCCGACAGCCGCGGCTCGCGCCCGTTTCTGGAGCTCCTTTACGCGGTGCGCTTAATCCCCTCTCCTCGCGCCCCAGGAAGCAAAGAGGCAAGAAAAAGTCTCTTGCCTCTTCGGCAGCTCCAGACTTTTTCCCGGACTCCCTTCCAGCTAGCCGTGGTGCACTAGCCCCGGTGCACTAGCCCGGGTGCACTAGCCCCTTCAGCCTGTGTTCACGCCGCCAACCCCAGTCCTCTCCCGGCATCTGACCAAAGCTCGAGCCTCAGCTCCCAGCCCCGCCCGACCCGGCGGGTGAGCAGACAAGCCTCTCGGGCTGGTGAGTGCTGGTCGGCACCGGTGCTCTGCGGGAATCTCTCGGCTGTGCCCTCCGCACCCGTTACTGTGCTCTCCTCAGTGGCTCCGAAGCTTCCCCCGCCGCCACCCGCAGTCTCCGCCCGTGAAGGGGCTTCTAGTGTGTGGAAACCTTTCCAATTTCACAGCTCCCTCCCACTGGTGCAGGTCCCGTCCCTATTCTTTTGCCTCTGTGTATTCTTTTTTCTTTTGCCCTACCCAGGTACGTGGGGAGTTTCTTGCCTTTTGGGAGGTCTGAGGTCTTCTGCCAGCGATCAGTGGGTGTTCTATAGGAGCAGTTCCACGTGTAGATGTATTTCTGATGTATCTGTGGGGAGGAAGGTGATCTCCGCGTCTTAGTCTTCCGCCATCTTCTCTGTCTCCTAACTTTTTATTAGATGCTAGACATTGTTGTTTTACCTTGTTAGGTGCTGTATATTTTTGCACTCCTATAATTATTCCTGAGCTTTGTTTTGGACATAGTTAATTAGAAATATTTTGATCCTTTGAAGCTTGCTGTTAACTTCATTAGGTGCGACCAGAGTAAACTTTAATTCAGAGCTAATTTTTATTCCACTGCTGAGGCAATGCCTATGAAGTACAATTTAACCTTTTAATTTCACTATTTTCTTCTTTTTTTTTTTTTTCAGCCATGCCATGTGACATGCAGGATCTTATTTCCCCAACCAGGGATTGAACCCATGCTCCTGCGTTGGAAGCACAGAGTCCTAACCACTGGACCACCAGGGAATTCCCTTCACTATTTTCTATCCTTATAATTTTTCACTATCCCCAGCTCTGAGTCCCAGGGCTTGTACCTTCTGCTCTTTTCAGTTGGTTATTTCCCTAGCCTTAAGTAGTTTCTTCATAAACATGCTCTGGTCAGTACTTAACTGAAAACTCAAAGGGTGACATTCTGCAGATCTCCAGAACTTTCTACTATGTGTCTCTCTCCTCTCCAGTACTGTGCCTAGCATATCATACCTGCCTTGGCTTATCTGGACATCCTGCTCTGTCTCCTCAACTAAGGCATATCACTGGGCTCCACCTAAGTTCTCTTTTCCTGTGCTCTGGCCTGAAAATTCTGTCCAGACAGTAAGCGGGGGCAATAGTTTGTTTCCTCTTTCTAAGGAATCACTGTTCTGTATAGCTTGATGGCCAATGTCTAAAAAATGTTGTTTTATATATTTTCTTTAATTGTTCAGCTGTTTTAGGTGGGAAGGTGAATCAGGCTTGGCTGAAATCAGAAGTCCCTTCTAGTCTTTTTTCAAAATAACACACACACACATACATACATACACACATATGTGTATTTAACAGGCTCTTTATCATATCACTTATACTCTTTAATGTTTTGCTTTTTTCAATAATGGTATATTCTGGTCATCTTCAAATATTTAAAAATATTTTTGAAGAACAAATTCAAAATTAAAAATGTAAAACCCTTAAAATGCCTAATATTGCACATAATTAAATATCAAGTTTTATGTTTGTAAATGCATACTTTTTAATGACTGATAAATTCTTTCTTACTTTTTAATTTATTCATATCTTGGTGAATGGAATACCATCTAGGCCCCAAGTAGGTATGGTTAGTGTGTGGCTGGGAATATCTGCTCCAACATATCCATTTCCCTAGGCCTTAGGTTTCATTCTTACAGAATCCCAAAGAGGTTTTGGCATCTCAGTTTCATTCGCTATAGGCCATCACTGAAGCCAGGCCCACTAGCAACCAAGCTAATTGTTAGAGTCATACACAGAGACTCAACAAACATATTAAATCTCCAATCCTAGGTAAGAGCACCTATGTTAATAAATTTGGCCAGATCCTATCTTATTTTTTTCTAATTTTTTAACTGAATGAAAGATTCTTTAAATTCTATAGTGCTTTAAAATTTTCAAAAGTTTCACACACATGATTTCATATAATCCCATAATAATCTCTTTTTTCTTTTCCCCTACCCCTATATTGCCCCTCCCCTCTTCCCTCTCCCCACTGGTAGCCCCTAGTTTGTTCTCTTATATCGGTGATTCTGTTTCTTTTTTCTTTTATTCACTGTTGTATGTGTTTAGATTCCACATATAAGTGATATCATACAGTATTTGTCTTTCTCTGTCTGACTTATTTCACTTAGCCTAATACCTTCCAAGTCCATCCATGTTGCTGCAAATGGCAAAATTTCATTCTTTTTTATGGCTGAGTAGTATCCCACATCTTCTTTATACATTCATATGTAATGGACACTTAGGTTGTTTCCATACAGATCCTTCCTTACTTTTTTCCTTGGACTGACCCCTGTAGAATATACTCTAAACATGCTTCCCAGATTTCTGACAATGCAAGTTGTCCTTTAACTGCTGTGTTTTCTGTGTATATGATAATTCCTCCTCTTCAATATATCGTGCAACTTTCCTTCTGAGCTCTACTGGGAACTAGTTATTGTTGTGGGCTTAGTGAGATCCTTGATGTGGGTCTTGAGGAGATATATATTTTTTTAATTTGGGTATTATCAGCATATAAATTATATTTAAGCCATAAGATTGGTTGTGGCCACTTACTCACCAAGAAAGTGAGTTTAGACATGGAAGAAAAGAGGTGGAAGGACCAAACCCAACATTTAGAGATCAGGTTGAGGAAGATGAACCAACAAAGGAGGAACGGCCAATGAGGTAAAAGGAAAACTGATTCCTAAAAGCAAATGAAGAGTATGATTCAGGGAGAAAAGAGAGATCAATGAACTGAGAATTGACCATTGGATTTGGCCACATAAAGCCTATTGTTGATGTTGGCAGGCAGTTTGAGTTGAGTATTGGTGGCAAAACTCTGATTGGAGTAGGTTTAAGAGAATACATGGAAAGAACTTATAAAACAGAGAATACAGTCAACATTTTTGAAGAGTTTTTAAATAAAAAGAGTGGAGAACTAGAATGGGAGCTGGAGGAAAATGTCAACTCAAGGGACAACTCCTCTCTCTGTTTTAGGATGGGATGTTTTAGAGCATGTTTCTATGCTTGTGTGAATGATCCAGTAGAGACAGAAGAGTTAATGTGCAGGAAGGCATGGGGAGAATTACCAGAGTTATGTCCTTGATGAGTTGAGATGAGAAAGAATGGGATCTAATGCTCAAATGGAGGGGTTGGCTTTAGGAGCATAGATAATTCATTTTTACAAACAGGAAGAAAGGCAGTATCTGGGCACATATATGCAGTGGGTAGATGTGATAATAGTAGGAACTTGTGGAAATTCTCTTTTGAGTGCTTTTAATTTCTCAGTGCATTAGTAAATAAGGTCAATTTGGAAAAAATATTTTTGAAAAATTCACTAAAATTTTACAAAACCTAGTTTTCATTAATTAATTTTATTGAGGTATAATTGACATACAGTAAAATGTGCAGATCTTATGTGTATAGTTTGATCATTTAAGACAATTGTACACCCTCATGTAATAAACACCCCAGTCAAGACAAACACAGGACATTTCCATCAACACAGCAAGGTGCCTCCAGCCGCTTTCTATTCAAGTCCCTCATGTCTCTCCCTGCCACCTCCTGCTGCCCAGCAATGCCAGGCAACAACTGTTCTAATTTTTATCAGTATAGATGCATTTTTCATCTTTTAAATCTTCATATAGATGGAATAATAAAGTAGGCAGTGTTTTGTGTCTAGCTTCTTTTCTCAATACAATGTTTTTGAAATCATCTATTTTATTATGTGTATCAATAGTTCATTATTTGTTATTGCTCAGTAGTATTCCATTGCATGAATATACCACAATGTGTATTATTCCCCTATTGGTGAACATTTGGGTTGTTTCTGGTTTCCGGCTACAATGAATAAGCTGCTATGAACATTCTTGTGCTAATCTTTTTTTTAAAAATAGATCTTTTTCTTAAAAAAATAAATTTATTTATTTATAATTTTGGCTGCATCGGGTCTTCGTTGCGGTGTGCAGGCTTTCTCTAGTTGCGGCGAGCGGGGGTTACTCTTCGTTGTGGTGTGTGGGCTTCTCATTGCAGTGGCTTCTCTTGTTGTGGAGAACAGGCTCTAGGCCATCAGTAGTTGTGGCACGCAGGCTTAGTAGTTGTGGCTCACTGGCTTAGTTGCTCTGCGGCATGTGGGATCTTCACAGACCAGGGCTCGAACCTGTGTCCCTGCATTGGCAGGTGGATTCTTAACCACTGTGCCACGAGGAGAGTCCCTTTAATAGATCTTTACTGGAGTATAATTGCTTCACAATACCATGTTACTTTCTGTTGCAGAACAAAGTGAATCAGCCATATGCATAGACATGTCCCCATATTCCCTTCCTCTTGCGAGTCCCTCCCATCCTCCCTATCCCACCCCTCTAGGTCATTGCAAAGCACCGAGCCAATCTCCCTGTGCTATGCTGCTGTTTCCCACCAGCCAACTGTTTTACCTTCTGTAGTATATATATGTCAATGCTACTCTCACTTCGCGCCAGCTTTGCCCTCCCACCCCATGTCATCAAGTCCATTCTCTATGTTTACGTCCTGGCTATTGTAAATAGTGCTGCAATGAATATTGTGGTGCATGACTCTTTTTGAATTATGGTTTTCTCAGGGTGTATGTCCAGTAGTGGGATTGCTGGGTCCTATGGTAGTTCTATTTTTAGTTTTTTAAGGAACCACCATACTGTTATCCATAGTGGCTGTACCAATTTACATTCCCACCAACAGTGCAATAGGGTTCCCTTTGCTCCACACCCTCTCCAGCATTTATTGTTTGTAGATTTTTCAATAATGACCATTCTGACAGGTGTGAGGTGATACCTCATTGTAATTTTGATTTGCATTTCTCTAATAATTAGTGATGTTGAGCACCCCTTTATGTGTTTGTTGGCAGTCTGTATATCTTCTTTGGAGAAATGTCTGTTTAGGTCTTCTGCCCATTTTTGGATTGGGTTGTTTGTTTTTTTATACTGAGCTCCATGAACAGTTTGTATATTTTGGAGATTAATCCTTTGTCAGCTGCTTTGTTTGCAAATATATTCTCCCATTCTGAGGGTTGTCTTTTCATCTTCTTTATGGTTTACGTTGCTGTGCAGAAGCTTTTTGTTTTGTTTTGTATTTTGTTTTTTGTGGTACGCGGGCCTCTCACTGTTGTGGCCTCTCCCGTTGTGGAGCACAGGCTCCGGACGCACAGGCTCACGGGCCATGGCTCACGGGCCCAGCCACTCCGCGGCATCTGGGATCTTCCCGGACTGGGGCACGAACCCATGTCCCCTGCATCGGCAGGCGAATTCTCAACCACTGCGCCACAGGGGAAGCCCTGTGCAGAAGCTTTGAAGTTTCATTAGGTCCCATTTGTTTATTTTTGTTTTTATTTCCATTTCTCTAGGAGGTGGGTCAAAAAGGATCTTGCTGTGATTTATGTCATAGAGTGTTCTGCCTATGTTTTCCTCTAAGAGTTTGATAGTGTCTGGCCTTAACATTTAGGTCTTTAATCCATTTTGAGCTTACTTTTGTGTATGGTGTTAGGGAGTGTTCTAATTTCATACTTTTACATGTACCAGTCCAGATGGACTTGGAGTCTGTCATACAGAGTGAAGTAAGTCAGAAGGAGAAAAACAAATACCGTATGCTAACACATATATATGGAATCTAAAAAAAAAAAATGGTTCTGAAGAACCTAGGGGCAGGACGGGAATAAAGATGCAGACCTACTAGAGAATGGACTTAA
>NC_041217.1:44615055-44621763 GCF_002837175.3 Physeter macrocephalus
TCATCATTAGTGTATAGGAATGGCAGAGATTTCTGTGCATTAATTTTGTATCCTGCTACTTCACCAAATTCACTGATTAGCTCTAGTAGTTTTCTGAAAGCATCTTTAGGATTCTCTTTGTATAGTATCATGTCATCTGCAAACAGTGACAGTTTTACTTCTTCTTTTCTGATTTGGATTCCTTTTATTTCTTTTTTTTTCTCTGATTTCTGTAGCTAAAACTTCCAAAGCCATGTTGAACAATAGCAGTGTGAGTGGGCAACCTTGTCTTGTTCCTGATCTTAGTGGAAATGGTTTCAGTTTCTCACCACTGAGCTCTGTTTGATAGAATTTGCCTGTGAAGCCTTCTGGTCCTGGACATTTGTTGTTGGAAGATTTTTAATCACAGTTTCAATTTCAGTACTTGTGATAGGTCTGTTTATATTTTCTATTTCTTCCTGATTCAGTCTTGGGAGATTGTAGTTTTCTAATACTTTGTCCATTTCTTCCACATTGTCTATTGTGTTGACATATAGTTGCTTGTAGTAATCTCTCATGATCCTTTGTATTTCTGCAGTGTCAGTTGTTACATCTCCTTTTACATTTCTTATTTGTTGATTTGAGTCTTCTCCCTTTTTTTCTTGATGAGTCTGGCTAATGGTTTATCAGTTTTGTTTATCATCTCAAAGAACCAGCTTTTTGTTTTATTGATCTTTGCTATCATTTCCTTCACTTCTTTTTCATTTACTTCTGATCTGATCTTTATGATTTCTTTCCTTCTGCTAACTCTGGAATTTTTTTGTTCTTTTTTCTCTAATTGCTTTAGTTGTAAGGTTAGGTTGTTTATTTGAGATTTCTCTTGTTTCTTGAGATAGGATTGTATTGTTGTAAACTTACCCTTAGAACTGCCTGACATATAGTTGCTTGTAGTAATCTCTCATGATCCTTTGTATTTCTGCAGTGTCAGTTGTTACATCTCCTTTTACATTTCTTATTTGTTGATTTGAGTCTTCTCCCTTTTTTTCTTGATGAGTCTGGCTAATGGTTTATCAGTTTTGTTTATCATCTCAAAGAACCAGCTTTTTGTTTTATTGATCTTTGCTATCATTTCCTTCACTTCTTTTTCATTTACTTCTGATCTGATCTTTATGATTTCTTTCCTTCTGCTAACTCTGGAATTTTTTTGTTCTTTTTTCTCTAATTGCTTTAGTTGTAAGGTTAGGTTGTTTATTTGGGATTTCTCTTGTTTCTTGAGATAGGATTGTATTGTTGTAAACTTACCCTTAGAACTGCCTTTGCTGCATCCCATAGATTTTGGGTCATTGTGTTTTCATTGTCATTTGTTTCTAGGTATTTTTTGATTTCCTCTTTGATTTCTTCAGTGATCTCTTGGTTATTTAGTATCATATTGTTTAGCCTCCATGTGTTTGTATTTTTTTACAGTTTTTTTCCTGTAATTGATACCGAGTTTCATAGCATTGTGGTCAGAAAAGGTACTTGATAGGATTTCAATTTTCTTAAATTTACCAAAGCTTGGTTTGTGACCCAAGATATGATCTATCCTGGAGAATGTTCCATGAGTGCTTGAGAAGGAAGTGTATTCTGTTGTTTTTGGGTGGAATGTCCATAAATATCAATTGATTTTCTTCTCAGCCGTGCTGAAGTTGTGTGTGGAGTCTGTTTTGACGCCAGGACCCCCTAAGAGATGTTGATGTTGGGCACCGAAGGTGGCGAGGGATTCGTGGTGAAGGTCCGGGGCTTGTCTTGGTATTGCTCAGCCGACGAAGTGCAGCGGTTTTTTTCTGACTGCAAAATTCAAAATGGGGCTCAAGGTATTCGTTTCATCTACACCAGAGAAGGCAGACCGAGTGGCGAGGATTTAGTTGAACTTGAATCAGAAGATGAAGTCAAATTGGCCCTGAAAAAAGACAGAGAAACTATGGGACACAGATATGTTGAAGTATTCAAGTCAAACAACGTTAAAATGGATTGGGTGTTGAAGCATACTTGTCCAAATAGTCCTGACACGGCCAATGATGGCTTTGTACGGCTTAGAGGACTCCCCTTTGGATGTAGCAAGGAAGAAATTGTTCAGTTCTTCTCAGGGTTGGAAATTGTGCCAAATGGGATAACATTGCCGGTGGACTTCCAGGGGAGCAGTATGGGGGAGGCCTTCGTGCAGTTTGCTTCACAGGAAATAGCTGAAAAGGCTCTAAAGAAACACAAGGAAAGAATAGGGCACAGGTATATTGAAATCTTTAAGAGCAGTCGAGCTGAAGTTAGAACTCACTATGATCCACCACGAAAACTTATGCCCATGCAGTGGCCAGGTCCCTATGACAGACCTGGGGCTGGCAGAGGGTATAACAGCATTGGAAGAGGAGCTGGCTTTGAAAGGATGAGGCGTGGTGCTTATGGTGGAGGTTATGGAGGCTATGATGATTATAATGTCTATAATGATGGCTATGGATTTGGGTCAGATAGATTTGGAAGAGACCTCAATTATTGTTTTTCAGGAATGTCAGATCACAGATATGGGGATGGTGGCTCTACTTTCCAGAGCACAACAGGACACTATGTACACATGCAGGGATTACCTTAGAGAGCTACTGAGAATGACACTTATAATTTTTTTTTACCACTCAACCCTGTGAGAGTACGTATTGAAATTGGTCCTGATGACGGAGCAACTGGTGAAGCAGATGTCGAATTTGCAACTTATGAAGATGCTGTGGCAGCTATGGCAAAAGACAAAGCAAATATACAACACAGATATGTAGAACTCTTCTTGAATTGTACAGCAGGAGCAAGCGGTGGTGCTTATGGTAGCCAAATGATGGGAGGCATGGGCTTGTCAAACCAGTCCAGTTATGGCAGCCCAGCCAGCCAGCAGCTGAGTGGTCGTTATGGAGGTGGCTATGGTGGCCAGAGCAGCATGAGTGGATATGATCAAGTTTTACAGGAAAACTCCAGTGATTTTCAATCAAACACTGCATAGGCAGCCAACGAGCAGTGAACAGCAGCTACTACAGTAGTGGAAGCCGAGCATCTATGGGAGTGAATGGAATGGGAGGGATGTCTAGTATGTCCAGTATGAGTGGTGGATGGGGAATGTAATTGATTCTGATCACTGACTCTTGGTCAACATTTAAAAAAAAAAAACAAAACTTAAGTTTTAACAGTTTTGCAATACAAGCTTGTGATTTATGCTTACTCTAAGTGGAAATCAGGATTGTTTTGAAGACTTAAGGTTCAGTATTTTTGGTGTATTTAAAGCTATAAGAAGAATCATTTCTGGGCTTGTGATGTTAATATTGCCCCCCTACTGGGGTTATTTGTCCTTGGGTTGAAGGGTTGGAAATCGTGCCAAATGGGATAACATTGCCGGTGGACTTCCAGGGGAGGAGTACGGGGGAGGCCTTCGTGCAGTTTGCTTCACAGGAAATAGCTGAAAAGGCTCTAAAGAAACACAAGGAAAGAATAGGGCACAGGTGGGGATGGATGGTTGGTTGGATTTGTCACTTTTCTTATGGTAAACAATTAAATCCATATTCTCTCTGCTTAGAATCGAGGAAGAAAATCTGATTCCTAGTCCCAATTATTTGACGTTTTGCCACAATTTTCAAACTTTTCCTATGTCAAAGTCCCATAGTGCTTTCAGATTAAATTTTAGGTTTTGAAATTGTCCCTAGTTAATTTGGTCTACTTTACAATTTTGTAGGATTCCTAATTAACCCCACCCAGTCACTGGAGTTGAGAGACTATGGTTTTAAAAATGTTAATGCAAACTTGGCTTTAGCTGTAATAACTCCACCTAGTAAATTAATATTACCATAAGAAAATGTGATACTTTCTGATCTTGTTTTTAAAGTTGAAATGCAACAAACTTTCTTGCTGTATAAATGTTTTCTGCATATGTATTAATAAGCATAGCTTTCAAGAAATTGTCACAAAAGGTTTTATTCTCTTTGCTTGTGACTATTTTTCATTGAAGCATGCGCTTACCTATGCTGATTCCTACTAAAAGCATAGGCTGGGGTATTTATTGGCAGAAGGAAATGTGTAGTGTGGGCTAGACTGTTGGTGGAGGCTGGCTTTTTAGCTCACTTGCTATACATGATGCCAATGGATTTAAGACATGAAATGTTGAAAGTTGAGTGGAATTCTTCCCTCCTAAGACATTTATTTACAGTACTCCTCTCTACCCCTAAGGTTGGGCTCTCTGCCTCAGAGGAGTGAATTTTTTTTCTATAAAGTTTACATTAAATCTTAAAATTGAGTGAATTTCTGGTCATTGCCTATACAAATATAAGAAATCTGGCTTTAAATATTAGTCAGTTTCATGGCTATGACTACATTGTTTTCTTGTGTAACTGAATACCTGTATGAAATGAACTAATGTTTTCTCTCCCTTCCCCACTCCCTTTCTTCATGAACAATGCTTTAGGTATATTGAAATCTTTAAGAGCAGTCGAGCTGAAGTTAGAACTCACTATGATCCACCACGAAAACTTATGCCCATGCAGTGGCCAGGTCCCTATGACAGACCTGGGGCTGGCAGAGGGTATAACAGCATTGGAAGAGGAGCTGGCTTTGAAAGGATGAGGCGTGGTGCTTATGGTGGAGGTTATGGAGGCTATGATGATTATAATGTCTATAATGATGGCTATGGATTTGGGTCAGATAGATTTGGAAGAGACCTCAATTATTGTTTTTCAGGAATGTCAGATCACAGATATGGGGATGGTGGCTCTACTTTCCAGAGCACAACAGGACACTATGTACACATGCAGGGATTACCTTAGAGAGCTACTGAGAATGACACTTATAATTTTTTTTTACCACTCAACCCTGTGAGAGTACGTATTGAAATTGGTCCTGATGACAGAGCAACTGGTGAAGCAGATGTCGAGTTTGCAACTTATGAAGATGCTGTGGCAGCTATGGCAAAAGACAAAGCAAATATACAACACAGATATGTAGAACTCTTCTTGAATTGTACAGCAGGAGCAAGCGGTGGTGCTTATGGTAGCCAAATGATGGGAGGCATGGGCTTGTCAAACCAGTCCAGTTATGGCAGCCCAGCCAGCCAGCAGCTGAGTGGTCGTTATGGAGGTGGCTATGGTGGCCAGAGCAGCATGAGTGGATATGATCAAGTTTTACAGGAAAACTCCAGTGATTTTCAATCAAACACTGCATAGGCAGCCAACGAGCAGTGAACAGCAGCTACTACAGTAGTGGAAGCCGAGCATCTATGGGAGTGAATGGAATGGGAGGGATGTCTAGTATGTCCAGTATGAGTGGTGGATGGGGAATGTAATTGATTCTGATCACTGACTCTTGGTCAACATTTAAAAAAAAAAAACAAAACTTAAGTTTTAACAGTTTTGCAATACAAGCTTGTGATTTATGCTTACTCTAAGTGGAAATCAGGATTGTTTTAAAGGCTTAAGTTTCATTATTTTTGAACACAAACATTCATTTAGGATGTAACTAGGTTGAGTAATCTATTAGTGTTAAATAATTTTCAGCGTTTCTCAAGTTAGTTATATTGTAGGATGTACTTAAGCAGTAGGTTTATTTAGGTTAAAGCAGTTGAATTATGTTAAATGTTACTTACACCACGTTACGTTGAACACTGTTTGGATGCATTGTTGAAAGATAGGTGTATTTAGGTTAAAGCAGTTGAATTATGTTAAATGCTGCTCTTACACCACATTACATTGAACACTGTTTGGATGCATGTTGAAAGACACGCTTTTTTGTAAAACTCAATATAGGAGCTGTGTCTACAATTAAAAGTGAAACATTTGGCATGTTTGTTAATTCTAGTTTCATTTAATAACCTCTATGGCACGTAAGTTTAAGCTATTTTTTAAGTTAATGGGGAAAATTTGAGACATGATACCAATACTTTAGGATTTTGGTCTTGGTGTTTATATGAAATTCTGAGGCCCTGATTTAAATCTTTTCATTTTATTGTGATTTTCCTTTTAGGTGTATTGCGCTAAGTGAAACTTGTCGAATAAATCTTCCTTTTAAAAACTGAAAAAAAAAATCAATTAAGTCCATCTTGTTTAATGTGTTATTTAAAGCTTGTGTGTCCTTAGTTATTTTCATTTCGGATGATCTGTCCATTGGTGAAAGTGGGGTGTTAAGCATTTTCTTAATTGTTTTGGGTTTGTTTTTGTAGTTCTTTTCCTTCTCTTTTGTTTCCTGCCTAGAGAAGTTCCTTTAGCATTTGTTGTAAAGCTGGTTTGGTGCTGAATTCTGTCAGCTTTGCTTGTCTGCAAGGGTTTTAATTTCTCATCTGAATGAGATCCTTACTGGGTAGAGTAATCTTGGTTGTAGGTCTTTCCCTTTCATCACCTAAATTTGTCCTGCCACTCCCTTCTGGCTTGCAGAGTTTCTGCTGAAAGATCAGCTTTTAACCTTATGGGGATTCCCTTGTATGTTATTTGTTGTTTTTCCCTTGCTGCTTTTAATATTTTTTCTTTGTATTTAATTTTTGATAGTTTGATTAATATGTGTCTTGGCGTGTTTCTCCCTGGATTTTTTCTGTATGGGACCCTCTGCGCTTTCTGGACTTGATTGACTATTTCCTTTCCCATATTAGGGAAGTTTTCAACCATAATCTCTTCAAATATTTTTCAGTCCCTTTCTTTTTCTCTTCTTCTGGGACCCCTATAATTCGAATGTTGGTGCGTTTGATGTTGTCCCAGAGGTCTC
>NC_041217.1:44622154-44645683 GCF_002837175.3 Physeter macrocephalus
TCTTGTTTACTCTTGAGTTCTTCTAGGTCCTTGTTAAACGTTTCTTGTATTTTCTCCATTCTATTTCCAACATTTTGGATCATCTTTACTATCATTCCTGTGAATTCTTTTTCAGGTAGACTGCCTATTTCCTCTTTATTTGTTTGGGCTGGTGGGTTTTTACTTTGCTCCTTCATCTGCTGTGCATTTCTCTGTCTTCTCATTTTGCTTAACTTACTGTGTTTGGGGTCTCCTTTTCACAGTTTGCACATTTGTATTTCCCATTGTTTTTGGTGTCTGCCCCCAGTGGGTAAGGTTGGTTCAATGTGTTGTGTAGGCTTCCTGGTGGAGGGGACTAGTACCTGTGTTCTGGTGGATGAGGCTGGATCTTGTCTTTCTGGTGGGCAAGACCACATCCAGTCATGTGTTTTGGGGTGTCTGTGACCTTATTATGATTTTAGGCAGCCTCTCTGCTAATGGGTGGGATTGTGTTCCTGTCTTGCTAGTTATTTGGCATGGGGTGTCCAGCACTGGAGCTTGCTAATCGTTGAGTGGAGCTGGGTCTTAGCACTGAGAAGGAGACCTCAGGGAGAGCTCTTGCCAATTGATATTTTGTGGGGCCAGGAGTTCTCTGGTGGTCCAATGTCCTGAACTCGGCTCTCCCACCTTAGAGGCTCAGGCCTGACACCCAGCTGGAGCCCCAAGACCCTGTCATTCCCATGGTGAATGTCAAGACCACTAATCTTCTCCCCGCCAACAATGCCAGAATGTCAGCAGCCAGTTTGATCTTCCAGTCAAGAGATTGAAGGGGTCATCTCACTATTGCTGCCTCTCCAACAGGCTCAAGGATTCTCTTCTAAACACTTTGAAGAAGCAGTGCTGTAGTCCAATGGGTTGGCAGGGGGGCAGCGAAGCTCCCCCCAAGAGATCTTGAGAGAACTGCAGTAATTTCCACCTGTTCCTCATCCTCCACCAGTGCTATGGTGCTGCCATAATACTTCCATACAAAGGCCCTGAGTTTCTCTTTTTGAATTATGGCTTCCTCTGGGTATATGCCCAGTAGTGGGATTGCTGGGTCATATGGTAGTTCTATTTTTAGTTTTTTAAGGAACCTCCATACTGTTTTCCATAGTGGTTGTATCAATTTACATTCCCACCAACAGTGTAGGAGGGTCCCCTTTTCACCACACCCTTTCCAGCATTTGTTGTTTCTAGCTTTTTTGATAATGGTCATTCTGACTTGAGTGAGGTGATACCTCATTGTAGTTTTGATGCATTTCTCTAATAATTAGTGATGTTGAGCATCTTTTTATGTGCCTCTTGGCCATCTACATGTCTTGCTTGGTGAAATGCCTATTTAGGTCTTCTGTGCATTTTTACCTGGATTGTTTGTTTTTTTGATGTTGAGCTCCATGAGCTGTTTGTGTATTTTGGAGATTAATCCTTTGTCTGTTGTTTCATTTGCAAATATAGCCTCCCATTCTGAGGGTTATCTTTTCATCTTGTTTATGGTTTCCTTTGCTGTGCAAAACCTTTTAAGTTTCATTAAGGCCCATTTGTTTATTTTTGTTTTTATTTCTGTTACTCTAGGAGGTGGGTCAAAAAATATCTTTCTGTGGCTTATGTCAGAGAGTGTTTTTCCTGTTTTCCTCTAAAAGTTTTATAGTGTCTGGTCTTATATTTAAGTCTTTAATCCATTTGGAGTTTATTTTTGTGTATGGTGTTGGGTCATGTTCTAATTTCATTCTTTTACATGTAGCTGTGCAGTTTTCCCAGCATCACTTATTGAAGAGGCTGTCTTTTCTCCATTGTATGTTCTTGCCTTCTTTGTTATAAATTAGGTGCCCATATGTGCGTGGGTTTATCTCTGGGCATTCTATCCTGTATGATTGATCTGTATTTCTGTTTTTGTGCCAGTACCTTACTGTCTTGATTACTGTAGCTTTGTGGTATAGTTTGAAGTCAAGGAGCCTGATTCCTCCAACTTCGTTTTTCTTTCTCAAGATTGCTTTAGTTATTCGGGGGTCTTTGTAAGATTTTTTTGTCCTAAATCTGTGAAGAATGCCATTGGTAGTTTGATAGGGATTGCATTGAATCTGTAGATTGCTTTGGGAAGTATCATTATTTTCACAAAATTGATTCTTCCAGTCCGAGAACATGGTATATTTCTCCATCTGTTTATGTCATCTTTTATTTCTTTTATAAAAAAATAAATTTATTTATTTATTTATTTATTTTTGGCTGTGTTGGGTCTTCATTGCTGCACGCAGGCTTTCTCTAGTTGCGGCGAGCAGGGGCTACTCTTTGTTGCGGTGCATGGGCTTCTCATTGCGGTGGCTTCTCTTGTTGTGGAGCACAGGCTCTAGGCACATGAGCTTCAGTAGTTGCGGTGCGCGGGCTCAGTAGTTTTGGCTCATGGGCTCTAGAGCTCAGGTTCAGTAGTTGTGGCACACGGACTTAGTTGCTCTGTGATATTTGGGATCTTCCCAGACCACGGCTCGAACCCATGTCCCCTGCATTGACAGGCGGATTCTTAACCACTGCGCCACCAGAGAAGTCCTCTTTGATTTCTTTCATAAGTGTTTTATAGTTTTCTGAGTACAAGTCTTTCACCTCCTTAGGTAGGTTTATTCCTAGGTATTTCATTCTTTTTGTTGCAGTGGTAAATGGGAGTGTTTCCTTAATTTCTCTTTCTGATTTTTCATTGTTTGTGCATAGGAATGCCAGAGATTTCTGTGCCTTAATGCAACCTTGCCAAATTCATTGATTAGTTCTAGTCATTTTTTGGTGGCATCTTTAGGAATTTCTGTGTACTGTATCATGTCATCGGCAAATAGTGACAGCTTTACTTCTTCTTTTTCAATTTGTATTCCTTTTATTTCTTTTTCTTCTCTGATTGCTATGGCTAGGACCTCCAAAACTATGTTGAATAAGAGTGGTGAGAGTGGGGACTTCCCTGGTGGCACAGTGGTTAAGAATCCGCCTGCCAATGCAGGGGACATGGGTTCAAACCCTGGTCTGGGAAGATCCCGCATTCCAGGGACAACTAAGCCCTTGTGCCACAACTACTGAGCCTGTGCTCTTCAGCCACAACTACTGAGCCCACATGCCACAACTACCAAAGCCCATGCCCCTAGAGCCTGTGCTCTGCAACAAGATAAGCCACCACAATGAGAAGCCTGTGCACCACAACAAACAGTAGCCTCTGCTTGCCGCAACTAGAGAAAGCCTGCATGCAGCAACAAAGACCTAGTGCAGCCAAAAATAAAAATAAATAAATTTACTAAAAACAAAAAATGTGTGGTGAGAGTGGACATCCTTGTCTTGTTCCTGATCCTAGCGGAAATGCTTTCAGTTTTTCACCACTGAGTATGATGCTTGCTGTGGGTTTGTCATATACGGCCTTTATTATGTTGAGGAGGTTCCCTCTATGCCCATTTTCCGGAGAATTTTTAACAAAAAGCAGTGTTGAGTTTTGGCAAAACTTTTTCTGCATGTATTGAGATGATCATATGTTTTTTATTCCTTAATTTGTTGATGTGGTGTATCACATTGATTGATTTGCGTATATTGAAGAATCCTTGCATCCCTGGGATAAATCCCACTTGATCATGGTGTATGATCCTTTTAATATGCTTTTGGATTCTGTTGCTAGTATTTTGTTCAGGATTTTTGCATCTATGTCCATCAGTGATATTGGTGTATAATTTTCTTTTTTTGTGATATCTTTCTCTGGTTTTGGTATCAGGGTGATGGTGGCTTCGTAGAATGAATTTGGGAGTGTTTCTCCCTCTGAAATTTTTTGGAAAAGTTTGAGAAGGATGGGTATTAGCTCTTCTCTAAATGTTTGATAGAATTCACCTGTGAAGCCATCTGGTTCTGGACTTTTGTTGGTTGGAAGATTTTTAATTACAGTTTCAATTTCATTACTTGTGATAGGTCTGTTTATATTTTCTAATTCTTCCTGGTTCAGTATTGGAAAATTGTACCTTTCCAAGAATTCGTTCATTTCTTCGTGGTTGTCCATTTTATTGGCATATAGGTGTTTGCAGTAGTCTCTTATAATCCTTTGTATTTCTACAGTGTAAGTTGTGCTTCCTCCTTTTTCATTTTTAATTTTATTGATTTGCGTCCTCTCTTTTTTTTTTCTTGATGAGTCTGGCTAAGGGTTTATTAATTTTGTTTATCTTTGCAAAGAACCAGCTTTTAGTTTTATTGAGCTTTGCTACTGTTTTCTTAGTTTCTATTTCATTTATTTCTGCTCTGATCTTTATGATTTCTTTCCTTCTCTTGACTTTGGGTTTTCTTTGTTATTCTTTCTCTAGTTGTTTTAAGTGTAGTGTTAGATTGTTTATTTGAGATTTTTTTTGTTTCTTGAGGTGAGATTGAATTGCTATAGACTTCCCTCTTAGAACTGCTTTTGCTGTGTCCCGTAAGTTTTGGGTCATCGTGTTTTTGTTGTCATTTGTTTCTATGTATTTTTCTTTGATTTCTTCAGTGATCTCTTGGTTATTTACTAGTGCACTGTTTAGCTTCCATCTATTTGTGTTTTTTTTTTTTTTTTTTTTTTTTTGTGGTACGCGGGCCTCTCACTGCTGTGGCCTCTCCCGTTGCGGATCACAGGCTCCGGACACGCAGGCTCAGCGGCCATGGCTCACGGGCCCAGCCACTCCGCGGCATGTGGGATCCTCCTGGACCGGGGCACGAACCCGTGTCTCCTGCATCGGCAGGCGGACTCTCAACCACTGCGCCACCAGGGAAGCCCTATTTGTGTTTTTAATAGTTTTTTTTCTGTAATTGATTTCCAATCTCATAGTGTTATGGTCAGAAAATTTCAATTTTCTCAGATTTTTCAAGTCTTGATTTGTGACCCAAGATATGATCTATCCTGGAGAATGTTCCATGTGCACTTGAGAAGAAAGTGTATTCTGCCACTTTTGGGTGGAGTGGTCTACAAATATCAATTAGATTTATCTGGTCTATTGTGTCCTTTAAAGCTTGTGTTTCCTTATTTATTTTCTGTTTGGATGATCTGTCCATTGGTGTAAGTGGGGTGTTAAAGTCCCCTACTATTATTGTGTTACTGTCGATTTCTCCTTTCCTGGTTGTTAGCATTTGCCTTATGTATTGAGGTGCTCCTCTGCTGGGTGCATAAACATTTATAACTGTTATATCTTCTTCTTGGATTGATCCTTTGATCATTATGTAGTGCCCCTTCTTATCTCTTGTAACAGTCTTTATTTTAAAGTCTATTTTATCTGATATGAGTATTGCTACCCCAGCTTTCTTTTGATTTCCATTTGCATGGAATATCTTTTTCCACCCCTTCACTTTCAGTCTATATGTGTCCCTAGGTCTGAAGTGGGTCTCTTGTAGACAGCGTATATACGGGTCTTGTTTTTGTATCCATTCAGCCAGTCTGAGTCTTTTGGTTGGGGCATTTAATCGATTTCCATTCAAGGTTATTATCGATATGTATGTTCCTGTTACCATTTTCTTAATCATTCTAGGTTTGCTTTTGTGGGTCTTTTTCTTCTCTTGTGTTTCCCACTTAAAGAAGTTTCTTTAGCATTTGTTGTAAAGCTGGTTTGGTGGTGCTGAATTCTCTTATCTTTTGCTTGTCTGAAAAGCTTTTGATTTCTCCATTGAATCTGAATGAGATCCTTGCTGGGTAGAGTAATCTTGGTTGTAGGTTTTTCCCTTTCATCACTTTAAGTATATCCTGGGACTCCTTTCTGGTCTGCAGAGTTTCCGCTGAGAAATCAGCTGATAATCTTATGGGGATTCCTTTGGATGTTATTTTTTGTTTTTCCTTTGCTGCTTTTAATATTTTTTCTTTGAATTTAATTTTTGTTAGTTTGATTAATATGTGTCTTGGTGTGTTTTTCCTAGGGTTTATCCTGTATGGGACTCTCTGCTTCCTGAATTTGGGTTACTATTTCCTTTCCCATGTGAGGGACGTTTTCAACTATAACCTCTTCAAATATTTTCTCAGACCCTTTCTTTTCCTCTTCTTCTTCTAGGACCCCTATAATTTGAATGTTGGTGCATTTAGTGTTGTCCCAGAGGTCTCTGAGATTGTCTTCAATTCTTTTCATTCTTTTTTCTTTATTCTGCTCCTTGGCAGTTATTTGCACCATTTTGTCTTCCAGCTCACTTATTCGTTCTTCTGCCTCAGTTATTCCGTTATTGATTCCTTCTAGTGTATTTTTCATTTCAGTTATTGTGTTTTTCATCTCTGTTTGTTTGTTTCTTCGTTCTTCTAGATCTTGTTAAATATTTCTTGTATTTTCTCAGTCCATGCCTCCATTCTATTTCCGAGATTCTGGATCATCTTTACTATCATTACTCTGAATACTTTTTCAGGTAGAGTGCCTATTTCCTCTTCATTTATTTGGTCTTGTAGGTTTTTACCTTGCTCCTCATCTGTGACATATTGTTTTGCCATCCCTTTTTTTTTTTTGAGTGGGATTATTTTCCTGTTTTACTTGTTGCTTGGCCTGAGGCTTCCAACGCTGGAGTTTGTAGGCTATTGTGTAGAGCTGGGTCTTGGTGCTGAAAAGAGGAACTCTGTGAGACCTCAGTCCGATGAATATTTCCTGGGGTCTGAGGTTCTCTGTTTATCCAGTGGTTCAGACTCAGAGCTCCCACCACAGGAGTTTCTGCCTGACCCCAGGCTCGTGAAGCAAGATCCTGCAAGCCACATGAGGTGGCAAAAAAAAAAAAGAGGCGAGAGAAGAGTAACAAAATAAAAAATAAAATTAGACCAGGAAACTAACAGATATGTTAGAAAGAATGTAAAAATAAAGATATACATGAATCAACAACTGGAAGGTATATCAGTACAACAATAGTAAAAAATTGGAAGAGGGAAAAGAAAGAAAAAACAAAAAAAAGAGAACGGGGGAAGGCCTTGGCTGTGGAGAGTGGGGCCTAAGCAAGGGTGAGGTTTGGGCGGTGGGTGGGGCCTATGCTTAGGACCCACAGGGCTCGAAAAGGCCCTGGGGGCTGTGGTGGGTAGGCCTTAGGCTCAAGGAACAGAAGGGACCCAGGTGTGCCCCCCACCCCTGGTCTCAGAAGGCAGGGCACCTCACCTGGGAGCTCAGCAGGCTACCTGGGCCTGAGTGGGTGGAGCAGTCGCCCTCTGCTCCTCTCCCACCCCTCCTGGAGGGCCCCTCCCGCCTGCCTCTCCTGATGTCTGCCAATCTTTTTGACAACTGCTTTTTAACTCAAAAATCTATACATTGGGACAGATCTTTTCCCTGAGCAGCAGATTCATATACCCAGTTGCCTACTTGAATGATTTCTAGGTTCTTCAAATCAAAATGTCCCCAACTGAACTATCCCCCTAACCTGATCCTTCTCTAATATCTCCCCTCTCAGCAGCAGCATGACTATCCACCCAATAGCCCCTGCTAGAAACTATTAGTCAGTCTTAACTCCTCCTCTCCCTTTTCTGCACTGTCTAATCATTCATTATGTCCTATTTTTAAAAATTATTTATTTATTTATTTATTTATTTATGTCTGCGTTGGTGGGGCTGCTCTTTGTTGCGGTGCACTGGCTTCTCACTGCGGTAGCTTTTCTTGTTGCAGAGCATGGGCTCTAGGTGCTCAGGCTTCAGTAGTTGTGGCACGCGGGCTCAGTAGTTTTGGCTCGTGGGCTCTTGAGAGCAGGCTCAGTAGTTGTGGAGCATGGGCTTAGTTGCTCCACGGCATGTGGGATCTTCCTGGACCAGGGCTCGAACCTGTGTCCCCCGGATTGGCTGGTGGATTTGTAACCACTGCACCACCAGGGAAGTCCCACAATATCCTATTGGTTGTCTCCTAAATGTCTTTTTTTGGTAAATATTTTGAATCTACCCACTTACCTATGCTACAGTACAATCCATTATCTACATACAAGAAATTTTTTCCTGAATTTTTTCAAATCATATTTTCTCAAATCTGATCATCTATTTCCTGTTAAACTTTTCTATAATATTTTGACTTACCTTTAGGATAAAAGCCAGCCCCCTTAGCATGGTTTACAGTCATTATCCAGGCCCAGACTATCTTTCTAGCCTGATCTCCAAGTTCCAGCTACAGTGAACTTTTCTTTTTCTTTTTAGGTCACACTGCACAGCTTGTGGGATCTTAGTTCCCTGACCAGGGATTGAACCCATGGCCTTGGCAGTGAAAGCGCAGCGTCTTAACCACTAGACCACCAGGGAATTCCCAAACATATTTCTATTCTTCAAATGTCCTGTATTGCTTCTGAGGCTTATAAGAGCTCTTCAGTTTGTCTAGAACACTCTCTCCCCTCCTTTTGTTTGCCTGGCTAATTCTTAGCAACCGTTTAGGTCTCAGTTAAGAATTTCATTTCTGGTTTATCCTCTTTGACCTCTAAGATAGGCTTGTTCTCTCTAGTATATGCTTCATAGCACACATTGATAATTATTATTATTTGTTGAATTTTCTTTATTTCCCACTAACTCCTGGACAATAGTTTTGTTCACTGTTGCATTTCCAACGCTTATCACATAGTAATAGCTCAATAAATACTTGTTAAATGAATGAATGAATGAATGATGTTTAATGGGCTTTAATGTCCACTGCCCATATTTTATAGCACAACTTCTTCATTTGGAGCTCTTATTTTGATTTCTTTCTTAATTAGTTGAATACATACTTAAGATTTCCTTAAAGAAGCGAACATGAATGGTATGCTTATTCTGAAGTCTCTCATTTTTTTCTTGCCGTTACACATGAACACATTGGCTCACACTTGGTTCATACTTACACAATAGCTTGGATTTCAAATTGTATCCCTGCAAATTTGTTACAAAGTCTGTTACAGTGGAAGCTCTAAATGAGGACTACCAGATTTTTGGTCATTTATAAGTAATCTGTTTTAGTCTGCCTAATGCCTATAAAATCCTTGTTATCTAATTTTTTTCCCAAGGTATGTCTAGATGTGAGTCTTCTTCCATTAATTTCATTAATTTATTTTTAAGTCTTCTGTTAGGTCTGGACATTTTTATTCAATTTGTCTTTGATTTACTATTACTTCTGTCCAAATTCTTTTGGGTTACTCTTCAGACATACTCATAATTCTCAGTATGGGTTTTATCTCATCTTCTCTTCTTTTGTCCTTCTGAATATGTTTTGGACAGGCCATAACTTCTTGCTTTCTTATTGAGGGTGTCAAACAGTTTTCTAAATGAAAATCACTTTCAGAGATAAGTAAAACTCTGAATCTTCTGGACTATGTTCATTTTCCTTTTACTGTATTATTATTATTATTATTATTATTTTTTTTTTTTTTTGCGGTACGCGGGCCTCTCACTGTTGTGGCCTCTCCCATTGCGGAGCACAGGCTCTGGACACGCAGGCTCAGCGGCCATGGCTTACGGGCCCAGCCGCTCCGTGACATGTGGGATCCTCCTGGAACGGGGCACGAACCCGTGTCCCCTGCATCGGCAGGCGGCCTCCCAACCACTGCACCACCAGGGAAGCCCTCTGTATTATTTTTTATATCTCTCTTGGCTGAGAAAAGGGCTTGGGTATCTGATATGGACTAGGGTTCCCAGGATTTGAGGCAAGTTGTATGCCAGTAGGCAGGGCTGGCCACTAGCTGTGGGTAGGGAGCAAAAGGTGACCCAAGTCTAAGAGCTTTGCAGTCTTGAAAAGCAGACAATAATCTGAAACATGAAATCTGTGGGGTAAGGTGAACCAAGAACTGGATCTTTTTCAAAGATTGTCAGGCAAGATTGACCTTAGTTAGTAGGTGCTGGAGACAAAACCAGGAATGCTAACCTGAGGGAATAAAACACACGAACATGTGATAGCTTTTCATAGTGCTAGATTTGGTGGAAATTATTAAGACCTTAAGTCAGTTTGGACAGTTTTCTCCGCTCTTTGTTTTCTCATCTACAAGTAGTATACTCTCTCTTCATATGCCCAGGAGGAAGTATGGATTTCCTTTGGCTCTACTCTTAGATCTTTAGCTAGAGGCCAGATTAGTATGCCCATGTCCAGGGTAGCCCCAGTGTTTCTTCTTACCTTGCTCTGCTATACTTCGATGAGACACTGTAGTCCTAATGTTACTGCCTGAGGGATAGGAACTAACTGATTCTCTGACAAAACAAACCAATGGAATTCATGATCTGCTATCAGCTCAGAAAACACTGTGACCAGCACTCTGTCTGTAGACTTTGTTCATAGGGACAAATCTGCCAGGCCGCAATTGACCACTACCTGCTTCTCCATTCCCACTCCACCCTTTCCCAATGAACTTTGGAAGTCGCAGTCTTCAGAAATACACAGAAAGATGCTAGCCTCTAACAGTACTATAACCAAAAAGCATGATTTGGGATTTTGTAGGGAAAAGAGGGCTGATTGCTCAGTTTGCATTTCTGTATGGATCCTGGCTTTCTGAGTCACCAAGCCAACACTGGGGGAAGGATGCTCAGACATCCTACCTTCTTTCAGAGGGTTGGATCTGCTCTGACTCATGAAGCAGACTATGGGTGGGCCACCAAATGTTTTTCTGAATTCAACTCCATTGGCCTCATAAATCAGGATAATTCCTCTTGGCAATGAGCAACCTGTCAGTCTTCATGTTCTGCACTGGTATACATTTTATCATTTTTCTTTGCCTTTTAATGTAGGCAGCAGTTGGGAGAGGCTGAGTCAGGGGCTGCCAAATAACACTTAAAACTAGAAATGTCTCATTGATTTTTATTACAGTTGCATCAGTCTGTTCTCATTCCATCGAGCCTCTGATTGCAGGATTTCCCAGGGCACAGTCTTTGGCTGGCTGTTCAGTCTGCATTCTCCTTCAGAGGATTAATCCTCTCTTACACCTTTACATCTGATACCTGATGACTCTCAAACTGCTGCCTCTAGTCCTGTCTTCTCATCTAACTTGTGATTCTTTATTTTCTGATTAAAAGACATTTCTACTTGTCCACTTCACAAAATTCTTATGTCCCTGAAGGATGTACTTCTACCCTAATTATTAAAACTGCTGAGCTAGCAGAACCCAAAGTCATGGTGACAGGAAAGAAACACTTTGTGAAAGGGTCATTGGTTAAACTGTGGGCGGCATAACCACCATTTCTACTATTTTGGTTCCTGGAGAGGAGAAAGGACATTACACACACACACACACGTGTGTGTGTGTGTGTGTGTGTGTGTGTGTCTATCTATCTATCTATCTATCTATCTATCTATCTATTTTGCCACACTGCGCGGCTTGTGGGATCTTAGTTCCCCAACCAGGGTTCAAATCCAAGCCCTTGGCAGTGAAAGCACGGCATCCTAACCATTGGACTACCAGGGAATTCCCAGGGCATCATATATTAATCAGAGGTTTAGAGAATTTATTTCATCCTGCAGGACCACACCATCTTCACATCTCAATATAGCATGATCCCCCAGTTGGCAATGTAACTGAGTTTTGTTGTTGTTGGTTTTTTTTGTGGTACGTGGGCACCTCACTGTTGTGGCCTCTCCCGTTGCGGAGCACAGACTCCGGAAGCACAGGCTCAGTGGCCATGGCTCACGGGCCCAGCCGCTCCGCGGCATGTGGGATCTTCCCGGACCGGGGCATGAACCCGTGTCTCCTGCATCGGCAGGCGGACTCGCAACCACTGCGCCACCAGGGAAGCCCGTAACTGAGTTTTTAATAGCCATGTCACTGTTCTATAAGATCAGTACCAACTGCTTCTGAGTGATGGGATGCAAGACAAGACCTGTAAATCCAATGGATATCATACTATTGACTTACAGAGCTCTTTTGTCTGCAGCAGTGTTATATGGAAAATTCATATCATATAAAATGTTTTTAGTTGCACGGAGCAGCGTATCCACTAAGTTATAGTTCTTGAAGTTTTTCTCACAGGGAGATACTTCTTTCACACTGCTCTTCAGGGTTCACCTAAATGGAGCTGAATATCACAGAAGTCCTTTTAGGGCAAGAGCTACCATATTGTACAGAGCTTTCTATAAACTTTGTTAGATTTTTTTTTTCCCCTCTGCAGGCAAGTGATCAGAAGCAAATAACCATGAGGCCACAGAAGTGGGATGTGGGAGGTATGGCAGTGAAATCAGAAACATCATGCTGGGAGTGTGAACCACCTATTCGTATAACTTCCTCGTGACTTTGGGACCTGCTTGGCTATAGTTCTGTCTACATTGTTTCCACTTGATGATGGTGTGCTGATGCTTGACTTTATGTCTAGTTAGATAATATTAAGTTTATGATGAATACAGGTATCTCATGGGCATGCATTCAGTACCCACCAGGGATCAATATCTACTAAGGCTCCGTATAGCAAGCCACAGGCTGTTTCTTTAAAAAGTGACATATATATGTATATACATATATATATTTATTATATTTTATACAATATATTATATATTTATAATATATAATTTTTAATAAGAGAGCATAGATTTGTTTTGCTTTAAAGCCCTGGTATGATTCTCCTAACAAACTTTGGCACATTCTCTATATAACATAATCAAATGCACTTTGAGCACCACTGGCACAGAACTACTTGCACTTTGGCTTCAATAAGTTGGGATATTTCCTCTAAAATGAACATCAGGTTGCTACTCTACCTACCACTAAGAAAGAGACACAGCGCTTGGTGAGCCCCCTCGGATTTTAGAGGCAACATATGCCTCGTGAGTATGTTGCTCTGACCCATTTTCAGGTTAACGCAAAAGGTTCTCAGCTTTGAGAGGGCTTCAAAGCAAGAGGAGTTTCTCTAGCTGATCAAGGCAGGTCCGGGAGCTGTATGGAGATGATGGAAAGTTCTAATAGGGGAATCAAAATGGAGGCATCCTATATTTTGGGAGAAAAACTACACTCTTTTTGGCAAGTAGCTACTCTATTTTTGATAAGTAACTCTTGTTTTGATACTGGTCTCTTATAGAGACTGAATATCTGACCATAAGATACCAGGGGGCCATGAATTCTGAGGAGCCCTCCATAAACCAAGCCATAAAGTCTGATGTTCCCAGCAGCATTCCATCATCAAGAGAAAGTGGTTTATGTATGGCCATGAATAAGCAAAGTACAAGTAAGTGACATTTACAGCATTTTCTGCTGCTTTTTCCTTAGCCCATACCTAGGGCTAGGGCTTCATGTTGAATTCTCTATGATCATTCACTGAGGAGAAAAAAAAATCCCATCCTGGCTTACATATATTCAGGTTTTACAACCAGAAGGCTTACAGTTCTGTTCAGCCAGAAGAACAGATCAGAGGCTTAATTTTGAACAAATTGAGTTTGAGACATGTATTATTCATATAAGTGGTGATGTCTTCAGTTGGATACATGAGTCTGGATGTTAGGGAGTAGGGTCAGGCTACAGCTCCATTTAGAGGTGATCCTGAAAGGCAGTGGAAGAGAGAACCCCTCCTACCCCCATCAATTAAATTTGAATCAGGTCATTGCATTGTTCACTTTGCTTAGAAAAAGAGGTGACAGGTAAATATGTACACTGATTCATGGACAATAACTAATAGTTTTGATGAACGGTCAGAGAGTTGGAAGTAAAATAATTGAAGAGTGGCTTACAAAGAGTTTTAGAAAAGCAGTATGAGGGTGCATTTCTCAGAATGGGCCTGGAATGTTAGAATATTTATGTCCCCTGAGAATGCTCACTGAAGATGCCCACTTCAGAGGAAGATCTCAATAATCAGGTAGACAAAATGTCCAATACTATAGATGAAACTCAGCCTCTTTTCCCATCCAACCAAGTATTTTCTGAGTGAGCTCATAAACACCTAGATTCAGTAATTGTCAACATTGTGTTACATTTGCTTTATTTCTCTTTCAGTTGCACTATTCATATACACATACACACACTTTTTTGGTTTTTTTTTTTACTGTTCCTTTGAGGGTTAGTTGGAGACATCAGAACACTTCCTTCCTAAATAATTCAACATGCATCAGTTATGATACATACACTATGTAACCACAATGCAATTGTCACACTCAGGATAATTCACATTGGTGTATATATCCAGTCTATTTTTAAATTTCCTCAATTGTCCCAATAATGTTTTTATAGCTGTTTTAAAAAATTTGAAACAGCAGCCAATCTACGAATATGCATCGCACTTAGTAGTCATGTCTTTTAACATTTTGAAGTCTAGAACAGTTCCCCAGCTTCCTTGTTTTTACTTTATACCATTGATAGTTTTAAAGAGTCCATGCCAGTTGTTGATAAATATCTTCTAAATGAATGCATAATAGTCTCCTCAAAATGTTTTTGCTTCCTGTACCTACAGCTCTGAGCTCTGATTATTTATTAGTCTGAGAAAGCAAGAGAAGAATGCTTCTACCAGGGAATTCAACAGTAAATTAATCAAATTTGAAACTCAGACGCTTATCTGGTCATTTCAGGTCACTTTTAACACTGGTCCAATTGACAAAAAAAAAAAAGGGGGGAATTATGATGGCTTATTGATGTAATTGATTTGGGATATCGGGGAAAAAAGGATTGCTACTCCAAAATGGGGGCAGGAGTAGTATACATGAAGACCAGGTGATCATTTGGAGCTCCTTCTGTTATTGACATATCCAGAGGTATAAAGTAATGGAAGACTACAGCAAATTATACAGGCAGGACCACCAATGGTTCAGATCTTTCAGGTATGAAGGATGAGTATCTGGTGAATATCTGGCTAAAGGCAATGAGAATGTGCAGTCTTCCTTTAAGAAGGAAGTTCATAAATATCTCCTATGCTCTCATGACCATTTTCAGGAAGAAGAACTGTAGCATAGATCTGTATTTTCTCCCCTGCTGTGTCACATCAGAGAAAGAGTCAAAGGTTTCATAATGACTTTTAAAAAAAAATTAATTAATTAATTTATTTTTGCCTGTGTTGGGTCTTCATTGCTGTGCACAGGCTTCCTCTAGTTGCGGCGAGTGGGGGGCTACTCTTCGTTGTGGTGCAAGGGTTTCTCACTGCGGTGGCTTCTCTTGTTGCAGAGCACGGGCTCTAGGTGCGCAGGCTTCGGTAGTTGTGGCTCGTGGGCTCTAGAGCGCAGGCTCAATAGTTCTGGTGCATGGGCTTAGTTGCTCCACAACATGTGGAATCTTCCCAGACCAGGGTTTGAACCCGTGTCTCTTGCATTGGCAGGTGGATTCTTAACCACTGCGCCCCAGGGAAGTCCTTCATAATGACTTTTTGACTACATCATCTGTCTCCTTCTGATCTCATATTCTATAACTCTCACCATCACCTGTTTTCTTCCTCAGGGCTTCAGTGCTTGCTGTTCCCCTTGTCTCAATTTTTCTTCCCCACATACCTGCATAACTCATATCTTATCTCATCATCTCTTTTAGGTCTTTATTCAATGTCAACTTCTCAGCAAGGCGATCTTTGGTTACCCTGTCTAAATCTGCAACTCTATTGCTCTTCCATATATTTCCTTCCCCCACCCATTTTATTTTTCTTCTCATCACTATCTGAACGATATTTATTGCCTGTCACTCCTAATAGAAAGTTTTTTCACAGCTGTAACTCCAGTGTATAGAAGAGTGCACATGGTAAGTATTCAATAAACAATTGTTGGGACTTCTCTGATGGTCCAGTGGTTAAGACTTCACCTTCCAATGCAGGAGGTGCAGGTTTGATCCCTGGTTCGGGAGCTAAGATCCCACATGCCTCGGGGCCAAAAAACCAAAACATGAAACAGAAGCAATATTGTAACAAATTCAATAAAGACTTTAAAAATGGTCCACATCAAAAAAAAAACTTTTTAAAAAAATGAACAATTGTGGAGTTAAGTAATAAAGTATGTATTTATCTCTTTAAATTATTTAAAAATATTTTCTATTTCCCCACTATTTTATATTGGATGTGTAGTTGGTGTCTGTCTTTATAAGTTAGTCTAGAGGTTTCAGAATATTGTGATGGGATAATGATAGGATTAAAGGAACAATAGACATTACTCAGGAACTGTGGACTTGAAGTTGGATGAACTAATTCAATGGTTGGTAAACTTTTTCTGTAAGTGGTCAGATAGGAAATATTTTTGGCTTTGTGAGACAATCTCTTGCCACTGTTCAACTTTGACATTGCAGAACATAAGCAGCCATAGATTATGTGTAACAAATGGGAATGGCTGTGTTCCAATACAACTTTACTTACAAGAACAGCTTAGAAAAAATTGTTTACCACCCCCTGCACCAACTGATGATGTCCCCATTTTGGGGAGATGGAGAACATGTTTTCAGTTGTTGAAGGATATATTGCAGTATACTGAGCAGAAGTAGTTAGTGGTATAAGAACAGGAAGAAGTATGTTTGCGTCTGTTGGGCAGTTACAAGAGTGAATTGCAGTGATATTTGCCTTTTTCTTTTTGGCTGCCTAGTGTTTGAAGCTCTTTTGTATATATACAGGGCTTCTATCTTATATTAGAGAAGCTGACTATTCCAGATACTTGCTCTTCCAGCACCCTTTGCATTTATGGCACTCTCCTAGAACATTTAGCAGGTGCTAGTGGTAATGAGACTTTGAGAAACTCAGGGGAAATTGCTGAAAGATCAACTCCCTGGAGCAGAGTGGTAGAATTGTCTTTTGGTGACGCAGTGTCTGGTGTTAATGGTATTGGTGGTGCAGGTTGTTGCAAATATTGCTTTGTGTAAGCAGGAATAGTGCCCTCACTGTACCAATCCGAGTTGTTGTTATGAGCATCACTTAAGGCTAGGTATCCCAGTGTCTGGTTCTCCACTTCTCCAGTAGATTGTATAAGTTATCCAACATCTTTTCAATAAATTCCTTTTCTATTTGAATCAGCCAGAGTTGATTTCTATTGCCTAGAACTAGTAACTCAGATTAAAATACATTCTTTCTACATTTACCAAATAATCCTTTGACACAGTCATGAAGCTCTTTTGATAAATATCAGCTAGATTAAGTAATTTTCCCTTGGGTTTTTCATTTCAATTAAGGTATTCTTTAGTTTCTAAAAGATCTAGTTGGTTTTCTTAATCTGCCTTAAAAAATAATATCTTATGGCCCTTTCCTACTATAGTTCCTTCCTGCATTTCTTTAAATAGCACTAGATTTATGGTATCTAGAGTTTATGAATAGGTCAACTCTGCTTCGCATCACTACTTTTCTTCAAAATGTCAACATGATAGCTCCAATTTAACTTGAGAGGTGCTATTTTAATTTGAGTACTTCCAAGATATTCTCATTACTTCACTACCAAGACACACACACACACACACACACACACACACACACAATCTGTCCTCTTATTAAACCAAATCTCTTCCAATACTTATTAAAAAATTCAGCTCCCTTTTTTCTAATTCCTTTTGTGCTTAATTTCTAAACTGCATAAATTATCAGGTTATTTTGTACTTCCACAATACTATTTGGGTAATATGGTCTTTTAAAGCAATGGTTTAATATATTGATTGATTGACTATATTGCCAGCTTTTGTACCCAAGGACAGTATACTCAAGGATCTACATAGAGGTTGCTCAAAAATTATTTGTTGATTGACTTTTTCTGCCATCCACTAGGTAGTTCCTCCCACTGAGGACTCTATTTATTTATTTATTTTTTGAGGACTCTATTTAATATTCAAAATAGTAACAGGAAGGAGGCCCTGAATGGGAAAGAAATGTTGTGACCTAGTTCTAAACATAAACTATTAGATCATCTAAATATCTAGGGGTCTTCCTGTGGTCTGAAGCAGGTTATTGCTACATTTGGCTCCTCAGAGCATAGAAATTTTCTCAAAGACCAGTAAAGGACTTCTAAATTCAGAGGGACTTTCCAGGCAGGGTGAAAGTGAGCAGGGAGATATGAGATAATCTAGTTTAAAAACCATTTGATAGCTTAAAATGCCTCTGACAGCTATTTGAGCAACAATGGCTATAGCATCTCTGATTTCAGGAAGCCCTGTTATTAATGCATGTATGAATGTTTAACCAAACTGTATGATCTCTGTCTCTTCTTTTTAAGCATGGTGACTCTTGTAGCTTACATGAGTAAGCATAGGGTTTTCTGGAGAACTCTCTGAGCATATGGGGGCTTTCTTCACTGTTTTCACTTCCCCTGTAAGTAGAGTGACCATATAGTTTATCTCCCAAATTGAGACAATTTTGATAATGAAGGGGACACTATTAATAATTACACTCAGACAACAGGCAAAAACTACCTCAGGCAAACTGGTTTGCATGGTCACATTATCTATCTCATCTCTTGCCAGTTTCATGCTATTCTAAGGCACAGTCCACTAAATGGGGTGTTGTTTACTTGTCTCTATGTGGAAAAACCTCCTTCTCACAGAGATTTAAGTTACTGGATAAATCTTCCATAACCCCACCGCCCCTGATAAAATGCCCCAAGCTTGAGCCATTTATTTTGTAGTAGCATTCTTGAGGTCTCACTTAGATATTGAATGTTGCTTGATGCCACATAAATCATGCTGGGAAGTTTGGGAGTGGTGGTGAAAGGGAGTGAGAATCTTTTGTTTCCATGCCAATAGTGCATGTACAGTCTACAGTTCAGATTGCCTTTTTTTATATTTCCACAGTATGAGTTGTAGACATGCTGGTTTCATTGGTTCAGGGACTGATTAAATTACTCATGGAACCTCTCCCCAGATCAGAATTCCTCTCCCCTTTCTTATTCAACATCATAATAGAAGTCCTAACAAGTGTAATAAGACAAGAAAAAGAATTAAAAGGTATACAGATTGGGAAGGAAAATAAAACCATATTTGTTCACAGATGACATGATTGTTTATGTACAAAATCCCAAAGAATCAACAACAAAAAAATGCTTCTGAAACTAGTAAGCAACTATAGCAAGGTTGCAGGATACAGGGTTAATATACAAAAGCCAATTGTTTTCCTACATATCAAGGAATAATTGGATTTTGAACTTAAAAGCAAAACATCATTTATTTTGGCACAAATTGAGGGAGCGGGTGGAGAGAGAGAGAGGGAAATACTTAGGTGTAATCTAACTAAATATGTGTAAGATCTATAAGAGGAAAGCTACATGTTCATGAATAGGAACACTCAATATCGTTAAGATGTCACTTCTTCTCAACTTTATCTATAGATTTAATGCAATCCCAATCAAAATCCCAGAAAGTTGCTCTGTGGATATTGACAAACTTCCTCTAAAATTTATATGGGGAGGCAGAAGACTCAATAGCCAACCCAATACTGAAGAAGAAAAAAGTTTGAGGACTGACACTACCTGACTTTAAGACTTACGATAAAGCTACAGTAATCAAGACAGTGTGGTATTGATGAAAGAATAGACAAGTAGATCAACAGAAAAGTGTAGAGGTCCCAGAAATAGACCCACATATAGCCGATCTTTGATAAAGGAGCAAAGGCAATCCAAAAGAAAAAAGATATTCTTTTCAATAAATGGTACAGGAAAAACTGGACATTTACATGTAAAAATATGAATCTAGACACAGACATTACACCATTCACAAAAATTAACTCAAAATGGATCACAGGCTTAAATTTAAAATGTAAAGCTATAAAACTTCTAGAAGATAACATAGGAGAAAATGTAGATGACCTTGGGTTTGGTGATGACTTTTTAGATATAACACCTAAAGCAGGATCCATGAAAGAAAAAACTGATAAGTTGGACTTCACTACAATTCAAGACTGTTCTGTGAAAGACACTGTTAAGAGAATAAAAAGACAAGCCATCTGTTGGGAGAAAATATTTTCAAAACACATACCTGATAAAGAACTTGTACCCAGACAAAGAACACTTAGGATTCAACAATAAGAAAACAAACAACCCAATTTAAATATGGGCAAAAGATCTGAACAGACACCTCACCAAAGAAGATATACATATGAGAAGCATGTGTGAAGAGATTCTCAACAACATATGTCACTAGGGAATTGCAAATTAAAACAACGAGGTCCTACTACATATCTATTGGAATGGCTAAAATTCCAAACACTGACAACACCAAATGCTGACAAGAATGAGGAACAGCAGGAACTCTCATTTATTTCTGATGGGAATGCAAAATGGTACAGCGACTTTGGAAGACAGTTCCTCAGTTTGTTAAAAAGCTAAACATAATCTTACCATTTAATCCAGCAATAGTGCCCTAGGTATTTACCCAGATAACCTGAAAATTCATGCCCACACAAGAACATATACACAAATGTTTACAGCAGTTTTATTCATAATTGCTAAAACTTGGAAGCAACCAAGATGTTCTTTGATAGGTGAGTAGATAAACAAACTGTGGTACATCCATACAGTGGGTTGTTATGTAGCGATAAAAAGAAATAAGCTATCAATCCACAAAAAGATATGAAAAACCTTAAATGTGCATCGTTAAGTGAAAGAAGCCAGTGTGAAAAGGCTGCGTACTGTATAGTATCAACAATATGACATTCTAGAAAAGGCAAAACTGTAGAGATAGTAAAAAGATCAGCAGTTGCCAGTGATTTGGAGAGGGGAAAAAAGGAAGGATTGAATAGTTGGTGCAAAGGGGATTTTTATGGTGATGAAACTATTTGGTATGATACTGTAGTGCTGGATATATAAGACTATGCATTTTTCAAAACCCCCCAAAAAAAATACAGCAACTGTACAACACAAAGAATGAACCCTAAAGGAAACCACAGACTTTAGTAGTGCATCAATATTGGTTCATCAATTGTAACAATGTACTCCACTAATGCAAGATGTTAATAATAGGAGAAACTGTATGGGGGTAGAGAGGGGGGTATTTGGGAAATCTCTGTATTTTCTGTACAATTTTTCTGTAAACTTAAAACTGTTCTAAAAATAAAGTATTTTAATAAAAAAGCAGGCATTAATTTTTACTAATAGTACATTCTAAATCAATGTTGTGGGAGGAAATATGTCATTGATTAGTAATGCTTCACCCTACCCATATTTTAATGGGCTTTCATTTGTCTGTGTGGAGAAACATGCCATTTTTTTCTCTTCATAACGGCCCACTGGAACAAGAGGAGAGCTATGTTAGCCTTTGATGGTGTCTGTCTCATGATTTTGGTTTGGATTAAATTCCTTTGATTCACTAGTCTCCCAGCAAAAAAATAAATGGGGGGTTCTCAGTAAAAGGGAGAACCCTTTTGCATATGCATCTAATTTTGTTCCCTCCTGAAACTTCACTAAAACTTAGTTAAAAAAAAATTTAAGGCCATAAACTGACAAGCTAGAAAACAGGAGAATAAACAAAATTAATGACATTCCAATATGCTGTGAAGCGGATAGACTGGTGGTTACTGAGAAGAGTCCAGTGAAAACGGACTCCTAAACTAGCAGGGCGAAAGCCAAGAACTAAACTGATTTGCATTGCAGAAATGCTTAAAAAGCCAGGAATTAGCAGGACCAGGTTCCTCTGGAAATAGAAATAAAAGTAGGGGGAATGTTAAAAAGGAATATTAGTTGAAAGATAATGAAGAAACAGATAGCTAAATTTTATCTCTCACTCTATGCTGCTGATTGATTATCTACTCCCTGCCTCCCACAAAAGACTAGAGACTTTTTCTTTGTAGAGGGTAAAACAGAGGGTCTCTGATCTGAGGATCATCAGTCACAGTTGAATGTGGAGTACTGTACCAAACATGGGAGAATGTGAATGTGTGAGGCCTAAGTCCTCTTACCACAGTTGACTCCAAAATACTGGCAGTTAGGCCTAGACCTTCTAGGCAGGAGATTGGAAGATCCTTCTCTGGGGATCAGACCAGTCCATAAATAAAGCTAAAGATAACAATTCAGGGATTCCTTAACAAACAAATCAGCCATATCATTTCACACTCGAACTCAGAGTTGACATGCTCAAAGCTTTCGATCAGCTTTTAGTGTCCTACTCTGAAATATGAGCAAAAAGGCAATTGAGTACCAGAAAGTTGAAGAAATCATATAATAGAAAGATAAAAACCAAAATGAATAACTACAAGAAAGAAAGTTTGAGGAGATAGCAACTAGGCAAGGAGAAAAAAACTTAAATACAAGAGAAGATATTACATTTATGAAACAAGATGCTACATAAAAATAATATTCCAATAGCAAAAATTATTCTTTGGAATGAAAATCGTGGTAGCATAAATGAAAATCTCAACAGAAAGCTTGGATGATCCAGTTGAGGAAATCTTTCAGAGAGTAGAGCAAAAAGAGCAAGAGCTTGGAAATTAGAGAGAAGGAAAAAAAAAAAATCCAGAGAACAAGTCCAAGAGGTCCAACTACTGAATAATAGGAGTTCCAGACAGAGGGAAATAAGAAAACAATTGTGAAGGAATTAACAAGATGATTCACAAAAATTTCCCAGAACTGAAGCTCATGAGTTTTCAGATTGAAAAATCTCACTGAGTATATATGACCAGGGATGAAAAAAGATCATACCCAGGCACATGACCATGAATTTACAGTGGAGACAAAGAGAAGATCCTATAAACTTCCAAAAAATAAAAAAGGGAGGTCTCATACAAACGATCAAGAATCAGAATGTCTTTTGCTTTTGCAGAAGCAGTACTAGAAGGCAGAAAGCAATGGTGAAATGGCCTCACAATCATGAAGGAAAATTATTTCCAACCTAGAATTCTATACTCAGTATGCACGTAGAGGGGGGGGAAAAAGATGTTTTCAGACATGCAAGGTCTCAAAAAAATTTGTTTCCCTTATATATATCCTTTCTCATGAACTTAATGAAGGTTGTGTTCCATCAAAACAGGACATCTGTTGTAGGAGAGAAGTGAAAGTAATCTCCAAGATGTTTGTCAAGGGAGATCCTAGGATGATAGTTATGCAACAAGTCCAAGCTGGAGTAGGTCAGAGGCCCTCAGACAGAAATATTTAGGAAAATGAAATTAATAGTATACATTAATAAATTTAAACACCTGACAGACTGTTTGACTGAATTAAGGATTAGAAAATTAACTAAACTTAAATGGAAATTATTAACTCCAGAGAAAGCAAAACATTTTGCAAAAATGATCATAGTTGACTACTGTTCTGAAAACATATATACTCATAATAATATAAACACTATACACTTATCTAGTCAATATATTGTGATGATGAGGAATGGGAACTGACTGTGTGTGTATGTGTTTAATTGTGATGGAGTGAGGGAAGACAACAGAGAATACCTACAACTGAAAGAACATGATATAGCGATACAAGCATGTTATTTAAAGTATGGAGGTACATATGAAGAAAATCACCTACAGTTGAAAGTCATTTTCTTTGGAAGCAGTGGGAGGACTGAGGACTCTTCTTTGTTTTAAATATCTTGTAAAACTTGTTGATTTTTTTAAAAACAAGGACAAAAAATTAATTGATAATCACAGCATTTCAGAGATATTATTTAGGACACTGCAATAATAATTTTTTTTTTTTTTTACCGTGCCTTGTACATAGTGAGTACTCTCAATTGTATTGAATCTTTTAAAATGTGTCAGAAGTTGTTGTAACAAGTCATTTGAGGTCAGGGATTATTTCTTTTTTTTTTTTTTTTTTTTTTTTTTTTTTTGCGGTACGCGGGCCTCTCACTGTT